>NC_081846.1:27891517-28207100 GCF_963259705.1 Myotis daubentonii | reverse complement strand
ATTTATATACTTTCAACTCTTCTATAATAAATATTTGTTCTTTCAATTAGGAACAGGGAAATTATGTTAAACATTCATTTAGCTACTACTTTCTTTTCAGTTTAACTATTTATGTAGTTTAACCATTGTCTTAAAAAACTTTGTTATACTAAATCTCCCATAAGAAAGTATCTGAAGAAAAATCAGTATTGAGATAAAGTTGTCTTTTCTGTTCTCCATGCACTTCCTGTTCACCTCAAAATTCTTCCTAAAACCATCAAGGATGATTACTTTGTCCAGATATCCAAGACAAGGCTGGGTCCTCTAGACCTCTTTCCACAGGCTTGGACTCCAGAGCCAAAAAGATGACTTACCTTTTCCCTCAGAGTTCCAATTCTAGTGGGAGGGAAAAGTTTCCTGCCTCAAAATTTTTCATTCTCATCTCATAAAATCAAACTCCAGGGCATCTTAGCTTTGGTTAAGTACTGCTCTCACCTTGAATCCTGTTCAACTCTAAGCCCTCGTGGGAGACAGACAAAGTAACTCTTATAAGACGCACAACTTTCCTATATGGGAGCCTGCAAAGACAGGAGGGAGAAAATGTACAAATGGACATCTGAGAAATGCCGTAAAGAAATTCCCCCTACTTCACAAAATCTGCTCCGGACAGTCCTGGAATGTTGTTTCAAACTGAACTCTTTAACAGGCTCCAAAAATATGTTTCCATGAAATAAAACAGAGGGTGAATATCAATTCTATATATATTTTTTTATCTAAGCTTAGGAGAAAAATGCAACAGTCCCAGTACATAAAAAAAAAAAGATGTGATTGTGCAATATAAACAGAAACCCAATGCTTCAGAAAATGCTCATTCTCGACAATAAATAAATAAATAAATGTATTTATAAATGCACACACATTCATATATACACACATATGCACACCGAACAACTTGGTGATATCATATTATCAAACTAAAACTAAAAACAGTTTGTGATTTTTTTTTTTTTTTTGAGAGAGAGAGAGAAAAAGGGAGAGGGAGAGAGCAAAACATTGATGTGAGAGTGAAACATCGATCAGCTGTTTGCCCCTACTGGGGACAGAACTCACAACCCCAGGCATGTGCTCTGACCAGGAATTGAACCAGTGACCTCTCAGTGCATAGGACGATGCCCAACCACACCAGCCAGGGCAATTCAACTTTGATGGTATGGTAGGCTGAATATGACCCCTTGCCCCCCCCCCCCCCAAATAAGAAAGATATCCATATCCTAATATCTGGAACTGGTGAATGGTACCTTATATGGCAAGGACTCTCCAAGTGTAGTTAAGGATCTTGAGATGGGGCAGTTACACTAGACTACCAGGGTGAGTCCTAAATGCAATAACAAATTATGTGTGTGTGTGTGTGTGTGTGTGTGTGTGTGTGTATAAAAGAAGTAATATGCAAATGAGGTTGAGACTCCATCATGGTCACGACCAGATCAGGAGAAGGGGCCGGGCTCAGCCGAGCCTGAGAGATCAACACAGAGGGGCGCCTGCTTCAAGCCTCCTCGGCACAGGACCCCAGCGGGAACACACACACATATACACACGGGGCACCTGCTCCGAGCCTCCACAGCCAGACTGTGGCTTAGGACCACGCCCCATGGACATCCCCTGAGGACTCCCGGACT
Organism: Myotis daubentonii; assembly: GCF_963259705.1. Taxonomy (NCBI): domain Eukaryota; kingdom Metazoa; phylum Chordata; class Mammalia; order Chiroptera; family Vespertilionidae; genus Myotis; species Myotis daubentonii. The sequence goes on along the minus strand of NC_081846.1, from coordinate 28,205,445 downwards.
GTGAAGGGGGCAGGCTGGGCTGAGGGACCCCCCACCCTTCAGTGCACAAATTTCATGCACCAGGTCTCTAGTGTCTTTTTAAAGGAGAGGCAAAGAAAGATTTGACAGAGATTGGAGAGGGGAGAGCAATGTGACCTTGAAGGCTGAATGACCTTCTCTTCTACCATTCCTCAGTTTCATACCACCACAGACCTGCTCTGAACCATGTCACCAGTAAAACAAACTCGAGCATCCTGTTTCCTGGTACCAGTTCCTATTCACACAATTCTCTCGGTTTTCAAACTTGACAAAACCTCCACTCTTCATCCCTTCTTTTGCCCACAGTCTATAGGCCTCTTCAGTTTCATTTCTTTCCCTTCCCCATGGTCATCACTGGGACAGTCCTCTCAACAGAAGCCACAAGTAGAATTGGCCAAGAAGCTCACAAAGCATAAGGCCTCTCCCTTGCCAGGGACCCTTCACAGCTGTGGGAGGGGAGCAAACAACATGTTCACAAGGTCACATGTTTTATAAAATTTGTGAAAGTGAGATATCTTAACCACAATCACTAAAACTGCTATCTCTTTCCACTCCAACTTCCTCTCTATCACACTTCCCCCCAGGTCAGGTGCCCCTGGGGTGGGCACAGATATGTTTCAGATTTAACTAGAGGGAAGCCAAATTGAAGATACATTAAGCTCAAGTTCAGTGGGGCTTATTTATGGAGTTCACAGTCATCTCAGTGCAGGGTTAGGTCGCTGTTAGTCACTGCTGTATAGAAACAGCTTCCAGAAATACTCTTAATATCCTCTGTGCATCCTTGGCTATAATTCTAACTGGGGCACAGGATTAGAAATCCCACAGCTCTCTCAGGCGACCAGCCATCGGGCTGAAGTCAGAACCCAGAGTCTGGAAAATTCTTCCAATCACCAAGCAGGCAAAACTGTAAGTGGAGGATTCAGTTCCCATTACTACATAGTTAAAACAGAAATTCAGCAGAAGTTCTCTGTCAGGGATATGCTGGATAATGTAGTGCATGAAATTCTAAATGCACCATCACCTTTCCCTTTCTTTTTTGAGAATCATGCAAAATAAACTTTATTAGAATCCCTGTGTTTGTAGCTATCAAACAAAAATATTTTTAAATTATATCAAAAGCTGTAATAAATTCTTGGATTTCTGGTAACCTAATTAATGAAGGAGAGTGAATCATAAGAATATTAGTACTAATATTTCTTGTTGAAACAGCACAAAGCATTGATGTCCATAAAGAAAAAATAAATCTCGAACTATGCCAATAAAGATCACTGACAAGCCTGGCTGGTGTGACTCAATGGTTAGCATTGATCCATGAACGAGGAGGTCATGGTTCAATTCCTGGTAAGGGCACATGCCCGGGTTATGGACTTGATCCCCAGTAGGAGGCAGCCGATCAATGGTTCTCTCTCATCACTGATGTTTCTATCTCGTCCTCTCTCTGAAGTCAATAAAAAACAAACAAAAACATATTTAAAGAATATATCAGATGATATTCAAATCAATTCAAAGAAAAGTCAAGAAACTTGAAAAGAAAGCTGCACAAGAAAACTTGAAAAGCCCTGAGATTTTACAGCTTGTATGTAAAAATATCTTGATAGAAGTTTCCCCAAATCTGACAAGAATTCTAAAAATTTAGATGAGTTGAGAAAACTTTTCTAAACTCTCAATAATAATAAAAACTGACTTTGTTGCACCATGCTATTCCCTCTACAGAAACACTATTATCAAATTAATATCATATGATGAAGAGATCAGAATATGCAAGCAAAACCTGTGGGAGATGCCAGGGAGTTAACATAATATGACATTTATGGATTTTGTAATGTTTATAGTATTTGTCAGCTCTTAAAAATTTGTCAATTGTTGTACTTTCTTTTCTCACTTAAAATTTTTACTTTTTTTGTTTCTAATTTTGTATTTCCTTCTTAAGGAGGACCCACAAAATTGAATAAGCTTCAAGCCTGTAAAACTAAGATCTGCCTTTAACAGAACACTCACCTTCCTCAATTCTTTGCCTTTGGCTATGAACTTCCAAGCCCAGATTAACCCCATACAGTAAATGTAGAAGGAATGATAGAATCAGGAAGTCATCCTTCAGGACTCACCATGAAATAACCGATTCAGACAAGGGTCACGATTGATACTCATAAACCTTAAGGAGGAGGGTTACTGACTACCATCCTCTAGTATGGTCACCAAGCGGCTATCTTACTCTGGATAACCTTCAGGGCTCTGAGCTTGTTTTCAGACTAGACAACCTTAAACTCATAGAGAAACTGCAGAAGTTCATAATTTGGGCTAGTACTGGGGGCTAGAAAGTAACATGTGGCATCAGATCCCCCTTCTTTCCATCAACAGAAGGTGGCTGGGGTTAGAGGTGGGCGAGGGCACAGCCACGCCTGGGAGGAGGCAGCACACACACCGCCCTCCTGGGCCACTCATGAGCAGAGGCACTACGTCAGACACAGTCCCCTCCCAGGGTCCCAGCACATACAGAGGAATAAAAAGACCACATGAGGCAGTGCAATCACCGAAACGAGGCACACACAAGTACTGTGAAAAGCAGAAGCACCCCCAAAGGACTGAATGTGGGTACTTCAACATGCTGGTCAAGTCCACACCCCTCACAATACCTAATGGCTGGCTGTTTGGAGAGGCTTCCCGCCATAAAACTAGGGGAAATTACTAATTCCATGGCTTTCATAAAATTCAGAGGTCCACCAAATGTTTGCTTGGCAGATTTTTTTTTTCCTCCCTAAGGGCCGCTCATTAAGTCCAACAATAAAGCAGGCTCTGTCCTGAACATTTACAGTGTTTTCCCAATGAAAATTACAATTGACAACTACCAGAAGAACAATGCAGAGCAAAGAGCTCTGGTCTCTCCCACTTTTCCAAGATCCATCACAAAGAAGCACTTGCTTCTCAGGTTTCCTGGACCAGTGTTTAGCTCAGTCATTTGGACGCATGCATAAGTAGATGCGTAGCTATCAGAAGTTTATCATTCAAAGCAGTCAAATCTTAAAAACCAAAAGATCTATTCTTTCAAACCTCAAAGGGAAGAAATCTCATTTAATTTCCAGGTTCCTCCACCCATAATAAGCATATTACATAAAAATACAACTATGCCTTGTCCACGTAAGAAAGGGACACTAAAAAAAAAATAAAATGTGTGGTGAGAGTCTTCAGAAATAGCTGAATGAGCATATTAAAGGCACTGCTATTCACAGGGTTCATTATAGAATAAAAGTTCCAGCACCACTGGGAGTGATTTTCATATGAATGTTGGGTGTCGCTGTCACAGACAAGTCTCTGGTCTACACAGAGAAGCGAGTCATGTCAAGTGAGTAAGGGAGCTGTGAGTGACAAGGTGGAAAGAGGGTTGTTCAGATAAGGGGCAGACATTACAGAACCCTTTTTTCAAAGAAAACTTTGAAGATTTTGTTAAGCTTTCTTCCAGGAACTGTCACAAAATAACAATACAGTTGCAAATGAGTGGTGCTCAGTGGCCACGCACTGCTTTTTTACAGGCCAGCTGGCTGGGATGGAAATTAGCATTAAAGAAAGACTCAGGGTTACTGGGCTCACATACAACAGCCCAAGGAGAATATTCCCAAATGAAGGAGGACACTCAACATAGACGTACAAACAAAAAGCAAGTTAAAAACAACACTGCTCTCTGAAAGGAACAGCAGAGAGAGAAAAAAATCCTCCTCACTTCTTTCTGAACCTTCCTAAATCTGCCCATTCTCCAAACAGTGTCCAGGTCCCCACAGTAAAAGTCAACAAACAAGCCATGGGTTTTCAGCTGCATTATACAGATTAAGAGAAATGAGGCTGGTGGAAGAAGGGGGAAAATAGCACAATTCATCCCCTTTTTTCTACCCAGAAAGCAGAGAAAGGGACCCAAGTGGAAAAGCCCAGTACCCCAGACAGAAGCAGGGGACCAGCAGTCAGAGGCCTGAATCCTAACTAGTCCTCGAGTCTACCAGGAGTCCTTTGATGGGTCCCTTAACTTCCTGAATGTCCTTGTCCTCATCAGTATAAAACATTGAGACTTCAGTGGTTCTCAAACTGTGCACCTTGGAACCCTAGGGTTCTATGGAGGTGCCTTTGAGGCAGCCACAGTGACACAGGGGTAAGGCAAAAAGGAATGGGGTCTCTTGCTTCCTCTCAACCCCAAAGAGTGAAAAGTTGATCCATTTTATATATCAAGTTTGTGAGTAAAGACTTTTGTTTAAAGAGTGTCAAGATAAGAAACATTTAAACTTGTGGTGATTTTTTTGGTGAGTTTATTTCAGCCAAACAGCGGACAATTGTCAGGAAACAAAATCTCAAGGGACTAAGAGAATGCTCCAGAGAATGGCCGTCTTGCACCATATTTTATATAATACAATTAAAAAAGAAGATGCAAATGGATACAAGAAATCCATTGGTGATAGATTAGGGAGGTGGGAGAAAGCAATACAGGGAAACCTCTGTTATTGGATGAAAAGTAAAATGAAAGACACATACATCTTTTACATAGGTGGTTACGGGAATCCTACATAGTCAACAATTAACGTGATAACAATAACAATGAGAGGATTTAAGGTCTCCACCCTGGTGCACTGGTTGTGCCCTGAGGGGTCTGGAGAAAGGGGAGTTACCCTGACATTGTGAAGGAATGTTATGGTAGATGCAAAAGACAATAGACAGAAGAAAAAAAAAGACAATAGACAGGTTGGTTAAGGTATTTAACTTTTCTCAGGGAAGATTCTAGCCTAGGACATGAGCTATAAACTGCTTTTAGTTAAAAAGTTTTAATTTCAGAGCATCCTTTGTGGTTACTATAAGTCTCTGAGTTTGCAAGATTGCCATGTAGGCCTTCCCTGAGCTGGTTAGCATGTAGCCCCTTTTGGTCCACAAGAGTTTATTACTAAGACAATTCACAACTAAAATGGTATAAAAGCATTGAACCAGCATACCTTGTTGTTGTTTTTTTTCAATCTTTATAATTATGTGCCTCTTTGAATTATTGTTGTTTGAGTTACTGGATTGAAAGGCTGGTTAAAGTCAACCCTCAAATCTGTATATCAGGTTCTATTATCTATATATATAAAAGGCTAATATGCAAAGTGTCCCCTCGGGAGTTCAACCGTGAGTTAGATTGCTCGCTATGACGTGTGCTGACCACCAGGGTGTGGTGTGGAATGAAGAAAGCTCCAATTGGCCCTGATCACCAGCCAAGCCTAGAGACCATACCCATGCAGGAATTTCGTGCACTGGGCTTCTTGTTCCTACGTAAAAGGTGAGGACACCAAACCTCAGATAATTCAAGTACACCAAAATCACACAGCTCAGATGGTGACAGGATTCAAACTCAGGAATGCCTGACACTGATTCTACTCTTATAGTTAAAGAATAAACTTCACTGAACAATGTTACTTCATTATTATTCTAATTTCTTTTCCATAGAACATGAGGTTCTTCATTTGTATTTTCTAAGAGTAAATAAATACTTACCCTGGAGTGATTAAATGAATAGCCACAAGTTCTGCCCAACAACTAAATTTGTGGGGTACAGGAAAGCCCAAAACGTTGACAAAGCCTCCAGGGAAATAATGGTTGTTAAGAACTTTCAAAGCAAACAAAACTCCTAAAAGAGAAGAAAGAGCATACAAATATTAACAATCCAAATGTGGAGATAATCAACATTTACAAAGAAAACTAGTTGAAAGTGAAAATGATTATTCCACTACATCAACCTCTTGCTTTGAAACATACTTTAACTGCTTACAAGTCAACCCAGAGCGCAGTAGAAAGACAATGTACAAAGTAATAATTCTTGTGATGTTTCTTAACACAGAAGTTAATACTGATTTTCTGCATGCTACTAAATACGTAACACATAAAATGAGGTTATAAAACACCAGCAATGGCACTAAATGCCACTGAAATGTACACTTCAAAATCATTCATTTTATGCCATGTGAATTTTAACTCAATAGAAAATAAGTATGTTAAGTCACATGTATTTTTCTAACCTCAATGGAAAGATGCTGAAGGAAGGACATTTTTCTTTCTTCTCCCACAATTAGATGCAAGAGGGTGCATCTTAGAGGGAGGGGGAGCAACAGCAGGGGAAGTACAGGGTTAGATTTCCTTTGTTTCAGGATCATTTCCTTCCTCCCCTTCACTTTCTTATTTAGAGAACACCTAATTTATGCCCTGATGGCCATTTAAATCCTATGACATATATGTAAAAAAGAACCAGTAAAGGTTAAAGGGAGAGGTAAGGCAACGCATGGGTAAAGTCATGCAGCATGGTTTAAATCTCAGCTTCCCACCTACTAGGTGTGTAACCTTGAGCAAGTTTTTGGAAGTTCTTTACCTCTCTGAGTCTTAGCTTTCTCATCTACAAAACCAAGACAATGCCAGCTCCCTATGAACCTGTTATATGAATATTAATTAGTGAGTTATACAGAGCGATTTATCTTGGCTCCTAAAACATGGTGAGCATGCCATGGTAAGCATGATGCATTTATTTGAATGAAGTTATTAAGAGGCATACTCATCTTTTTACAGAACTCCCCATCACAAATACACTTGTGGGTCTCTCCCTGGTCCCACCATCAAGGAGCCAGTGCAGATATCAGTATTGCGTCTCCTACAAAACCACCTTTGAACAGACTGTAGTCCAAACTGTCCAAGAGTAAATGATCCAGAGCCAAATCTATGTCCCTCCTGTGGTCCAATGAGCCCCCCTCTCCAAAATACAGCCTCTGGCAGCCCTTTCCCACTCAATATGTGTTTCCTTCATCAAGTATGGCCCACGCTTCATAAAAGACAGCAGCCCACCTGCCTTACTGTCTCTATGCATGCTCCCCTAGAAACCTGTCGGCCTTACCTGAGAAACCTACAGCACAACTCCTTTTGAAGTCGGGCTCACCCATACACTCTGCAAAAGCAAATTCCAAGAAAAGGTACACCACGCCAGTGAGTAGGGAGAACGTGGTGATAACATAGGCAAACCATCGGCTTCCTAGTCTTCTTTCCAGATGTATTCCTTTCCATAGCATGGACACCATATTGAAATACAGATGCCAGTCGTCCGCGTGGTGAAAGGGGGAGAGCAGCAAGCGCTGCCAGTCTTTCTCCTGGTAACATTTCTCCACGCTAAGGCAGGAGCTATACACTGGCTTCAAAGGACTCAGGAAGAACCAGATGTTGACAGCCAAAGTAGCCAGGGTGACAGGTGGAATATTATTGATGCCAACATGGAAGATTTGAGAAAGGAGCAGAATAAGCCCAGCATTCAGTCCTCTTGGTCTCCGTTGCATGGTTAGATGCCAACCCAGTGAGGGGGAAATGTGGGATCCAGGCAGGTATACAGACAGCTGAACCTAAAACAAAAAATAAAATGCACATGAACATCCATCAATGAAGAATGAATGCAATATATACTACTCACTTAAAGATGAGCTTCCATTGTGTACCCCATCTCTCATCTACCAGCAGTATTTATTCCAGTGTCTTCCAGACATTGGAGATGTCCTTCCTTCATATCACATTCTAAAATAGAGACTTTTCTCCCAAATCCCAATGGACCAGTGAATGGATGGGTATGCTTTCTCTGATACATATGCTATGAAAATATGACTTGTCTTCCTTTTGAGCAAACTTGTAACCTAATTTAAAAAAAACAAACCTACAAAGATAGTACATAAATATTTAATAATGATTTCTACTCAATGCTGATAAGGATTCTTCACCCCCTTCATTTTCTCAAAGAAATAGTCAATTTTGATATTTTAGATAGAGTCTGCTCCAAAGTGTTTAAACATCAACAAGCCAGATTTAAAAGGTAAGCATATATTCTAATCCACTTTGGAAGGTATCAACTCCCGGAATACTTTATTTTCACAGAAACTTTAGCTTTTAAACATTACCTAGTAGGAGCTAAATCCTGGATTGCAACACTGTTTTTAAGGAGCTCACATTCTACTAAGAAGTAAATTGACAAGTGCCACACAATGTTCTAAACACAGTGACAGAGGGAACCAAGACGATAGGCACACACTTCAGCCCGAGGCAGTGATGCGCCTCCCGTCTCAAGGGTGGACAGGAATTAGTGACACAGGGGAGTGCCAGGGTCCAGCAGTCTGCTTCTGCATCCGGGTCCTGGCTGACCTTGTGACTGCCTTCAGTTGACAGGATGCAGAGGAATCGAGGCCTTAAGATGATCTGCAGGCTTCTGCTCTCTCTTGAAACCCTCCCACACACGTGGACAAGTCCAAGATGGCCAGCCACCCTGATGGTCCCGGCCACCAACCAGCTAATGCCCAGAAGCAAGGTTGTCTAGGTGACCAGCAGCTTCCCACAAAATGGGTGAGTCCAGCTGAGCCCAGACTAACTTGCTGACCCACAGAACAGTGACCCACATAAACTATTAACTTTACTTCACGGAGTTTTGGAGGGGTTTGTTAATACAGCAATTACTGACCAAAACGGAAGGCAATTGCTTTGGTGAGGGACTGATTTATGCTCATGGGAAGAAGCTTGTGAAGAAAGAAACACAGACTAAGAATTCATGAGATAAACAAAAAAAGTCAAGTTCTTAAAGGGAAGAGCCTTGTTCGTTATGGCATTTATGTCATCAATAAATGCAGATATGGGTCAGTAGGCAGATTAGGAGACAGGACTCCGAAAAAGTGCTCATTGGGGGGGGCTCTGTTTTCCCTGTGGAGCCTTCTTGGCTTCCATCCAAACAGGAAACACATTCTGATACACTAAAGACTCTCATTCAGAGGGCACGTCGGAACATACACAGGCTTTGGAGCAAAAAAGGGCAGGATTCTCCTATCTACTAACCCTATGACCCAGGGCAAAGTACTTAACTCTCTGAACTTCAATTTCTTCACTTTCAGTTAGGAATAACACCTCCTTCCCAGGATGACTGTAACATGTCTGGAACAAAGTAGGTGCTGAATAAACGGTAGCTACTTTTTCATTATGAAAAGGTAACCTCATTTTGGTGAAAAATCCTTTGCAAATGGAAGCATCCTGATAAGGCTCAAAGGTATTTCCCATCCCCCCCATATAAATTCTTATCAACATCACCCCCAAAAGAAATGCCCAAGAAAAAACTCTATGTGCCTATGTGTGTGCATATCCTCATTACTAGCACAACCCCAGTTTCTTTATTGCGTGGGCTTATTATTATAGCTCTGTAGCACTCTCATAAAATTTCAACTGAAAAGTTCCCAAATAATTTTGGAGAAATGGTCTCTATTTTTCACATTGGCCTTCAGGATGATTTTCTTCAACTACTGTGACTTTCTCACAATCCTCCCATATAATCACATGTATTAAAACATCATTACCTATAATCAGAGCAATGAAAAAATATGGCCTTGATCATTAATAACAAACCCTTCAGTACCAGTACAAACAGTGTACTACGGAGGCCAGGCTATGAACAGGAGAAAATAAAAACTAATTATGTCTTTGCTTAAGAGAAAGTTCTCCCTTGATTGGAATTATTAGTGATGAAAACTATAAACAAAAGAATAGAATGTCCCCAATCATTTTTCACACTGTACACCCAGGCTCTCATTATATTTGCTTTACTTCTACCCAAATCTAAAGGTCCCTTTCTGTCCGCCTCCCTCCTCACCTCTCAGTTCTACTGCTGAAGGCTCCTGCTTCCCAGGACACTGTGCTTTCCCCGCCTTCACCCTCCTCTGATTTTCACTTCCCGCCTATCCTTAGTCTTTCCACACACTCATGGAATTCCACTCTCATGCTTTCTATCATTCTTTTCCTTAGAATGTTTCCCACATTTATATTTTTCAGCCCTGATTTCTCGGTAGGTTCCAGGGATATAATCTTATAGGAAGTATATAGTCTGCCTGATCTCTTTGGTTTCTGGAAACTAAATTGACCCTCTTCACACAGAATGACTACTCAGCATTCTTTCCATCACTCATTTATTTAATAAATATCAGGTGCCAAATGCATGCCAGTCACTAGAGGCACAGCAAAGAACAAAATACAACTCTAGCCCCTAAATGGCCCATTTCTACTTGCTGAAGGAAACAAAAATTCTGGCTGCAGAAAATCAGAAGATGAATAAAATAAATATACACTTACTGCGAAGGCAGATATAAGCACAGTCAATGTGAGAAGGGCACAATATGCTGGGCCCCGCTTTCATAGAGGCCACTAGAGTATCAGTGTAGGTAGAACCTAAGTTTGAGTTTTAAGTAGCAAAGATTAATTGGCACCATTTCATACCATCTCCCTTAGTAGTTTAATAAGTCAGCCACCCAACGCAAAGGATGAAGCTGGTGACAAGGTAATAGAAAACCCAACTGGTGCATGTGAAGACCAAATCTGTAACTTGACCTTGTGGGCTAGGAACACCAAAGACAAAGACAACAGATGGAAGTAAGCAAGTGTTGACAATAAAATGAATATTGCTTTGTCCCACCCATCAAATACACAGAGATTTTTACAGTGCTGAGTTATAAAAGAGACCACAGAGGCATGATCGATTATAGCAATTTATCTATGAGCTAGAAACTGGTACAATGTGTTTGGGAAGTGATTTCTTTATTCTAATTTGTATCCAGACCATAAACTAGTCACTGCAGCTCAAAGAAAAAAGCAGGCTAGTCTCTGTACATCCCACCTCAGAAACACATCCTCCCGCACACTAAACATGCCCAAAACAACACAAGGTCATCCCTTCCAAGTCTGTCCTCCCACCCATGTTTCCCATCTCCTGACATGGAATCCCCAGGCAACCAGTTCAAGTCAGTGATGTAGAAAACACCCTTTACACATCCTTGGCCCTCATCACCTCACTATCTCAAACACCCATCCATATAAGACTCAGTTAATCCTTCCAGTTTGTTACCCATTTACATGCTTCTAACCCTAGGGCCACTACTGTAGTCTAAGCCTGGATTACAACAAATTCCCTAGCAGGATTCCTTGTTTCTCTTCTTACACCTACCAACTTCTTACACCATTCTACTGCTGCTCAGAGCAATATTCAAAAAATTACAGTTGGATTCCCCTGCAGTAAGCCTTCAGTAGCTTATCATTTCAGTTGGAATGAAGACCAAACTCTTCACCATAACTCAACACTTGTGCTCACTAGTGCCCTGACCACTTCTCTGGTCTCATCTCACACTGGTCTCTGCCTCGGTCACTAGCCTCCAGCCACATGGGGGCTCCCACACCAGAAGCTCCAGGATTACAGCATAAATAGCCAAGGGCAGAACTGTCTTATCCATTTTGATCACCACTGAATACCCATAGCCTAGCCCAGTGACTGGCATATAGTCAGTGCTTAGTAAGTATTTGACCAATGACTCAAGATTAGTATTTTTTATTACATCTTGATTATACAATAAGTGGACTGAAAAGTTCTGAATACTGATGAGATGTTTATCTCTAAGAATTTGTCCTGCAATTGTAGAAACCTTCCCCAGAACACTATATTGTTCCACTTGCCATTTTTAGTTCCAGAAGTGTTTATAACATTTATCTCAACTTTACAGAAATTAACCTTTGATCCATTTAAAATGTATTAATAGGCTATTTTGCTAGTACTAGTTGATTTTTTAAAATGGCATTTTAATTATGTAGTAATACACACCAAAGTTGTGACAGATAGAAAATGAAAGGCTTCTTAAAATATTGATAGGAAAATTATCCATATTTACTTTTAATGAGAAATTAAAAATTTAACAGGTATGTAATAAGAAAAACTAAATGGCTGGAACAAACAAAAGAAACTGAATTCATAACTTGGGAAACCAATGTGTCTCAAGGGGGAGAGAAAGGAGTTCTATAAAAAAGGAAAAGAAACTAATTGTGGTGATTTTCAACTCTACTTACAAAGTGGGACATATTTCATCATTATCATTTAATAGAGAGGTATATATCTCAACTTTCAGATTAAATGTTCAAGAACAATTTAGAGCATTAACTTGCAAGAATATACAACAGTTATAAATTATATATCCAATTTGGCATTGGATAGTAAGCAAATTAATTTCACAAGAAAGAAAGAAATGACAGAGTCTTAATGGGAATAATAAAATGCTATTCTGAAAACAGCCTTCCATATCACTAAAAGTGCAACAACTCTTACAATTACTCACTGATATTTTTTTAATTGTGTTTTTCTTTAAGACTCAAGAAAAGGCCAATCACTACAAATGTGAGATTAATTAATGCTATTGCCATTACTACTATTTTCACGCATGTGGTAAATTTCATTTAATAATAGTTCCATATATTTTAAGTATATTACCTAAAAATGTCATAGAGGAGAGAGTAGGTTTGTTCAACTCATTTGGCAAGTACTTATCAAAGTCTTACTATCTCTCAGGCTCAGTACTTTGCTAATGCCTGATTTTCTAGATGCTTAAGCTTTGTTTTTTAAAAAATTGAGATATATAAATCACATACCATGAAATTCACTCTTACCGTGTATGATTCAGTGTTTTTCAGTATATTCACAGGTTGTAAAATCAACACCACTATCTATTCCAGACCATTCTCATTGCCCCAAAATGAAACTCTGTACCCATTAGCAGTCACTTCCTGCTCTCCCCTCTATCCCAGTTCCTGGCAATCACTAATCTACTTTCTGTCTCTATGGATTTGCCTATTCTAAACATTTCATATAAACTGAATCATACAGCATGTGGCCTTTTGTGTCTGGCTGCTTTCATTTGGCATGTTTTCAATGTTTATCTGTGTTGTATCATGTATTAATAATATAGTAGTTCCTTTTTTATGACAGAATGACATTTCATTATAGAGAGATACAACACTAACTTGTCCATACATCAGATGATGGACATCTTGGTTGTTTCACTTTTCGGCTATAGTGAATAGTGCTGCTATGAGCATTCATAAACAGTTTTGTGGTTTTTTTTTTATAGAAACATAGATTCTGTTTTCAGTTGTCTTGGGCACATACCTAGGAGTAGAATTGCTGGCTTATTTGTTAACTCTATTTAACTTTTTGAGGAACTGCCCAACTGTTTTCCAAATTTCTGTACTCTTTTACATTTCACAGTGTCAGAGATCTCCAATTTCTCATCTTCAACAATACTTGTTTTTATCCAGTTTTTAATCATAGTCATCCTAGTGGGAGTGAAGCGGTATTGATTTATATTTCCATAATGACTACTGATGAGCAAATGCTAAAACTTTCATTGCTTAAAACATAATATAAACACACATGCTCACAGGTACACAGAAACATACAGACAAGCTCTCTCTCGCTCTCACTCTCGCTCTCACTCTGTCTCTCTTTCTGAAACAGTTTAACAAGCTCCGGTCAAACGAATGCTTCAGAAAGAAAAATGAAACTACAAAGACATTGTTCAGGTTCAACTGCAAGGATGTCAGCACTTCCCTCCCCTGTGATGTGCTGCGTCGAATGGGAATGTAGTCCAATAGCAGGGGCAGGGACCAACACATTCAACTACTGATACTGTAAAATCGCTTTTGAAAGAAACAGAGGGCTAGTGTGCTTTATTGCTTCAAACAAAGCAAATATGCTATAGAAATAGCAGACTCTTTATGCTAAACATAAAAACTCCCTCTGCTTTTTAAATTACAAGAGTTGGACAACAAATCAGTGCATCAAAAATACCACATGAACTTGGTCAAACTATACACACTAGATGCTTTTTTCTCTCTCTCTCATTCTGTTTCAAGACAGTCTATTCTCTCTAGGAATGAACTGAACTGACCAATTCTTCTCCTGTAACTCTCTCAGGAGTCTTATCATTCATGGCTTTCAAATCCTAACATAACAAATTATTTTTCTCAGCTTGTTACTATAGGACCAATAAGTGAGAACTTTTTAGTCCAGCACAATAATAAAATTCTGTTTTTCCAATAAAATTGCTAAGCATAATTTTTTCTCCTACTTAGTGTAATTTTTTTCCTACTTAGCATATTTTTTCCCTAAAAGGCATTAGCTTCCTTAGGCCCCAAGAGAACCTAACTACAAAATGCAGATTTTCAAGATAGTTTTTGAAAATAAGAAAATTGTATAGTATAATATGTATTTGCATTTAATGAAGAAGAATTTATTAATGAAAGACTTCAAAGTAACTTGTTTCCACTTTTCAAATACATGAATGTATTTCAAAAAGCTTATAGCTTATGTGCAATACATAATTGGTATATGCAATGCATAGCTGTATGTATAACATGTAAATTATGATTTTAAAACTTAATATTTGAATATTAAATGCAACAGCTTCACATCACTACACTGTGTTCAATTTATCACAACACATCAGCTACCTGAGTTGATTGGTCAATGGGGATCCTGGGAGTGCAGGGAGGAATCTCCATCCGAGGACCATAAGAGGCCCTGTGCTCGTGGAAGACAATCAAATGAATGAAAACTGACTTTATAAATAAAAAATGAAAACTGGAATCCAATTATATGAAGAAGGTAATGGGAATCTAGTCTTTATGAATATTGTGCCACTCTCAGTAATTACATTCCAGCATGTAGTCACAGAACTATCTACAACTGGGACTCTGTTCCAAGAGAAATTGAGAATTGAGAGCACTTTCCTCTTTTGAGGGTTGCTGAGACCCCCATTTATACAGTAGTTCTCCACACTCATACACTTCATCGTTATAACTACATGAGAAATTGTCTCATTTGGCTCCACATAACCATTAACTATCTCCCTAATGCCAACTGGCTAAATCCCTCTAATTTTACACTACCAGATTTAGAGTTCTTAAGATACAAGACTTCCTTTCTTCCCCACCCCCCCCATCATATACCATCTCCCCAAATGAAAACAAATAAAAGTTTCCTTACCTTAGTGAGACACTGTCCAACTGTCCTTTAAAATAGCCTGCCTTAAATATAAATGCCATCCACATGGAAGGCAGAATACCTGACCGCTGGTGAGTCAGAATTTAAGACCACTAAAGTAATAGAAGTAGAAGAATGTTCCAGGCAAGTAAGCAACCACTATTAAGGGCATATGTTATGTGGTGACAAACCTCACTGAAGACCATGCCCTATCTCCTAACAGTCTTCCCTCAGTCGACTTTATACAATACCTCACTCGATTTGATTTAAATCCAATTTCATCATGTTATCCCCTGCCCCAATCCATCATGCTTTCTCACCTATAACAGCTTTCTGTACTTCATCATGAGATTGAACAGTGTTATAGTTAATAGAATGAACTCTGGAGCCAAGTGGCCTGAGTTTGATTCCTGGCTCAATTGCTTGGGTATAACTTTGGGCAAGTTCTCAATCAATTTATGCCTAAGTGTCTTCATTTATAAAACAGATGCTAAATAATAATAAACCTGCTTCATGGAGTTGATGCGTTAGCATATGTAAAACATAATAAGCACTGTATAAGTATTAGCTGATGTTAACTCTTTATCATCTGATCAACTTCAAGGCTTTCAGTCCAGGATCCAATGTCTTATAACATTTATGTACCTTCCCAATAATAACATATATGTGAAATTATTGATAGTTTACAAAGGAGTTGTGTCATTTGTTTCATTTAATTCTCACAATCCTGTGAAGACAATATTAGTTCCACATTATCTACTAGCTGGTCTACACAGCACTTGCCAAGAAAATCATCCCCTGCCCTGCCATCTCTCCTGAAGGATGCCCATGTGAGAAGAAGCTCAATGGAGCTTCTGCCCTGGAGACTTTCCAGGGATTCAAATTTCAGCCCTCAGCTTTCTCTGTCCAAAGTGCTTAATTAAGTGAAGCCATCTCCTCAGATAGGCAGCCACATGGGGTACTCTTACCACCAGAGGTCACCAAAGTGAACTTCACACACATCCCCTATCTTATATTGTAAGTCTGACCATTCCAAACATAACTGCCCCATTTGGTGGAAATCTTTTCTGCAGTTTTGGTGTGGAACCATAAAAGAAAGACCAAAATTGCATGTGTCTTATATAGATAACTACAGGCCCGGTGCACAAAAACTTGTGCACTCGGGGGAAGGGGGGGTCCCTCAGACCGGCCTGTGCCCTCTTGCAGTCTGGGACCCCTCGGGAGATAACGACCTGCTGGCTTAGGCCTGCTCCCGGGTGGCAGAGGGCAGGCCCAATCCCTAGGTGCAGCCCCTGGTCGGGCTCAGAGCAGGGCCGATTGGGGACTTGGGGCGCCTTCCCCTGTCATGCACAGAGCAGGGCAGATTGGGAGGTTGCGATGCCACCCTCAGTCATGCTCAGGGTAGGGCTGATGGGGGGGTTGGGGCACCGCCCCGTCACACTCAAGGCAGGGTCGATGGGGAAGTTGCGGTGCCACCCCCTGTCATGCACAGAGCAGGGCCCATCAGGGGGTTGAGGAGCTCCCCCGTCACTTACAGAGTAGGGCCGATAGGGGAGTTGGGGCACCGCCCCCTGTCACACTCAGGGCAGGGCGGATCAGGGGGTTGGGGCACCGCCCTCTATCACCCACAGAGCAGGGCCGATCAGGGGGTTGGGGCACCACCACTGTCACCCTCAGGCAGGGCAGATGGGGAGGTTATGACTCTACCCCATCACACACAGAGCAGGGCCCATGGGGGGGGGATTGGGGCGCCACCTTCTATCACCCACAGAGCAGGGCCAATCAGGGGGTTGGGGCGCCGCCACTCTCATACTCAGGGCAGGGCCAATGGGGAGGTTATGGCTCTACCCCGTCACACACAGAGCAGGGCCCGTGGGGGGCGGGGGGGTTGGGGCCCTGCCCCCTGGGCGCTGCCCCCTGTCACGCTGATCCCGGTGCTGGGAGGCATATTACCCTTTTACTATATAGAATAGAGGCCTGGTGCATGGGTGGGGCTGGCTGGTTTGCCCTGAAGGGTGTCCTGGATCAGGGTGGGGGTCCCCACTGGGGTGCCTGGCCAGTCTGGCTGAGAGGATGATGGCTGTTTGCAGCTGGTCACACACCCTTCAGGGTGGGGGTCCCCACTGGGGTGCCTGGCCAGTCTGGCTGAGGGGCTGAGGGCTGTTTTCAGGCTGGGACTGAAGCTCCCAACCGCTCTGTTTTTTCTTTTTCTTTTTTTTTTTTTTTTTATTCTGGGCCAGCTTTAGCTCTGAGGCCTCGGCTGCTGAAAACAGGTTTCTGGCCTTTGTTTACCGTCTGTATTTGATACAATGTTGCAGTCTGGCTGGCTGAAGCTCCACTGAGTAAAGCAGGTTTCTGGGTTTTTTTTAGCTTCTATATTCGCAATATAGTTGCTTAGAGTTGCAGCTGAGAGGCCGGCAAGTCAGGCGGGGAACGTTGGAGTTCTCCGTCACTGAAGCAAGCAAGCCTCCCTGTTCGCATCAGCTGCCTGGCTGCCGGCCGCCATCTTGGCTGCCAGTTAATTTGCATATCTCGGCCCTACTCTGTGAGTGACAAGGGGATTAGCCAATGGGAAGGGTAGCGGAGTGACACTAATTACCATGTTTTTCTTTTATTAGTGTAGATTACTGAGGAAAAACTAAGGTGGTAGCTGTGAAAAGATAAGTTTAAATCAAATACAGGAAAGTGGTTTCAAATGATACAATCACTTATTCTAAGCCATAGAAATACCTCCCCAAGGCAATAAATGGAATCTCCAAAAGAAATGGTCAAGTCAGGCCTTGGTAATCAGCTCTATCCTAGAGTCTAACAATATCCAGGAAGTGATAAGATCGATCAACTGCTGCTGGAAAACGCTAGAGCAATTTCACCAGGAGGAACTGTGGCACAGTACAAAGTACACAAGGCTAAACACAAGACTTCAGCTTATACCTGGCCCTGCCACCAAGAAGGGGGTAGAAAGGTGTGAGAACTAAAAGATAAAACAAGCAAACAAAAAGCCATCAACACTATTAGCACCAAGACCAAGCTTTGCTACTATACTGAGGACTGGCTGCTAAGGGTAAGAAATCTTAAGGAATAATGAGCGGGTCTCAGGTAAAGGCAGAGGACTCAGGAAAGGAATGGCACATTTAGGAAATGCTCTGAACTAGTTTCAACACAACTGGCTGTGTGTGTCAGCTTAATGCCAGTTAACTTACACAGAGCAAAGGAAATGAAGATCCACAATTCATTCATTCCAAGGGACTGGGGTTTTGCCAAAGTGAAAGGAAAGGACGAGGCTGTGGTAGTGGTGAGCAGTCTACGGGCAACTCCTGGCAATTTGAAAACTTTAGGTAAAAAGCAAAAAGAGTTGATTAAAATGAACTGGGCAGACTATTCCCCAGTAAGTCAGCACTTCCTCCCAGCTGGTTCTGCTCCTAGCTTGGGGGTCCTGAATGTCCAAGATCATCAAACACTTAAATGGTCTATTTCTTCAGGTTCAGTTTGGTTAAGTTGCTCTGCACCACAAAAAGCTCAGAAATCTGAAGTATAGTTTAAAGACTGAAATGTCCTCCCTAAACACAGAGACTGGGACATAGATGGAGAAAAAGACAGAGAGATGCAGAGGGGAAGAGAGAGAGACCAGAGGAAAACATCTATCAATTCTGCCTGGTGAAAGAAAGTTCAACTTCTCTCAGGATTAGAAGAGGCTAAATTTTAACAAGGTCACCCATATAATCAGACAACAAAGTAACATACTGACCATCTATTAGGCCAGGTAGTTTTTAGGCTCGGAGGGAAAAAAGGACAAAGTGCACACAACTGCTGCTGTTTGTTTAACATATTTTTATTGATTTCAGAGAGGAAGGGAGTGGGAGAGAGATAGAAACATCAATGATGAGAGAGAATTATCGATCAGTTGCCTCCTGCTCTCCCCCTACTGGGGATTGAGCCCACAACCCAGCACATGCCCTTGATGGGAATCGAACCTGGGACCTTTCAGTCCACAGGCCAACGCTCTATCCACTGAGCCAAACCAGTTAGGGCAACTGCTGCTGTTTTAAAGGAGTTTAGAAGTTGCTTTGATTATTTCCTGCACATCATTGGAGAGGCAGCCATGCTTAACCCTACCCGCCCCCATCCCCCTAGGGTGACAAAGGGTGTAGATTCAGAGACAGAACTGCCCCAGCTTATCTTCTAAGTCACCAGAAAAGTTTGACAGAAGATTCTGCAGTTAATAGGAGCTCTTTTGTGCACACTCATACTTTTATTCATTTACTAGAGGCCCGGTGCACAAAATTTGTGCGGGGGGGGGGGGGTGTCCCTCAGCCCAGCCTGCACCCTCCCATTTAGGTGGGCCTAAATGGGCAGTCAGACATCCCTCTCACAATTCAGGACTACTGGCTCCCAACCGTTTGCCTGCCTGCTTGCCTGATTGCCCCTAACCGCTTCTGCCTGCCAGCCTGATCACCCCCTAACCACTCCCCTGCTAGCCTGATCGATGCCTATCTGCTCCCCTGCCAGCCCAATTGCCCCTAACTGCCCTCCGCTGCCAGCCTGGTCACCCCTAACTGCCCTCCCCTGCTGGCCCGGTCACCCCTAACTTCCCTCCCCTGCCAGTCATCTTGTGGCAGCCTTCTTGTGTTCACATGGGGGCGGCCATCCTGTGTGTTGGAATGATGGTCAATTTGCATATTACTCTTTTATTAGATAGGAGGATTGTGGCCCATTTGCTGCATAGCTTTCAAGGATCCTCCCTGGGATCAGGGAGCATTCAGAAAAGGACACACAGGCGCAGGGCCTCTAATGTCACCTCACCTTGGATTTCCCAGGGATAAGAACACCAGGAAAGGGGGCCCTGTAAAGGTCCCCTGCCCTGTAGACTCTGCCTAGAACAGTGATGGCGAACCTATGACACGCGTGTCAGAGGTGACACGCGAACCCATTTTTTTGGTTGATTTTTCTTTGTTAAATGGCATTTAAATATATAAAATGAATATCAAAAATATGTCTTTGTTTTACTATGGTTGCAAATATCAAAAAATTTCTATAGGTGACACGGCACCAGAGTTAAGTTAGGGTTTTTCAAAATGCTGACACGCCGAGCTCAAAAGGTTCACCATCACTGGCCTAGAATCATGCACATCCACATGCAAGACCAGGGTGACAGCACCTTAGAAAGGTGGCCAGGCCTCGCTCCTCTCTGCACTTTGGGATGTGCATGATTAACTTTGGGAAAAATACTGAAGTGCAAATGTCCAAATTAGGTGTGAACATTCCATTTTCATACCCACAACCCAAGCAGCTGCTTTAAAAACAAACACCTTTTGTAATCGCAGAATAGGAGACATTGCTAAAAGGCCCCTTGAAGCCCCAGTAATTAAATTGAAAACATTGAGTACTTAACCTTATTTTCTATTACTAACCTATGTCTAGTTTCCCAATCAGATCATGTTTGCCTCTGAGTCTTCGCTCAGTGCTAAGTGGTGGCAAACATGGCTGGTCTATTTATTAGCTGTGTGACTTATCTTAGGCAAATTCATCAAGCCATGTCTGTTCCCCCATCTTCAAATGGGTTAGTATGAGGATTCCATCAGCACACTCTTGATGAATGTAGCTACTTGTTATTATTATACATCAGTGTTATAGTTTAGGCTTCTCCCGGAAGCAGACTCTGAGACAAAGGTCTCTGTGCAACTAATTTATTTGGAAGGTGACAAATACCTTGACAGGGTCATGGAGAAGCAAGATAGGGAAGGCAAGAGCCAAAAGTGTATGCATCGTTAAGCCAGCCATCACTGTGAGTACTGGCGCATAATCCCACTGGGAACCCTGGGAACTAGTAGAGTTATGCCTCAGTGCTATCCCCAAGACTAGGGGTCCGCCTTAATTCCCGTCCCTGTGGCTTGCCATAGCAGGCAAAACAGGTGTCAGGGGCCAGAGAAAGCACTCAGGCAAAGAACTTACAGCATTGCCAACACCACTCCCTGACCAGGCTCCGTCACTTCTGCTACAGTACTTAAAACAAGCAAATTTGTCAACTGTAATTAATATACAGTATCTGGGAGCAATTTGAGCATAATGCATATTTCGCTTTTGATTGTATTTCATCAGCAAGAAATACCAGGTAGATGCAGAAAAGTATACTCAGCTGAAGCAAGCTTCATGGAAATCCTCAAAATGTACACATTTGCACACCTCAATCCAGCTACCTCAAGTTCACAGATTGTATTATGAGCTACACCCATCAATGTCTGCCATCCAGTTCCAGATAACCCTCCTTCCTCCACTGACAATAATTCACAAGTTGCTACCACTTCCACAGCAAAATTTAGGACTTTTTGAAGGGAGCGGGCTATATTTATGGTAGCACTTGTATATTTTTTATTATATAAGGCGTAAAATTGTGCTACTATTTTATTAGGTTCCTATCTCTCTCTTTTTTTAATCCTCACCTGAGGATTTTTTTTTTTTTTAGAGAGATTGGAGGGGAGCAAGGAGTGGGAGAGAGAGAGAGAATAGATGTGAGAGACATATTGATTGGTTGCCAGGGGATCGAGCCTGCAACCGAGGTATGTGCCCTGACCGGGACCTGTTGGTCCATAGGCCGACGCTCTAACCACTGAGTCAAAGCAGCCAGGGCCTATCTCTTCTTTTTAATGTACCACTGACAACATTTTGGGGTGTTTTGCTCCTAATACCATGTGCCCCATAAGCCCTGTGGTTTTTACTGCCTGATTGTGCTCAGAATGGTGAGTTTAGGAATGCGTATGTCATATTCTAGCAGAGCTGACTCTACCCCTAGTAGAAAGTGTGCAGGAGAGAGGACCGTCTATACCCAGGAACCACTGCTGCTTAGTCCTTATTATCCCACTTCCCCTCCATGTTTACCACCATCATCCCATTCTTCAACCAAATCCACCAAAGTTAGAGGCTCTCATCACTCAAATACTGAAAATACCATGTGCTCTGAACTTTCTCGGACAAATTGGAATAGGAGGGGACAAATTCTCTCAACTTATCAAATATGCCCCTATTGTTACGTCTTCTCTACCAAAAGTTGTTTTGCCATCCTTCACATGGAACTTAAAAACAAGATTCATTTAATTCAGGGCATTTGTTTATTTGACTACACATCCTAAATGTGCCAGGTTTCCCATCTGATTGTAATTACTCAATGACACAGACATCTGTGTTTGGCCCGATGCTTTTACAGAGAGAATTCAGTGTAATATTCTGTTTGAGTATACGAATTTCCTCAAAGCAGCACAGAGTAGAAATGAGAAGCCAAGATCAGATGCTCCGACCACGCATGCAGCACAGTGAACACACTGCATTTGCATGCATTGTGCACATTTCGCTTTTAGACAGCACACAAGGTCAAACCCCTAACTGTCAGTTACAATAAGCTTCCAAACTTCTGGTCAATTACCTGGCTAATAATAAAAGACAAGGCTATGACATCATTACAGTTATAATTAATTTACACAGGTCAGCTTCCTATTAATCAAATACATCTTTAAAAGCATTTAATTATTGTTCACCTAGAAAGCGACACCCCAGCTCTGGTAAATGAAAAAAGCAACCTTGCTGGATTCAGCATGAAAGGCTGCCAGGCTGCTCTAAGGCACACGGGACAAGAGGCTTCACAGAGCACGCCCTGCACCGCGGGAAGGGCTGCCATGCTCACAGCAAACAGAAGCACAGGTGACGGGCAATGCGACACATCTGAAGACTTTCCGAACACAAAGAAGTTGTCAAGAAGCTCGGGTAAACAGACAGGCTCTGGGAAAAGAAATGTCCCAATGCTTTTTGTCACAACGATGCACAGGGCTGGCAATATTAACGTCTCAGAGTATAGGACAATGTTTGAGGGCATGGTCTTTTTGGTAAGATCTCTACAATACAACACTTATGTGACCTTAGGGAAGTCACTTAACTGCCATTTCCACCTGTAAAAGGAAATAATGCAGGCGTATTTGGTGTTGTGAGCATTAAATGAGATTATATTGAGATTATTTATGTTTATAAACTTAGAAATGACAGTAATTTTAACCCATATAAACAAATAAAGTAGAATAAGACATCAACAATTTTAAATAGCTTTACAGTATTTTTATAACTTAGTAACCAATTAGCATTTTCTGGGTTTTCTATGATTCCACTTTTTTTAAAAAAGTATGTTTTTATTGATTTCAGAGAGAGGAAGGGAGAGGGAGAGATAGAAACATCAATGATGAGAATCATTGATCAGCTGCCTCCTGCACACTCCCTACCAGGGATTCAGCCCATAACCCAGGCATGTGCCATGAGAATGGAATCATGACCTCCTGGTTCATAGGTCGACACTCATACTGAGCCACACTGGCCAGGCCCACTTTCTTTTTTTAATCTTCACCAGAGGATATGTTTTTATTGATTTTTAGAGAGAGCAGAGGGAGGGAAAGAGAGAGAGAGGAAGAGAGAGAGAGCTTGCCTCCCTCATGTGCTCCAACCAGGGATCAAACCCCCAACCTAGGTATGTGCCCTGACCTAGAACTGAACCTGCAACCTTTTGGTTTCTCAACCTTCCTAATGCCGCGACCCTTTAATACAGTTCTTCATGTTGTGGTGACCCCCAACCATAAAATTATTTTCGTTGCTAATTCATAACTTTAATTTTGCTACTGTTATGAGTCGTAATGTAAATATCTGATATGCAGGATGTATTTTCAGGGGTCGCGACCCACAGGTTGAGAACTGCTGATTTAGAGGATGATGCTCCAACCAACTCAGCCACCTGGTCAGGGCTATGATGCCACATTTTTAAACCTTTTCATGCTATTCAATTACACACACATTATTTTAAACAATATGATGGGTGTTAGGAAGACACATGAAAATAGAAGTGATTCTCTAATTACAATACATTTTATAATAAAATGTCAAACCACAGTTTTTGTCAAAATTGTCTTTAAACCATCACTACATTTGAAAATTTAATGATCCTCCATTTCAGGATTAAAAAAAAAAATCTCAATATGTCAGATGGCCAAATTTTTATTTTCCCTCCTTTTTAAAGTGTTACTGTCTTAACAAAAATGATTAGATTATCTTTATACATGAAAAATGAAACTACTGGATTTTGTACATAGTCCTGACTTTTGCTCCACAGCGAGGTGAATTAGTGCCAACTCCAATTTTGATCCATCACCACGTATGATTTCCAATATCAATCATAAGCCAGTTCCTTCTCTCACAGAATACAAGCTTTAGTGTAATGAGGGCTCATTAAAGTTCTTCCACTGACAGCCCATCAGACATAGGGCCTAAACCAGCAGACACAGGGAGCAGCAATGCCAACATCCCACCATCTCTCCCTTCAAGAGGATTTAAGTAATTCCACTCTCCCAGTTGCTCCACGCCAGATTTCTTTGTCTACCTAAAATCAATGAAAAAGTGATAGCCACCACACCCTTTAAATTAATGTGTGTAAGGACTGTTGGTAAATTATTTATGTAACCAAAATCTGCCCAGCATAAGAAATAGTCAAGACTTCAGAGATGTAGTTTCTGCTCCCAGAAAGCACACAGGACGTCCACTGATTACCAGGTGATAGGGACAGCGTGAGGATTTTGCCTGCCCAGCATCAATACCTCATTCTTTCAGTAATAGGAATCTACCTCAGACCTCCACTGGATGTGGTCCTGAGGGGACCGGCAATCAAGAGGGCCAGTGACCAGAATTGGAATAACAACTCTCTCCCTGGAATCTAAAACTTGTGTAGAGACACTAATACCAACGACTCCTGGAATTGACACTCAGAGCATTACTAGTAACTTAAAGAATTTTTCAACCTTAGCTGGTTTGGCTCAGTGGATAGAGCATCGGTCTGCAGACCTGAAGGGTCCTGGATTTAATTCTGGACAAGGGCACATGCCCAGGTTGTGGCTCCATCCCCAGTAGGGGGTGTGCAGGGGGCAGCCGATCAATGATTCTCTCTCATCATTGATGTTTCTAACTCTCTCACCCTCTCCCTTCCTCTCGGAAATCAATAAAAATATATTTTTTAATAAAAGAATTTTCTTATCTACTAGGCCTATGCAAACCTTGAGACCCCACCAAGCTGCTGTCCCGTAGCCTGGTGGTTTGGCTTTTCTGTCAGTTCTCTGAGCTTACCCATACACTTCCAATATCTTGCTCTTGAGTTATCTGGATGAGCTTTAACTTAGTTTTGTTGTTTGCTGTCAAAGAACCCTACCCAGAATACTATGGCATTTGCCAAGGACTGGCAAGCAAATCCTAGTTTACCTCAAGCATTACCAGCTCTCATTTTCTACTGCGTACAATATTCTAGCCCCTAGGGTATAAAGAAGTATCTCAAAGGTCTGCTCCAGGCATGCCCTAAAGAGAAAAGAGAGCACAGTGCAAGCATGTGAGTGTGAGAGTAACTTCTGCAAGAGTAAGGCAAAGACCTCTCAAAGTCATATAGTTAGTGCATAACCTTGGACACCGGGTGAAGAATATCACCAGGCCTCTAGTTTAATAATATCTGAACATCCACTAAGGGACAAGCACTGTTCTTTGAGGCAACCACAGCCTAGGAAGAGAAGCAAACACACAAACAGCAACAATATAGTGTGATAAAGAACCATAACAGAACTGTATATAAAAGTGCATGGAATGTTTACAAAGTAGCAAAATTAAAGTTTTGTATGATGTGTCGGTGGAGAAATAAAGAAAATACTGGGGCAGGCATTATCCTGTGGGCAATGGGGAAGGAGATGAAGTGACCAATGAAATTCATAGTCAAAAGTTGTGGAGCAATTTCACAAAAATAAAAGGATTTAAGTCATCACTTGGTGGATATTCTTGTATAGCTACAAGCTGGAAATTTAGAAATCTATAAGGTTTTGTACTAATACAAAATTAACACACCTTGAAAGAAAGGAGGAAATCTTGAAAACTTTGATATGAAGGCAGGGACTTCTGCTACAGGGCAATATACACATATATTTATTCCTCCATTTTTTTCAAACTTAGAATCACAACTGATTCATTATAACACATAATTGCAAATCGCTGGTATTTGTAACATAAAAACTGTATCAAAACTTCTTTCGGTGTTGCCCGAGAGACTTTTCTCGAGGAGAAAAAAGTCCAAAATTAGTAGCTGTCAACTCTCTCCCTATATATTATGAATATAGAATAGATGTAATTGTAATATGTATATAAATTTTACTCATAACTTTCCAGATATTGACACTTTGAATTAAAAATGCAAAAGCAAGTTAACACCGTGGAGAAACAGCTGTAATTCTTATGACAACACTCTTGGAGCTGAAGCCAGATTTGCACTCAAATCTGGATGCCATCGCTTACTGGTACGTGACCGCGGGCAAATCATATAATCAATCCTGCTGAGCTTCTTTATCCAGAGATGAGAAAAACTTCCCTTACTTCCTGGAGTCATTGTGAAGACTAGATGAAACAGCATATTATGTGAAAACAAGAAGCACACCCCCAAAATTTATTTTCCATCTTCCCTTCCTCTCCATAAAGTAATGAGCCTTTTCCCCCCATGGATCTAAGCTTTATTGTTTTTAACTATTATGTGCATGTACTAGTAACAATGTCCAAGAAAGTAGATGGTAACTAACACCAACATGGAAACCTGAATGCATGCGTGGTTAGTTGGCTATCATCTAGATCCCAAAGGGCTCTTGCACACTATCTATTGCTTCCCAGAAATTCGATACATTTTCTTTTCTGAATACAGCCAAAATTATCCACAGGCTTTGAAATGTCACCATCAGGATGCTGCACAGAGCAGCTGGTTGATTGAAAGTGACTGCCCCTCCCCCACACTCCAGCTGTCACCAGGAAACCCTCAATGTGTAAAAAAAGACAAAGCAATATTACTTCCCTTATTAATAACAATCTGATTCTTAGCATTCATTTGAAATTATTTTTCTTATGAAAGCTCACTATTAACTAAAAATTAACTCTAAGAAAAATCCTTTATCATATAAATGCAAACCAGCTTCTTCCATACAACAAAAAATCCCAGGGGCGGTAAACACAAGTAATGTATTTCCATGGACTCCTTGTTTCTTTTTCCTTGAGTCATTTGTAATGCTAAACAACAGCCAGTTGAAATATTAAATAGCTTTAAGAGTGATATAGCTGCCATACTTGAGGGATTAAAAAAAAAAAAGCTTAGATGATTTCTCAAAGAAAAATGTGCATAGACACCTCTCTATTTTTATAAAATATGGGTCAGGCTAAAGGTTGGATTTTGTTTTAAGTAATCACTCCTCCGCATGAGAAGCTATACTACCTGTTTAACATTGCTGAAAACCTTGGGCATTGTTTTCAGAACACATCTGTGATTCCCACCCACAAGAATTCTTCCTGCCATGACTTTCTTAGGTGTAGCTCATCTCCTGAGGATTCTTATCCCTCAGACAGAGTTTCAGACCAGTGACCTGGACTCCTAGGTCCCAGGGACATGCCTCAGGTGTGTCCCCGCTGAGGCCCCGTGCCTTTCATTAAAGCCTCTCATCTCCTGAGCGCTACAGGTGAGATTCTGCTAAATAGGGTTCCCTGCTTTTAAAAATATCTGATGCCCAACGCTTGGATGACAACTGCAGCCTAAAAGGAAATCTTTTTAAAGCATCATTTCTATCTTTTTAAAAGACTGTTTACATAAACATGCACATATCTAACTTTAGATGAATTGTATAGATTTACCCCATCCCCATATTACAAGTAATTATGACCTGGTATGAATCTTTCAAGTATTTTCCATGCTCATATATTTATTTATTTATATATATATGAGGCGCAGTACACAAAATTCATGCACTCAGGGGGCGGGGCGGGGGCGGTCCCTCAGCCCGGCCTGCGCCCTCTCACAGTCCAGGAGCCCTTGGGAAATGTCCAACTGACAGCTTAGGGCCACTCTCCACAGGGAATGGAATAAGCTGGCAGTCGGACATCCTTAGCGCTGCTGTAAAGGTGGGAGAAGCTCCCACCACCGCCGCTGAGCTCACCAGCTGTGAGCCTGGCTTCTGGCTGAGCGGCCAGCGCTCCCCCTATGGGAGCGCACTGACTACCAGGGGACAACTCCTGCTTTGAGAAGGATTGGGCCAAAACCTGCTCTCCAACATGCCCCGAGGGGTCCTAGATTATGAGAGTGTGCAGGCCAGGCCCAGGGACCACACTGGTGCACAGTCGAGGCCGGGGAGGGACATGGGAGGTTGGTGGTGAGTGTATGTCATAGCAAGCAGTGAGTGGCTTTAGCATATCATTAGCATATTACGCTTTGATTGGTTGACTAGACAAATGGATGACCGGACACTTAGCATTATTAGGCTTTTATTATATAGGATATATGAATACACACACATATATATAAACTTCTATTACTTTGAAAAAATTGAACAAAGATTTTCACTTTGCTATCATTAAGCATTCATATTAAAAAATAACAATATCAGAACTAATAGTACTTTCTTATACTTTGCTGCATATTTTTATTGAGTTCTCATCTCCTCTAACATAGTGTCCCCTTCTATAACTGATTGTCCCTATTAACTAATTGAAGAAACTTAAATATTAATCACCCCTGACCTTCAGCTTCCAGTAAGCACCCCAAAAAGTCTTATGGAAGTTGCTCTGGATGATGATAAAACTACAGTGTTTTTCTACCATGTTTAGAGTTTTAACTTTCTCCAAGTGTTGGCTTTCTTTTGTTCACTATAATGTGAAAGGTTTGACTTTTCACTTCAGCATCTTTGATCATTTAAGAAAAGCAGTGCAGTTAGGTAATAAAACTACCTCATTCATAAGAGGAAATGGATGGGATAAAGTTAGGTTTGAGGTGGTAACTACCTTTTTCTACTGTCTACCGTGCAGTAGTGATTGAGCGTCTATGCCTAACACCTGGTGGACATGTTTTGCACTTCATTTCATCCAATGTCCGGAGGCAATCACACACCATAACCCTATCTGATAGGAGAGGAAATTAAGGTTGGGAGGATGTTAACTTGTCTAATGGATACAATCAGTATGCAGCCGAGGCAGGGTTCAAAGCAGGGTCTTCCTGACCCCAAGCCCCTGCTATAGATCTGCCTCTCTGAAACAGACAACAAGAAAAATGTGGGGGCCTTTGGAAAATGAATGCTTCATAATGGGGCAGCACTATCAAAATTATTTATAGCAGCTGATATCCAACCTGACTCCTGATTATCTGGAAACTCTCTCACCCACGACATCCAGGAGCCACGGCAAGGCCCTGGGAGCAGTGTGCTCTGATCCAAGCCTCTGGTTAGGCTACAGGGTGGCACTGACCTTTCTCAACACTGGAATGAGTCTAGGCTTTAAGGCACCTGCTTCAAATCCTGAATACTTCTCTTTCTCCCCCAAAAGCCTCCCCCTGGAAAAGGAAGGGGAAAGTTATGAGTAACACTGCAACTGATGATCTGCAAAAACCACAGGTGGCTGGCACGCCTACCTTAGCTCTTGTGATGCTCCCAGAACACAGAGGCATGGAGAACGGGTGGGAGGAGGCCTTCCCTGCTATCTGGGCTGTACAGTCTGACATGTGGGAAAGAAAGATAAGGACGGAGACATCTCCAGCCTTGTCTTATGCTTGCAAGTCACTGCTCCATAATACTCCTCAGCCCAAAGGCTAATCTCTGCTCAGTTATCCACTCTACCTCCTTTACCAAATTCTGGGTCAAAAAGTATAACTCAGCTGGAGACCAGGAGGCCAAAAATCTTTAAAGTACTTTTTAACAGTAACTTATGTGACTCTTAAAAATTCTCCAGCCACCACAGCACTGGTCTGAGATAGTACATATTACTATAACTTTGAACTGAATATCCTGCCTCCAATAAATAACCTTAATTCTGTAGAATATAACTGGGAAACCACAAATAAACAAATAAAATGCCATTTAAGCGGTCATCACAATATCCTACAACCCCTATCTAACCCAATGAAGAACCTTCCACCACAACCTATGTATAGATTGTATAGTCATAACGGGTATTAAGTCACATCTCATCTTTGAGTGTTTTCCACGTATGCTGGTGCACTTTCACATTGAAGACGTAACCGTTCAGTAACTTGTCCAAGATCCTACACCCAGGAAAGGCCCTACATGGATCCCTTCCATTCTGTCAAATTCCACGGCGACTCCCAATGGTTATTCTTTATCGATATGCCAGTAATTCCCAAACTTTAGCACCCGGGTGCACTGGGACCAACCGGAAGGCTTGTTGAAATAGATTTCCGATTCTGTACGTCCCCCAGATTTACAATTCCAACAAGTCCCAGACGGATGCCGATACTAGTAGTCCAGGGACAATTTAGGAAACCAATGCAGTGCTACTCTTCGTAAGTAAGATGACCTCTTCCCAAGCCTTGCCATGCCGGCAGCACATGAGGTCTTTAAACTCTATTAGAAACTCTGACATATACATTTGAGACAGTAGACAGACTTTTAAGAAGACATTCCAAAGGGGAAAAATAGAAAAGAGCAGCAAAGTCCGGCTGTCACTGAGTGTTCTGCAAAGGGACCTACGCCTATAGGTGGCTTAATCGTGACTAAGCGATGGTTCCTTCTGCGAGCACCCGAGTCTGGGAAAGAGATGCTGATCCGGTTTGGGAGAGGCTTTGCAGGTCCGGGCGGAAAGGGCTAAAGGGGTGGGTGGATTTCCTCTGCCCTGCGGGAGAAACACCACTCCTCGGGTTGGGGAGGTGGGGTGCGGGTGAGGGGGGTGGGGTGCGCCTGCACACCGCTAGCTCCCAGAACAGAAAGTGACTGATCCAAGTGCACCTGAAAGTGAAAGCTGTTGCTGACGCAACGTCGCTGTAAGCTCCTGCCTTTAAAGACAATCCCTTAAAGCTCCCCGGAGCTGCCCCCACCCTGAGAGCCCGGCAGGTCGTCCCCTGCGGTCGGCGCCTAGGCGCGGGTGAAGAGCACCCCGGCAGGGTCGCTCTAGGGAACGCCCTCCGCGATCCCCTATCTCCGGGGCGCCTAGGCTGCGCCTCCAACCCGTACCCGCTCTGCTCTCATCCCCTCCCCTGCCTCATCCCCTCCCCTGCCCCATCCCCTCCCCTGTCCCCGGCCCTACGGGGACGCCGACAGTCGCCCCGCAGTCCCCGCCCCGCCGCCGGCGCCGCGGCCCCGGGAAACGTCTAAAAAAACCGCGCAGAACCGACGCCGCGAACCGGACCAAACAGACGCGGAAACTCACGCTCTCTACGGCCCGCCTGCGTCCTCACGTCTGCGCGCGCGCGCACGTGCGTCATCACGCACGGGCGGCGTCGATCGACGCTCCTCTTCCCCGCGGCCAGACAGGCGCGCGAGAGACAGTGGGTGATGCCGCGGCGCGCCTCGGCGGCCCGGGTTGGAGAGGGAGGGAGGGCTGTAAAGCGGGCGGCCGTGACAGGGCGGTGGCTCCGAGGGCACCGTGTGTGGACTCATCCTGCGACTGCGGGTGGAAAGGGGGTGACCATTGTCTCCCCTGCCCTAAGGGACTGTCGTCCTCTGCCGGGCGTGCGTAGAGCAAAAGCAAACTAGCGACCTGCGTTGGAGGGACCAGACGTGGAGACCAGCAGCCAGTGGGCTGCGTGGGGGCCGAGAAACTGTCCTTCCAGGGCCCGGCCTTGCTGCAGGCCCCCCACCTGCTGCGAGGGGTCCGATGCTGCTGGTGAAGTGGATGGTGTGTGAGAGACACTTACACCTTCATGAGTTGTCAGACAGCAGAGAGCTGCCTGTCTCAGGGCAGCACCCACGGTTACCAAGGACGCCCCCCAAACAAGGTCGTGGGTGTACTATTCACTTCCCAAAGCTTGGGTCTGCGGCTGCATTTCTCAGCCTGTGTGTCCATGTGAGGGCCTTAGGTGTTAAGTATTGCAGTGAACGTATTTGATGCAAACAAGTGGCTTGCGTTGGAGGGGCCAGATGGGGCATCCAGTGGGATATTCGTCTTTCTCAATTCGGCTTATTTCACTTAGCATGTTTTTTTTCAGGCCCATCCATGCTGTCCCAAAGGGTAAGAGGTCCCTCTTTTGTTACAGCTGCATAGTACTCCACAGTGTAAATGTCCCACAGCATTTTTATCCATTTATCTACTGACGGGCACTTGGGCTGTTTCCAAATCTTAGATATTGTAAATAACTCTGCTATGAACATAGGGATGCATATATTCATTCTGATTGGTGTCTTGGAGTTTTTAGGATATATTCCCTAAAGTGGGATCGCTGGGTCAAACGGGAGTTTGTTCTTAATACTAGTGGCCCTGTGCAGGAAATACGGGGTGTCCCTCAGCCCGGCCTGCACCCTCATCAATCTGGGACCCCTTGGGGGATGTCCGACTGCCGGTTTAGGCCTCTCGCAATCCGGGACCACTGGCTCCTAACCACTCACCTGCCTGCCTGATCACCCCTAACCACTTTACCTACTGGCCTGCTCGTTCCCCAACTGCCCCCCCACCAGCCTTTTCACCCCTAACTGCCCCCCCCTCAGGCAGCCTGCTCACCCCAATTGTCCCCACCCTGCTGGCCTGCTCACCCCCAGCTGCCCCCCGCCTGCCTGCCTGCCCACCCTGCCAGGGCTCTGGGATCAATGGCAGAGCAGAGGCAGGCGTTTCCCAGTTGGCCTGGGCTCCGCCATTAATCCCTGCCCACAAGGAGGCCCTACCTGCCCTGCCGACCCTGCCAGGGCTCTGTGATCAATACTGCGCAAAGGGAGACCCTGCCCACCAGGCTGGGCTCTGTGATGGGCCCTCCCAGCCTTGGTGGCTTATCTCGGCCCTCCCAGCCACAGCTTTGTCCGGCTTTGTCCGGAAGGTTGTCTGTAAGGTCTCCCGGTCTAATTAGCATATTACCCTTTTATTAGTATAGATATCAGATACAGAGGTGATTTTAAGGGAGCTACAAATCAAGAAGCTCAATACAATAATCTCATAAAAATGTTCTTATATATAAGGATTAAGAACATACTTAGACAATTATATTTAATTTCAAATATTGAAAAAGTTCATAGACATTTGAGAGGACAGAAAAAGTCTACCTGATACTGAACTCAGGTCTGGCTGCCAGCTGCTTTGAAAGCCAATACTTCAGAGACAGTATTTTAACAAAATTCAACATTTATGGTAAAAACTCTCAAAAAAGTAGGATTATAAGGAAACTTCCTTACCCTAATAAAGGGCATCCCTGAAAAACCTACAGCTAACACTGAGTGCTTTCTCCTAGATTAAAAACATTTTTTTAAAAAGTTGCCTGGCCGGCGTGGCTCAGTGGTTGAGCATCCACCAGTGAACCAGGAGTTCACTTTTTGATTCCCAGGGCTGCAGGCTCGTTCCCGAGTTGGGGGCATGCAGGAGGCAGCCAATCAAAGATTCTCATCATTGATGTTTCTGTCTCTCCCTCTCCCTTCCTCTCTGAAATTAATAAAAATACATTTTAAAAAACTTTACTGGTAGTTTTAGCCTGTACAGTAGAGGAAACATAAAAAACTTAAAATACTTAAGTAAGTTAATGAAAGTGCCAGGCACATAATAAATATCCAATACATGTTAACTGTTTTGATAGCTACTGTAGCTGCCATTTGTTAAGTGTCTATTATATGCCAGGCACTTCACCTCCATTTTATAAATGAGGAAACTGAGGGTCAGAGAGTCCAAGTAATTTGCCAAAACTCACAAAGCTAGTAGGGAGAAGGATTGATGGTTCACACTTTCTTTCTAATATATTATCTCTACCTCTGAATAGTAAATGTCTAGTACTGTGTGTCACTGGATGCATCATGGTCCATATACATGGTAATTTTTTTATTCATGTACATGTTTCATCAAGTTTTCATTGTTTCATTATCTAAATGACAAAAAACTGAAATGACAACTATTCACTGTCCATTTCAGAATTATTTTGAATGACTGTGTTTCAATTTTCTACATTTTTCTATTTTAGGAAGTATTTTTTTCTACTGAGTGTTTTGGGTAAGTCTTCCTTATTCTTGTTCTAACTCATTATGATTATTATCTAAAAATTAAAATGATTTTATAGATGTCCTATTGTTTTCAATTTTACAGGACAATAGGAATATAGTTTGAGAGCTCCTATTTCTTTCAAATAATAAATCCTAAATAAGCTGTTTATTTTCATAATCATTTTTAACAGCATTTTTCTTTTACATTTGCAAATGCCATTCTGTTTTTTTAATCAACTAAAATTCTGATGCCTCCATGACTACAATGAATAATTTTACTCCAGCTGCCAAATCTCATTTTCTACATGCCATGTGAGGCCTCATAGGAGACTTCCTAACCCACCACACCTCCTCAAATCTGGCACAGTGTGTTTGTGCTTTATGAAAAACTAATTTAGATAATGAATTTTTAGAAAAGAAGAACTTAAGAATGTTCTTGGTAGGAAAGAGAAAACGTTCCAAAAGGAACTTGCATCAAAATATGGGAGATAAGGCTGTGAGGATGCAGTGCAGATGACAGGCATTTTGGCTAACTTTCCTGTCAGCCCCTAGTCCATAGGGGATTTTAGGACCTCCTTTGGACATATAAGAATAGATACACACAGCAGTATCTCCAACACTGCTTGCTAATACTTAAAATCCCTTCAAAAAGACCTTTCCATCCGCAATTAGACAACATATTTAAAATGTAGGGCTGTTGAGGGAACCCTTAGGAGAGAATGAATTTCACTTAAAAGTCATGGGTCAGTCTGTCCACCAGCAAGTGGCAATACTGGGTGGTGATTGGAGGAAACTGGAGGCAGAGGCATCTTGGGTGGAGGAAATCTGGGACAAAAGACAGTTGAAATTTTTGCAAAGCTCTATCCAATCCTATATAATAAAAGCACAGTATGCAAATTGTCCCCTCGACCAGGAGTTCATCTGGGAGTTCGACCAGGGGGCGGAGCCGGCGGGGGGAAGAGAGGGAGGCCCCAGCCCACAGCTGGCAGCCTCTAGGGACCTTACCAGTGCACAAATTTCGTGCACTTGGCCTCTAGTTTACAATAATAGTGGGAGGAAAAATAGAAGCCACAGGATGGTGTAGGGGGTGGGGAGAATTTTGACATCACCTAAAATTACAGAGAGCTCCACCTCACAAAATTTAGATTTTTCTTGTCCTGTTATAATTTAACACGCCTGACTTCTAACTGAAGTGAAAAAGTAGTTTTACAGCTCATTGTTTGTCTTAAGTTAGGAGGATGCCAGTCTTTAAGTAAATGTCACATCACATTGCCAATTTTTAAAAAAATTATTTTCAAGTAATTTGACTTTATAGAATAATTACAAAAATAGTCCATAGAATTTCTGTATATTCACAAAATGTTCTAAGTGTTAACATGTGTTTCTCCTAGTATGTCTATCCCTGCCTTCTCTTCTCAATATATGCACACACAGTTTTGTTCTGAGTCATTTTTTGTAGCCAAGATGCTCCTTTCCTTCCACATTCATTTTCTTACACACACACACACACACACACACACACACACACACACACACTCCAAGGGTTCATTTGGTTTCTTTTTAAGAAAAATGTTATTAATATTAAATTTCCAGAGTAAATCTAGCACACTGTTCTATCCATTGTAACTTGCCAACATGCAAATTGCATGGGCTCAGTTGTGAGGAAATGTTGACAGCTATTCTATTCTAGACCACACATCCAAATATGAAGTAGAGCTTTTAAACAATAAAATTCAAATGACCCTTTGGGATGAACTGCCAACATGACTCAAACATTTCTTTCTTTATGTACACCAAGGAACAAGTATTCCAACAAAGATAAATTCATTTGACTAAATAATAACCCAGAACCTTAATTGATTTAATGAATATAATATAAGCCATAAAGGAACAACTTATCAAGGATGAGGTGTGGGGCATGATAATGGGTCTAATAGGCCATCGTGGATATTGTTGCATAGACCTTTAAAGCTATTTGGGGGCCTAATGATGGTTTTTGTTTCCCTTTTTTTTCTTTTTCTTTTTCTTTTTCTTCTTTTTTTTTTTTTTCATAATCAAGAAAGCATATAGAAAATTGGAAATGGTGCAGAATATGATTTTTGGCTCTGCCACTAGCTACTTTTTGGCCATTCAAACCCTCTGAAACTTAATTTTCTCAACTGTAAGATGAGGGACTCACAAAAATTATTTCCAAAGTCTCCTTCAACTCAAGTATTTTAATATTCTAAGATCTAGAAAAAAAATAAATAGCATGTTAAAAAAAATCAAAGAAGACAGTAAGATATTGAAATGTGACTAGAAGAGTTGCAGAGCCAAAGAGAGATCTTGATAAAGAATCACCACCATAATCATATAAGAATAAAATGTTTTATTTTTATTTTTATTTTTTTAATCTTTAATTTCTTCATTGGTTAAGGTATTACATGGAATAAAATGTTTTTAAGTAACTAAACAAAATCAACAACCATGGAACCAATTCAAGCAAAGAATAAGTTGATTATTTTTAATTTAAAAGAAAAATATAAAAACGTTATTCAGTGCCTTTAAGACAAAACAAAACAGAAAACATTATTAATGACTAGAGGCCCGGCGCATGATATCGTGAGTGGGTTCAGTCCCTGGGCCTAGCCTGCCATCAGGGCCATCTTCCCAGCTGCCAGCAGCCGGCCCTGCCCCCTTCCCTCCCACCCACCCCCCCACCACTACCCACCTCGGTTCCTCATTCCT
Organism: Myotis daubentonii; assembly: GCF_963259705.1. Lineage (NCBI taxonomy): Eukaryota > Metazoa > Chordata > Mammalia > Chiroptera > Vespertilionidae > Myotis > Myotis daubentonii. Next base: position 28,168,872 of record NC_081846.1, on the reverse strand, counting down.
CATCTGGAGATGGGAGCCTGTTGGCTGGGGGAGGGACTGAGAGTTTGGCCATTTCTGCCTGCTCACCAGCCCCACCTCTGCTGCTGGTCACCCTTTGTGGGGTGACAGGCAGGGCAGGGGACTTGGTCTGGCCCCACCCACATCCCCCGCCACCCACCCTGGTTCCCTGTTCACCATTGGCGATCAGAGCCTGCCAGCCGGTGAAAGAGACCAAGAGGTGGTCAGTGCACCTCATAGTGACCGGTCGAGTGGTCGCTCTGGTTGTTCTGCCGTTATGGTCACTGGGCTTTTGTTATATAGGACTAGAGGCCTGTTGCATGAAGAGATTTGTGCAATAGGCCTTCCTTTCCCCTGGCTGCTGGCACCGGTTTGCCTCCAGCACCTGGGGCCCAGGCCTTCGTTCTGGCTGAGTTCTAGCCGGAGCCGGCCCTGGAAACATCAGGCTTCACTGCTCCACCAGCCCCGGAGCCGTGAAGCCTCGCTGCTCCACTGGCCCCGGGGCTGTGGGGCTTCACTCCACCGCTTGGGGCCTATGTATGCAAATTAACCGCCATCTTTGTTGGTGGTTAATTTGCATATTGTACTCATTAGCCTATGGGAAGCGTGGCAAAGGTACGGTCAATTACCATGTTTGTCTATTATTAGATAGGATTATCGCATTTATAAGTAGCTTGAATTCAGACAAATCAAGCTTCAGTTCTAGCCCTAGCCGAGGGAATTTGTGATCTCACCAGCCTCTTAAGTGGGGCAATGATTCTTCTGTGATTCCTTTTTCTTTTTTAAATACTAGTATGTTTTTTAATTGCTTTTAGAGAAAGAGGGAAGGAGAGAGATAGACATATCTATGAGAAACATCAATTGGATACCTCCTGCACACCCTCTACTGGGGATTGAGCCCTGCAACCCGGGCATGTGCCCTGACAGGAATCGAACTGGTGACCTCTTGGTGCATGGGGTGACGGGCATAAAATGTATATCTTAGCGACTAGTCAATAGTAAGGGCTAAAAAAAAAAATGTTAACTATAAATCCAAACTCTCCATCATTCATATTCAATTTTTTGCTTTGGGAAGGAAAAGCAAGAGCATGAGAAGCAACGAAAAAAGAGGATGGGATGCCAGATGACTAGAGGAAGAGCAGGAAAGATCATACTGATGCTGGGGTGCTGTGTGCCCATCTTGAATTGCCCCATTTCCTTAACAGTGTTCTTTGAAATACCAGCTAACATTCTGGAAACTCATTTTTTGATGTGCTAATTGCTTTTGTGATCTTTTAGAGTAAAAGTTAATTTTTTTAAGTTAATTTTTAAAAGAAATATTTACTTTTCTGTGGACTTTCTTAGAGTCTGTACCTGAGTATTATAAGAGTCAGCAAGAGTCTTAGGAGTGATGACTAGCTATTAGCTTAAACAATGCTGTGTTATGGATACTATATTCATTGTCTTACCTTTTGTTGGCTGGATAAAGTTTCTTAAAATGAAATGGAAACAAGGGTGCACTGCTTACTTTTTTAGGAAGTTAGGTCCTATGAAATATTATTTAGTCAAGAAGAGAGAGAGAGAGAGAGAGAGAGAGAGAGAGAGAGAGAGAGAGAGAATGAATAAGAATGAATCACCCTCACTGGTTAAAATGAAGGCCATTCATTTATTGAATCTCTGCCATGTACTTAGGCCATAAAACTGCATTTATTCTCTGAATGAGTCTATGAAATAGGATTTTTATCTTATTTTAAAGATAAAGAACTCAGAAACAAAATCACACAGACAAAAAGTAAGAGGGTTGGAATGCAAACCCAAATCAGCCGAATTCATCCACAGATCTTTAGCTTTCCTGGTGAAAAAGACACTTGAATTGCAGGAGAAAAATAATCCTATAACATGTAGTTTTCAAAATTAAACCTCGACTTAATATTTTATTAATAGATTTTTACCTTGAATTTTCTTGAGACTTGTTTTCAGGACACATGATTGGGGGAATAAAAATCAAAGGGAAAGGCTTATCTTTCCAGTGCCAGGTTATATTTAGTTTTGGGAAAGGGCGACCTGTTGTTCAATTTTCAAGCTCCTGCTAAGAAATAATATTTTTTAACTACATTTTTTATGAAATATAGAATACGTCACCCATTGAATATTCCTGGGCTGTTAAATCTGATTGGCTGAAGGTAAGTTTTTTAGAGTGGTTTTTAAACTATTATTTAATTTATTTTTTTTGGTAAAATACTGTAACCATCTGTGTTTTCTGAAAGACAGCAGTCTCTATAAGCAGTATATTTCCTTTTGCTGTTCAAAATACTCTCAAAATAAAATATGCACATCCATTCAACATGGCAAATTGTGTAGCCTCTTAGAAAGACTTGAGCTAGATTGGACCTCCTTTTGATTAATGGGCATTCTTTAAATGAATTAGCCCCGATTCTGCTCAGGAGCGTAGTCTGGCATCCCAGGGGAATTCAGTACAACTGGTCTGAATGTGGAATATCTGTCTTCATCATCAAATGCTGTTCAAAAGCAATTGGTTTTGAAGTACCCTTAAGACAGGGTCACACACCCCAGTGCCTGGAGGAGCTAGGCAGGAGATACAAATGCGTCGCACGGGCTGGGTGGCAGGAAGCATCTGAAGCACCAGGTGACAAATGGCACCTGGCATTGGCCACGGTGTTAGGGAGATGACTTGGAGTCGTGGGATTACCGCAAAGTGGCCACCGAGAGGGGCAGCTATCTTCCCATTTTGGCTGACGGAGGCCAGGTGGGAATCAGGGCCCCATACTCTGATTTTTAAAGAGAAATTAGAATTTTAATTTTTGATGCATCATCTTCTAATGTTTAATGTTGACAATTTAAACATACTATTTGGGTAAAATTGAAAAACCACCCATGGACCCCATTGGCCAGCAGGATACAGTTTGCAACTTCTGGTTTAATGAAATAAGACAAATATTAATAGAAATAATACCTGAAAATGATGTCATAGTTTGGAAGTCTTATACCTCTATATTAGCCTATATATAACATTAAAGCTGCATTTATGTTATACTTTACAAAAACAAACAGGAAAGCCCTGGCCAGGTGGCTCAGTTAGTCGGAGTGTCACCCTGTACATCAAGCATGTCCAACTCAAAGGCTAACACGGGCCAAATAAACAAGGTTTAAGTTTACTAGTATGTGGTCCGCAAAAAAACAAAAGCTTCAATTTTCACAGAAACGTAGGTTTATTTTGACAGAGACATGCTGAATACAAAAGGCTGAATATAATTGAGTAATCATTAACATAAAGTAATAGAACATTTTAATAAAAATTAATATGTTTTTCTTGAACATTAACTTACCAGACACTGAATAACTGCACAAATTAATAAGCGTAATGCAAATAAACCCATTTTTCTTATTCTCTGAAAGCAAAATATTTCCTGTTGCGCACACCAAACAAGTCCGTCCAAGACTAATGACATGGCAATTGGCTGATAAAATACTAGTATTTGCTGCTAGTATTAGTGGAGAGAAATGGTGCACTTGCGTGCGAAGGCACATAAGGGAAATGAATGCAACACAATTATAGTAATCAGTCAGTAGCAAACGTTGTAGTTATTAATCATTACGTATAACAGGATATTGTAAAAATTAAGTTACGAAATTTTTATTAAAACGTTTGTTACATACCATTATATTGGCTGGGCTGCAAAAATATTTATTGTGGGCTGTGAGTTTGACATGCTTGCTGTACACCAAAATCTTGCAGGTTCAATTCCTAGCCAGGGCACATACCTAGGTTACAGGTTTGATCCCTGGTTGGAGTGCATACAGGAGGCAGCAAATCAATGTTTCTCTCTCACATCAATGCTTCTTTCTCTCTCTCCCCCTCCCTCCCTCTCTAAAATCAATAAAAACATATCTTCAGGTGAGGATTAAAAAAAAAACACAAAAAACAACAGGATAGGTCTAGAAATCTACCTGAAACCATAAGTATGTTTATCAATATGTGAACTGCACACCACCTACTTCGGAATTAACTAAAGAGCATATTTAAAATTTACATGTTGGATTTGCATGTGTTAAGTCTCCGGTGGCACCCAGGAGTCTGACTTTGTACAAGCACCCAGTTCTAAGATGGTTCTAATATAGCCATTAATGGGGTTCCTCCCTTTGAGGATAGGCAATGTGGTCATTTCACAGCCCGACTTCTGTATCTTACCTATTCACCCAGGCAGAGACAGGTCCAATTTAAAGTGGGTTTAGCTTTTGATTCCTTGGATCCATGTTTGGTTGGGCGACCCAGAACACATCTGTGCCTTTGGGTCATTCAATTCTGTGGCTACAGGTTGATGCTTCATAATGATAAATATCTACCTCATTAGTTTGCAGTTTATGGTTGCTCAGGATACATCTTCATTTAGCTAATGTCTTAGTGGGTTATTTCCTCTTGGCGCCCTACTGAGTATCAGTGTAATGTACCTGATCAGTGCCCAGTAAGTAATTTTTGATTGACTATTATAATACATTAATTAGAATATCATCAACTAGGCCTAGCAGATTGTCTGTGACTGAACTGAACAATCATTTACTTTAACCCACTAGGCATCTTAGTTAGGCAATAATTTGACTAATTTTTAGCTCTCAGAAAATTATTTGATGACGTGTGACCAAGTAATCCTTTCCCCACGTAATTAACATAACTTCTGACCTTGCCTGCTCTTAAATTCAGGGAGTAAACATATTGTCAGGAGGATATAACTCATGCACTCTTACACAGAATAAAAATAGTATCATGTGAGTGGTATAGTCACAGCATTTAAACACTGGAAACATTAGCTGCAGAAAATGCTGATAGACTGACATGTTCAATGAACTACACATTTTAGTCCGTCTAGGGAAAACCACAATTGAAATGTAAATTGTTATTTTGCACCAGTGAAAAATGAGCCCAAATGCAAATTGTCTTTTAAAAACATTGAGATCAAGAAAAGGCATTAGACCTGTGTTTTCTAGCTGGTGTTCATACCCTGCAAACAACAGAATCTTAAATATGAGGCACAATTTAAGAGATTATTCATCCCTTAGCCTAGACTATAACTAGGTTGTTTCTTAAACTATTCCAACCATTGCTAGACAAAAGAAATGTATGACCTCTGAGGTAACCTTCTCCACAAGATAAACTGATAATTTCTTGCACAGCTTGTCTTTTTTCATCATTTTCACGCTACTCCAGTTAATGCAACCAGCCTTGCAGTTCATAATATTCAAATATGCTATTGGTTTTGGGGGCACAATGATGGGTCTTGAATTCACCCCCACAGAGGTGAAGTAACATTAAATTTGTCACTGCCTTGTCTAAGTCAGCAAGATGGCACTGTATAATACCTTTAGAAATACTAAGTCAAGAAGTCCACGGGGACGAAGGTGAAAAGAAGGTCAGCTACTGACATAAAATCAGGCTCCAGATGTGATGATCCTTTGTCAGAGGCTTTGTAGCCTGCAAGTCAGCACAATGTTCAATAGAATCCACCTCCTAGCTGAAGCCAGACACCTTGACAGTCAGCCCCACCTGCACACCAATAGGTGAGCCATCAGCTTCACCTCTCTAACAAGAGACACACACAGAGCAGATCTTTTTATAAAAATAACTTAAAGCTCAAAATGGCCTCTTTTATGCTCTACTCCCCTCACCCCAAAGTGTTGACCTGTCTTGTAATGTCTGAAGAATCCATGAATATATTATAAGTTAGAGAGAAAAAATTAACCTTTGGTAGCCAGAGCACTGAAAACTTCACTTTGAAGAACATCAGAAAACTCAGTCTACCATTTCTTGAGAAACTGGAGTAAAAAACCCTTCAGTTTTCCTAGAAACAAACGTAGTGACAACTCTTCAAATAACCTTTTTCCTCAATATAACATTTACTATAATTAGCTTAAACTAGAATGAATGAAGTGAAGCAGAAATTGGAACTTCTAACTTTACCTTTGCCTTCTGTTATGTAGGCAGAATTCACGGTACTAGAGTCAATCAATCTTGATATGCTTCAATTAATACAATATAAACATTTCCCAAAGACTTCCATGTTGCCTAGAGGAATTAAGACGTGAAACATTTAATGCATTTTTAAACCTTAGATGAAATGTATAGTAACTGTAATATCTGACACACTGGTCCTTATTTTAGAAAAGAGAATTCCCAAACTAGATAAGAAGTGGGATTCCAAAAGGCAGAATCTAGGAAATTGTTCATGATGAAATATTATGTTAGAAGTTAGAAAAATAACTTCAACTGTGCTCATTGTGGAAATTAACTTGTCACATAATTATTTATGGGAAATTACATGATGACAACTAATGCCTTCAGTTACCAACAATTTGAGTTTATAAATGAGGATTATGGGCGGGGGGGGGGGGGTGGATCATTAGGTTAGGTTTAGGCAAAGAAAGGAAAAAAAATAATGTCTGTTAAACGTAAAAAGTGGTCAGATGCATGCACTTCAAATGAATGGTATTGGGAGGCACATCCTCCACAGGCCCCCATGCAGTCTCTGAAAATTCTAGCTGAGCAGCCAGCTTGAAGGCCGATCCATCTCCTGACGCTGAGCAGTTTCTGTTGCTAGTCATGGAAGCAACCCAGTAGATCAAGGTGCCCACAGTGTAACTGTCAGCAACTGCCTACTCCCCAGGGAACATTAGGGATGGAGGGTGGCTTGTTTGCTTCTTACTGCAATTTTTGCTGCTTGTTGGGCCCATGGCCCTGGGCTCCTCCCTGTACTGCAGCCCACTCTTTGGGCAGCATCCATGTCAGCCACCGCATCACCCTATGGACTTGGAGAGAGAGGGACCGAGCACCAACACGCTGACTTCTGGCGACTGCTTTTTCTGTGAGTTACAATAAAGCCGTTCATCTCTGAAAAAGAAGAGTGATCAGATCTGTCCTTCCAACCTCCCAACACTCAGGATTGAAATGCCATCATCTTTGACTGCTGCCTTAATGATTGTCCCGAACATCCCATCTGTTTCCAAAGCCCGTCATCTTCACCTCTGAAGGTTTCTGCACCTTCATTTTACCAGCACAAACCTAACCCTGGGCCTCATCATCTCACTTAATCTATTGAAACAGACTCCTAACTAGCCTACCCCTGCCTCAGGTTTCCATTTTATTCTATTTCCTGCATCTGCTCATGTTACTTCTCCTGTTTATCATACCAAGTGCTCCTCATTATTAATGCAGTAAGTCTGAGCTCTTTGCTCTGCATTCAAAATCATCTATGTGGGCCCTCAAAGTTATGATGTAATAACGTTCAATTCTATAATTGAGCACTGAGTGTCTGCTATGCACCAAGTATATGTTACTAGATGTTCTGAATGATTCTCAAATAAAGAGGAGACACTTCTCAAAGAGTTTGTAGTTGCCACTTCTTATAGTGGCTTTTATGATGGTTTCCAGGTTCTGAATGCTTCAGACAGGACACATGTTCCCTCTGCTCCAGTCCACATGGAATACCTGCTTTTCTTCATGACTTCCCCACCATCACTCATATAGTCCCAGGCCTGGAATGGTTTCTTCTTCTTTTTTATATATTTTTTATTGATTTCAGAGAGGAAGGGAGAGCGAGAGAGAGATAGAAACATTAATGATGAGAGAGAATCATGGATTGGCTGCCTCCTGCATGCTCCCTACTGGGGATCAAGCCCACAACCTGGGCAAGTGCCCTGACTGGGAATCAAACTGTGACCTCTGGTTCATGGGTCAGCACTCAACCACTGAGCCACACCGGCCGGGCTGGAATGGTTTCTTTAGCCACCTTTCTTTAACAGATATTTATTGCTTACCCCAAAGCAGTGGTCAATGTCACATCAATTCTCTTCTTTCTGAGAACAAATGTAAAATGCATCTGGTAATATAAAAAGAATAAAGTAGGTTAAGAGAGTCAAACTGACTCTTCATTCTTGAAGGATGAAATTTCTGTGCTCCTCACCACTGTATGGACTGTATGCTAGAACCTGTTTTGCAGTGAGGTGGGGGAGATGAGGAGTAAAGGGACTAATACCATTCAAAACACATGGTTGAGAACAACAATCATGATGATGGCTAATATTTATTAAGTGCTCAAAATATAATCAGTATCCATTTAAAACCTTACACTGATTAATTGAGATACTATTATTCCCCTGGCATTGATACTTGAGACATGAGGGAGGTTAAGTTGTCAACATTTGCAGTGATAATATATGGCAGATCCAACTGAACCAAGGCAGTTCAGTTCTAAGGTCCACTAGTAAACCAATCACCATTCCATGATTTGACCCACAGGATACCAAGGTGCTCTTAACAAAAAATGGAATAAATGAGTGATGGTTAGATGTCCAATAGATTTTCATGTCAATTACCTCCCTGCCGCCAATCTCTTCTCCTGTAAGTCCATCCTCCAAAAATACACGAGTGATTTATTCAACATGAAAGTCCAACTTTGTCATTATTCTGACTAAATAATTCAATGGCTCCCACTACTGGAGAGAGAAACCACCATTATACATTGCTTTGCAATGAAATTTATGAGGTGGTGTGTCAGTTTAAGAAATCTTCTACACATCTAAACACCTGGTATAGAAGGAAAAGTTTATTTTGTGAGTTGTTGTATTAGCCATTATGAAGAGAATCCTTATTGGATGTCATTGACAGACGGTTGCATGAATATTTAGTTTTTATGCCCAGAAATCTGCCTTTGGGGAGGCATTACAACAAAGTCAGGGAAGCTCACAGGGGGAGGGGCAAAAGGGAGAATGGTTAAACACAAGGGCATTGGAGCCAGAGTTTGCAGCTGCCTTGCCTACAGCAACCTCAAGTGCAATTGGAGGAAAACATCTTCCTCGTGGGATTGCTGTGAGAACTGAATGAGGTAACATATTAAAGAGCTTAAAACAATGTCTACATAGAAATTTCTAATGAAGTGATAATATTTATATATCATTAAAGTTTTCACTGTTCTATACTTTAGTTATATTTATAGTAGTTTACATAGTAATATGTGAATGCAGTTTTCAAAAACAAGAAATATAAGAGAATATGGGAAAAATAAAAGATGATCTTCTCCTAGGGAAAGCATTGTTAAGATTTCTCATTTGCCCTTCTAGAATTTTCTGTGTATATAAAAATATACACTTGCTTTTATTTAAAATAAAAATATAAAAGATAGCATTTATGGTAGTTTTTCACCTTGCCTTTTTTTCTGTGAAGATTGTTCCATAGATCTACTAAATTATCTTTAATGGCTATGCAGTATGTCAACATGTAAATGTGGTAAACTTCCTTAACAAGTTCTCTATTGGTGGACATGTATGTTATTTTCAGTCATTCTCTGTGACAAAATTCATTTCTATGAATATGCTTGTATGATTATTTCTATAGAATCCATTTCCAGAAGTGGAATTGCTAGGTACATTGTATATGCATTTGAAAGTTTTATAGCTCTTGTTCAACTGCCTTCTGAAGAGGCTGAGAGAATTTATATTCCTACTCAGTTGTAATATAGAGAAGTTATTTAAATATATATTCTATAAGTCACTCAATTTTCTTAGGCCAATTTTCTCTCTGTCCCAGAAAACCCCAAGCTATGTTCCTGCTTCCTTGCCTATAATCTTGTTTTATTCTGAACCTGGAATTACCCCCTTTTTTTCATTTGTCTATCTCCAAGTGTGGGGAACCTTTTTTTCTGGCAAGGGCCATTTGGATATTTATAGCATCATTCACGGGACATAAAAAATTATCAACTTAAAAATTAGCCTGATATATTTGGTCAAACATTTAATTAACTCAGCCCTAATGCCTTTGCAGGGGCAGACCAAATGATTTCTCGGACCTTACATGGCCCTGATTCTAAGCCCTACCCATCTGCATTAGTAGAACATACTCAACTGCAAGTAAAACTCAAATGAAACTAGCTGAAGGAAAATTAAAAGGGGAATTGAGGATAGTTATTGAAAGGGTTCTAGGTAATCATAGAATTGAAAGATGAGCTACAGATTCCACGGCAGTTCTAAGGACCTAGGACTGGAACCCACACATACACCTTCCAATTCCCTATTTCCAACTCTTCATATCTATATATGACCTAATTATCTTATGTGCTAGATTGATAGGTCCCAAAGCTGTCAAAAATGTGAAAGTTTACATAAAAGGTATCAAATTATAAACATGAAATGTGTTTTGCACTGGCAACGTCTGGCTGTCCCTACTTTTGTTGTCGTCTCATGCGTCATTACATGGAATTCAATGAAGATCAGAAAGCACTGGCTGAATGTCCAGAAAAATCATTCCTCCCAAATACCAAGGAGTCAAAATTCCACTGTTATTCTTTATAATTATATCCTTTAAGTGGAAAGTGTCCAGCAACAATTCTGGGGCCATCTCTTCCCTACCTCCCTGACTAGAGTGCTTTGGAAGTGCCCCTTCCTCGCGCTCTCCGTGGTCCTGAACCACCCCCTAGTAGTGCCTCTTGCAGTGGCAGAGAAAATGTGATGAGGTGGGAGGGGGAGGATTAGGGAAGCTGTTCAGGGAACGAAGAAAAGATTTTATTCTTAAACCTTCATTTTTCAGCACTCACAGTTACCAACAACAACAACAACAAACCAAAAACAACTCTATCAACCTTGGCCAACAGAGAGAGCAAGCAATTTTGTGGGAGGCAAATGTCCCTGTGCACAAACAAGGTCACTTGGGGGAATGGACAGGTCACCACTGGGCAGAGACAGAATGGGTTATCTGCCATTTGCAGTTGACATGCAAAAAATTGTACATGGATTTTATTTATTGTAACTTATATCATGATGGAAAAATTTCTAAACTAAAGCAATAATAAAATCTTACAGTTCATAGAGACATGCTTAAGTATATTTTGTAGTTCTAGAAATATTCCAAGAGTTACAGTTTTCACTCTTTGGCAAATTGTGTATCTACTAATGATGTAGCCATTTTTATTTTACATAATTATGCTGTTGGGTGTTGATTTATTTTACATAAGATTTTATTTCTTGTTTTCTAGCTTAAGACTAAGTGGTAGTGTGGATATTTGTCCTTTGAATGCACTAAGCTACTTTCCATTCACAGATGTTAAGAAAAAAACAACTCTTCATACTTGTCAGAAGAGAGAGTTGATACCCGTGATTGAAAAGAGAGAAGCCCCAATGCAAGGATGCCTCAGGTAAGTAGAGCTTTTATTGCTGCTCTTCTCATTGTATGTAGACATGTGACACTAAAATGTACAGACCCTGCTTGTGTGTCACAGCACCATCTTACTCTGCCTTTGGATTAATCTGTCATTTAGAGCTCTGCTACTGAGGGTGGTCCCCACCCCCACCCAGCAGATTCAGCATCACCTGATATGTGTTAAAAATGCAGACCCTCAGCCTGCCCTAGATCTTGGGAATCAGAACCTGAATGTTAACAAGATCTGCAGATCTAAGAAGCATTGACTGAGCAGATTCTCAAGCCAAATGTGACTTCCTAGCTCATTTTTAATTTCATTATTTCACATTTTTTAATCTAAAAGCAAGAAAAATTTAATTACAAGAGGAAACAAGGTTATCAGAGGGAAAACATCTTTGGGCTCTCCTATTGTACTGTCTGTGATCAATGATTTTAAATCAGAAGGCAGTTGATTGTTTTGGGGTCTCATTTGCCTTGTGCCTACTTTTCTCATCAAAGAGATCACAGCACTCTGTATTATCTGGTCTTACATCTTCACTGAAAGCTTCCTGTGGGCAGGGCCATGTCTTAGATATCTAAATCCTCAGTGCCTAACCTAATGCCTAACACAAGAAGGTGCTCCAAAACATTGGAATGGCAACACATAAGCAAATAGATAACCAATCACTTACCTGGGTTACATCCACCCTTCAAGTTCAAGCTTACAACTCCTCTCCTTCATAAAGATTTCTTCAGTTATTTCATCCACCATGCTGTCCACCTGCTGTAAGTAAATATCACTTATTTGAGATTTCACACACACACTCACACACACACACACACACACACACACAAATGACTTTAGTTATCAATTATCTTTATTTTGTATTTCTCTTATTACCCCATCCAAGCTGTAAAAAGGTATCTCTTTTGATATATTTTATATTGCCTTTCAGAGTAGGCATTCAAATATTTGTTATGCTTGAACTACCTTAAAATAAAAATAGACATTAACATGAGAAAATCTACAAGCTTTGATTTTCCTTCAAGCATAATTCTCAATTGCCAAAATTAATTCTAGAGATGACAATATTTAAACAGCTCCTCCAGCTGTGACCTATTTATCTTAAGTAAAGCATCTGTTTTGATATATGAAATACTTTCTAATTTTTAAATGGTTGGTTATATCTTTAGCCAACTCAATTCTTATTTCTGTTATGACAGTAGTTTATGCTTCTCTATGCTTCTCTATGTTGACCATAGTTAAGTTGGTTAATAAAAGTTTATAACTAGAGATCATTTTAAGGATATATGTAATCATTTATAAAGTTTGCATGATGTCCCTGATAGCACCACACAGACCAATATTTCCATTTTGAAACTAACTGTAGAGATATTGCTCAATAGTGCACCCGTGGCATGGAAGGTTTTAATGCCTGGAATTATAACTACATTTGTGAATATCAACACAGCTGCTCCAGGGTACACCTTAGTCTATTACACAAATCATCCCTAAGTGTCCTATAGATGGCAGCATTGAGCAATATATTTGGTACTAGGTGGCATTTTGGTTTCTGTAAATTTTCAGTTAGGAGTAAATTTTTCAAATAGTGTATATCATTATAGTATACCACAAGACTAATTTAGTGTAAGGTGACAGGATGATACTTGTACTTGTTTAAATTACTTCACTTAGATTCCACAAAACATCTCTTTCTATTTGTATATAAAATGCAGCAATGTTTATTTCCAGCATTATCACAACCCATTAATAAAAAAAAATGTAGAGAACAAATGGATCTACTATTGTACAATTATAATAAATATTAACCACCCTTAACATTGATAGTAAACCATCAGCAACTAGGAGGAAATGACAATACCTAGTATCTGATGATCAGTGATTATCTTCCACACGAAACCCATTGGTCTGACCAGAATTTGTCATAGCAATCTGGCTTATTTCATGATTTCTAGACAATAAGTTAGCCACTGACATTGAGTTTTTAAAGCAGAAACCCTTTCCCACTGAGACATTTTTTAAAAAGCTTTTATAATAATTTTTCTTATATGATCAAAGTCCTAACCTTTCTGTGAAGGTTATTGTAGAATATTTGAAAATTAAATTGATCTTCCTGCCCTCTCCTTTTAGGAAAGAGTTCAATATTTTGTTTTCCATAGAGGTGTGTTCCTTTTATTTAGCTTTTCTTTATTTTTTTTGGGGGGGGGGTGTCATTTAAAAAGTAAAATTCTTGGGATTTAGATCGTCTTCCTACAAAATATGAAATAACCCCACACTGTGCTAAACGTCAAAACCGTAAAAAGCCCTTTGGCCTTAGATTACATTGTTACTAGTAAACAACCCTTTATCTTTTTTCTTGCCAAGGGTGAAACCCCATTCAGTTACACTTCACTACTAACTTCATGCTTCCCTGCTCCACCCACCCCTCCCCTGCTCCGCATCAAGCAAGCTATACCCTCAGAATCTCGGCCACTGTTATTGCCGCCTATTACCAGTTCCAAATACGTATATGCTATTTATAGCTCTGCCGTAGTAGGCACGTGTGCCCACAGAGCCAAGCTGTCAGAAGGAAAGAGGGCGGGCTTTCAATTCAACAGTGTGTACACAAATTACAGATTAACCAGGTTCAGATGAGGTTGCATGATGGCAGGGAACAAAAAGGTGAAAGGAGAAATGAGAAGCTCCCGGGCTTCGCTTGGGGAGCGCCCTTTTGCAGATGCCGAGTCCCCGGAATTCACGTATCACACGCTGCTGAATGGCGTTTACCGTTCTTTTTTTTTTAAAAAAAAAAAATTTCCCCTACGCTTCGCAACCTACCTTGGTACCCCTACCATCTCTCCCTACCTCCCCTCCTGTCAGGCAAAACTTGAAAGACAGGGAACCCCACCAATCAGCAGGCTTCTCCGAGAAACTCCCCCCGCCCCTCACCCTGCCTGAAGGCCCAGCGCCTCGATGCGGCGTTTTCCCCGCCAGCATCCCGCAGTGCCTGAGCGCTGGCAGAAGACCAGGGTCTCCCGCGGAAAGAGGAGACGGAAACCCCGAGCGGACCAGGAATGGGGTGTAAAAATAAGACAGCATTAAACCGAAGGCCAAACGTCATCTGCGTAGGGTCTTTAATACCAGCGGGACAAGTAGGGGACAAGCTGCCCGTTTACAGGTCAGCTTAAAAATACATAGAAACTTCGGGGAGCGTTTGCTTGGGGTGACTGGTCCCGCAAGGTCAACTAAGAGTCTCTCGAAGTAGACCCAGGCTGCTGACCTGTTCTCGCGAAGTGCCCATGTTCCTGTACAGTCGAGCTGGCACCATCCTTGTTTTCTCCCCATTATCCCTGCTGCGGTCAAGGGTAAAGATTTTATGGGGTAGTTCAATGGGTGTGGAAGCTATGTGTGAAACAAACACTTCAGCCAATATTTACACAGTAGGCCTCAGGAGTCCTCTGTAGGTCCCTAACATTTTTTTTTTTTAAATCGCAAATAGATTTCGGAATATGATAAGGGGCATCTCATTTTCTCCCCTTGCCTTCACCTCTAAATGTGAATCCCCGCCCCTCGCTAGGATGGGGGAAGAGGAGAAGCCGAGAGATTTAAATGTTCTTCCTAATTAATCAGCAGCTAACCTCACTGCGACGGGCACAGGGTGCTTCCCAGGAATTCCCTCCTCCCCTTTTTGGAGTGACCAGAAGGCCCCATCTCTGCCCTCGGGCGACCCTCTGCTCCTTCGAGATATCTCCCTGCAGCAAATGCGGTGTTTGCGAGGAGCAGGCTCGCCCACAAGTTCCTTAGAAAACCGTATAAAAATCCAGATCTCACCACAGCCTATCACCCCGAAACTGAAATGCAGCTTTTCTATTCCCTGGAGAAGAAAGCCTTGACTAGAAACCTACCTCCCGAGAGGTTCATTTTACCTGTTAGGTAAGATGCAGCCCGGCTCCGGCGCCCCCTCCTCTCCCGGCGGCCCTCCCACTCCGGGCTCTCTACCGCAGTGCACCCCCGCCGCCCCCCACCCTCACTCCTGCGTCTTCCCGAACTCGCCCCCACCCCGCGCCGTTTTCCCAGACTCCCTTCGTGCTTTCGGGTGACCACCCAAACACCCCAGCCCGCGCCCGCGCCGGGGATTCCTGCGGGCCGGGGGCGCCCTGGGTGGCGCGCGGGGAGGAAGGCGCTGCGCCCAGGCTGGCGGCCGCGCAGGGGCGCTGGCTGAGCGCAGCGCGGAGGCCTGGAGCGGGCGCCGCTGCGGCACTGCCGGAGGGAGAGGGGGGCGGAGAGGGGCGGGCGCGGGGCGGGCTCGGCCGGGAATGTAGAGACCCAAGCGGGAGCCTCCCGGCGGCGGCGGCGGCAGCCGGGCTGCGGAGCGCGGAGGCTCCGTCACGTGTTTTTCTCCTCCGAGTGAGACGGCGGCGCGGTCGGTCGGAGGGGGCCGGCGCGCGGAGCCAGACGCCGCCGCTTGTTTTGGTTGGGGCTCTCGGCAACTCTCCGAGGAGGAGGAGGAGGGAGGAGGGGAGAAGTAACTGCAGAGGCAGCGCCTCCCGGGAAGAGGCGTCTTCCCCGACTCCTTCCCAAACCTCCTCCCTCGCCGCCCGCCCTTGTCCCCTCCTCTCCTCCCCTGCCGACTGGAGCGAGGGGCAGGGATGTGCCTGTCCCTCCGGCGCGTCCCCAGCTCTCCCGGTTGCCTAGTAGCGTTTCGCGTGGAAAAGCCACTTTCTCCGCCTGCCGAGATGGGCCCGAATGGGGGCTGCAGAGGACGCGACTGCGGGTGGCGGCAGCAGCAGCAACAGCCGCAGCGCCGCGGTCTCTGCGATTGAGCTGGTATTTGGGCGGCTGGTGGCGGCGGGGACTGTTGGGGGGTGGGAGGAGGCGGAGGAGGAGGCGGAGGAGGAGGGAGAACCCCGTGCAACGTTGAGACTTGGCAGCTCGCCTCCCCCTGCCCAAGGATATTTAATTTGCCTCGGGAATCGCTACTTCCAGAGGGGAACTCGGGAGGGAAGGCGCGCACGCCTGGAGGGGCAACCTGGGGACCCCTGGCCGCTGTCGCCTGCCTGCTCGGGACTCCGGCTCGGGCGGGGAGAGATGCATCTACACTCCTTCCCAGAGACTTGGCTCTGTGAGGATCCGGGCTGCACACCCGCCGGACGCACTGCCTCTCCCCCGGGTGTTTGCATGAAACGCCCGTAAACTCTGGCCGGGGCTCTCTCCTCGTCGTAGCCGCAGCGTCCTGCTTGGGCTGCCCCTTCCCAGCGCGGGGGGGCGGCGTGGATTTCGGAGTCGGGGTTTTGGCCGCCTCCAGCCCTGTTTGCATGCGCGGGGCCTCGGCGAGGAGCCTCCGCCCCCCACCGGGTGGTTTTTCGGCGCCTCCCTCTGCTCGGCGGAGGTGGTGGCGGCAGCATGGCGAGCCCTACGGAGACCGAGGGCTTCTCGGACGTGCGCAAGGTGGGCTACCTGCGCAAACCCAAGAGCATGCACAAGCGCTTCTTCGTGCTGCGGGCGGCCAGCGAGGCGGGGGGCCCGGCGCGCCTGGAGTACTACGAGAACGAGAAGAAGTGGCGGCACAAGTCGAGCGCCCCCAAACGCTCGATCCCCCTCGAGAGCTGTTTCAACATCAACAAGCGGGCTGACTCCAAGAATAAGCACCTGGTGGCCCTCTACACCCGGGACGAGCACTTTGCGATCGCAGCGGACAGCGAGGCCGAGCAGGACAGCTGGTACCAGGCCCTCCTGCAGCTGCATAACCGCGCCAAGAGCCACCACGACGGGGCTTCGGCCCCCGGGACAGGAGGCGGCGGGGGCAGCTGCAGTGGCAGCTCTGGCGTTGGCGAGGCTGGGGAGGACCTGAGCTTCGGGGACAGCAACCCAGGGCCCGCCTTCAAAGAGGTCTGGCAGGTGGTCTTGAAACCCAAGGGCCTGGGTCAGACAAAGAACCTGATTGGTATCTACCGCCTCTGCCTGACCAGCAAGACCATCAGCTTCGTGAAGCTGAACACAGAGGCGGCCGCAGTGGTGCTGCAGCTGATGAACATCCGGCGCTGTGGTCACTCGGAGAACTTCTTCTTCATCGAAGTGGGCCGTTCCGCAGTGACCGGCCCCGGGGAGTTCTGGATGCAGGTGGAGGACTCGGTGGTGGCCCAGAGCATGCACGAGACCATCCTGGAGGCCATGCGGGCGATGAGCGATGAATTCCGGCCTCGCAGCAAGAGCCAGTCTTCCTCCAACTGCTCCAACCCCATCAGTGTCCCGCTGCGCAGGCACCACCTCAACAACCCTCCACCCAGCCAGGTGGGGCTGACCCGCCGCTCACGCACCGAGAGCATCACGGCCACCTCTCCAGCCAGCCTGGTGGGCGGGAAGCAGGGCTCCTTCCGTGTCCGCGCCTCCAGCGACGGGGAAGGCACCATGTCCCGCCCGGCCTCGGTGGACGGCAGCCCCGTGAGTCCTAGCACCAACAGGACCCACGCCCACCGGCATCGGGGCTGCTCGCGGCTGCACCCCCCACTCAACCACAGCCGATCCATCCCCATGCCTTCTTCTCGCTGCTCGCCTTCGGCCACTAGCCCTGTCAGTCTGTCGTCCAGCAGCACCAGTGGCCATGGCTCCACCTCTGACTGTCTTTTCCCGCGGAGATCTAGTGCTTCTGTGTCTGGTTCCCCTAGTGATGGCGGTTTCATCTCTTCCGATGAGTATGGCTCCAGTCCCTGCGATTTCCGAAGTTCCTTCCGCAGTGTCACCCCAGATTCCCTGGGCCACACCCCACCGGCCCGCGGGGAGGAGGAGCTGAGCAACTACATCTGCATGGGAGGCAAGGGGGCCTCCACTCTCGCCGCCCCCAATGGTCACTACATTTTGCCTCGGGGTGGCAATGGTCACCGCTACCTCCCAGCCACGGGCTTGGGCACGAACTCGGCCCTGGCTGGGGATGAAGCAGCCAGCGCTGCAGATCTGGATAATCGGTTTCGCAAGAGGACTCACTCAGCTGGCACCTCCCCCACCATTTCCCACCAGAAGACGCCATCGCAGTCCTCCGTGGCTTCCATTGAGGAATATACAGAGATGATGCCTGCCTGCCCACCAGGAGGTGGCAGTGGAGGCCGACTGCCCGGCTACCGCCACTCCGCCTTCCTGCCCACCCAGTCCTACCCTGAGGAGGGTCTGGAAATGCACCCCCTGGAGCGCCGTGGAGGCCACAGCCGCCCAGACTCCTCCACCCTCCACACGGATGATGGCTACATGCCCATGACCCCAGGAGTGGCCCCAGTGCCTGGCAGCCGGAAAGGCAGTGGGGACTACATGCCTATGAGCCCCAAGAGTGTGTCTTCCCCGCAGCAGATCATCAACCCCCTCAGACGCCATCCCCAGAGAGTGGACCCCAATGGCTACATGATGATGTCCCCAAGTGGCAGCAGCTCCCCCGATACTGGGGGTGGGCCCAGCAGCAGCAACAGTGCTGCCCCTTCTAGGAATAGCTGTGGGAAGCTGTGGACAAATGGGGTTGGGGGCCACCACTCCCACCCCCTGCCACCCTCCAAACTACCCTCGGAGAGCAGTGGTGGGAAGCTCTTGCCTTGTACAGGTGACTACATGAACATGTCACCGGTGGGGGACTCCAACACCAGCAGCCCCTCTGACTGCTACTGCGGCCCTGAGGACCCCCAGCACAAGTCAGTTCTCTCCTACTGCTCATTGCCAAGGTCCTTTAAGCACACCCAGCGCCCGGGGGACCTGGAGGAGACCGCCCGGCACCAGCACCTCCGCCTTTCCTCCAGCTCTGGTCGCCTTCTCTATGCTGCAGCAGCCGAAGATTCCTCCTCCTCCACCAGCAACGACAGCCTGGGTGGGGGATACTGTGGGGTGAGGCCTGAGCCCAGCCTCCCGCATCATCTCCACCATCAGGTCCTGCAGTCCCATCTGCCTCGAAAGGTGGACTCAGCTGCGCAGACCAACAGCCGCCTGGCTCGGCCCACGAGGCTTTCCCTGGGGGACCCCAAGGCCAGCACCTTACCTCGGGCTCGAGAGCAGCAGCAGCCTGCCCTACTGCTTCCTCCAGAGCCCAAGAGCCCAGGGGAATATGTGAATATCGAATTTGGGAGTGATCAGCCTGGCTACTTATCTGGTCCCGTGGCATCCCACAGCTTGCCTTCTGTCAGGTGTCCATCCCAGCTCCAGCCAGCTCCCAGGGAGGAAGAGTCTGGCACTGAAGAGTACATGAACATGGACCTGGGGCCTGGCCGGAGGGCTACCTGGCAGGAGAGCCCTGGGGTCCAGCCGAGCAGAGTGGGTCCTGCACCTCCAGGGACTGCCAGCACATGCAGGCCTACCCGGGCAGTGCCCAGCACTAGCACTCGGGGTGACTACATGACCATGCAGATGGGTTGTCCCCATCAGAGCTACGTGGACACCTCTCCAGTTGCCCCTGTCAGCTATGCTGATATTCGGACAGGCATTGTGGAGGAGGCGAGCCTTCCCGGGGCTATAGCGGCTGCTCCCTCCTCATCCTCAACAGCCTCTGCTTCCCCCACTGCGCCTCAAGGAGCAGGGGAGCTGGTGGCCCCGCAGGGGTCCGGGGGCACGAGTGCCTTCACCCGGGTGAACCTCAGTCCCAGTGGCAACCAGAGTGCCAAAGTGATCCGTGCAGACCCGCAAGGGTGCCGGAGGCGGCATAGCTCCGAGACCTTCTCCTCCATGTCTAATACCCCCCGGGCCGGCAGCACGGTGCCCTCAGGGGGGGCTGCAGTAGGGGGCAGCAGTGGTGGCAGCAGCAGCATTGAGGATGTGAAACGTCACAGCTCTGCTTCATTTGAGAACGTGTGGCTGAGGCCTGGGGAGCTCGGGGGAGCACCCAAAGAGCAGGCTCAAGTGTGTGGGGCTGCAGGGGGTTTGGAGAATGGTCTGAACTACATAGACCTGGATTTGGTCAAGGACTTCAAACAGCACCTCCAGGAGCACCCCCCTCAAGTGCAGCATCCCCAGCCCCCAACCCTTCGTCATCCTCCGGGCAGCAGTGAGAGCAGCTCCACCAGCCGCTCCAGGGAGGATGGAAGCGCCTATGCCAGCATCAGTTTTCAGAAGCAGCCAGAGGACCTCCAGTAGCTCAACTGAACATCACAGCAGGTGCGTTTCATGGTGACAGAGTCAGAGACGAATTTACTCTAACCTTGTGCTTGAATTCTGTTTCTCTTTGCTTCTGCCCCTTCCCTCTCTTTCATGTTTCTTCCTTAAGGAGTGCACTCAGGAGCGGGGTGGGAGAGGTTAGGGCACATAAGATGCTTACCCCACAGTGACACCTGGCTGATAGTCTCTTGTCAGTCATATAAACCTGCAGGAGCAGCCACACAGGAGGGCTGTTTCATTGGAGGTTCCTGACTGTAGTATTTCTAAGACATGTATTCTATAATGGCAGTTCTGAGGTTTGTGAAGTTCATATATAAGAACTTTTATCTCTTCATAGAAGTTTACTTTTGACTATATTTTGACTAGAACAGACAATTCTTCTACAAAAATATTTGTTAGAACAGGGCTAAACCTTCATTTAAAATCATTTCTCAGAGCTCTTAGTTTGATCTTGATAAGTTGTTCTGTGATTACACAATACCAAGGTAACAAAAATAGCAGTAGGAAACATCAGTTTTTATTCACGCTCTCCTAAAATGATTCAGGAGTAAGAGATTGTTTAGGCTTACATATTTAGAAAGAAATACCTTTCTACCTGTGACCCTTTAGAAAGTAATTATGGGTGATGCTTTTTTTGGGGTTCATGAACCAGGAATTATAAAATATTCACACACGGACCCACCACCTCACAGGCATGGCTGCTTTTGTACAGGGTATACAGTGAAGTCTGCAGACGTCTGGGACCCATTATTAGTTAAGAGTTATGGTAATTCAACCCTGTGTGTCTGCCTCACAGTTGTTTATTCTTGCAAAGGCCTGCACAGAGACATCACACAGATCATTTGGGGGCTCCTGTGCATCGTCTGTAAAATTACTTAACATTTTTATGTTGAAAGAAGGTGTATTAAGTCAGGGAAATGGAGGGGTTTATCCTGTACTCTTCATTTTTTTGGCTATTTATTGTTTGCCTTTAAGTTCCAGAGTAGATAACCTCATGAAATGTTGAAAGGTGGCTTTCGGTCTTCTGTGGGTAAAGCTGTATTGAAAATGAAAAGCATTTGTAATAGGAAATTAGCTCGCCCTTCCTTCTGTTGAGCCTATTTTCTGGTGGTCATCATTGTGGGAAGAAGAGAGGAGTATAGTTCACAAATAATGTGATGAGTTGGCAAATGCAGAAGTTTCCAGCATTTGGAAGCACTTTATTCTGACAAAGAGTTTATCTAGTGATAGTCTTTTTATATATGCCTCACAGAATGAGCTTTTAGAGTATTATTCTTAATATGTGTCCATTCATAAGAAATTAATTTGTGCATTGGGTTCCTAGTGATAGGTATTTATGTGGTCACAGCTCCTTGGTTCTAACAGTTTCCAGTATTTGAGCCATATTATTTTCTGTTTTGTAGAACAAGGTGTAAGTACATGAACAAATTAAGATTTTTGGTGATAGGATATAATATAAAAAGCAGCTGTTTGATCAATATTCAGTATTTCTTTTCATGATTCACTAGAAGAGACTTAATTTTGTTTATCAACATGAGCAATAAAAATCTTTGAAGGTTTTTTGAGGAATGTGAATCCTTCTAACACTTTAATCATTTGTGGTGCAAAGTCTTTCATTTATAAAGCAATGACCGTTTGAAGGAAAAATTCCCAGCAGAACTAAAATTTTTGTTGTAATGGAGATGAAAGAAGAGGCTAAGAAACAAGTTTTCCTCACCTTTTTCTTAATTTGAAGTTTTCTTTTTATAGAGTAAAATACATAATATTTGCTCTGAAGGAAATTTATGATCAAATTGAGTTTTCATTTTTAAAAAGGCCTTAAAATCCTCCATTATGTGGAAGATACATCAAAAACCAACCAACCAAAACAAAATAACCTTCTATTCTTAGTTTTCTTAGGGAAAATATAACATTCTGAAATAATCATAGAATCATTTCCCTAATAATCCTGGGATAGCAGTAGACCATGCTTTAACAGACCATGCCAGACAATTCTACAATGTTTATTTGTAAGATGTAAATGGAGAGAGATGAGGGGTGTGTGTGTGTGTGTGTGTGTGTGTGTGTGTGTGTACCAAATGCTACTTGGCTCATGTACACCCTGAATTGTGCTCGATTGCCTTTGCCCTGTTGAGCTTAAAGATGTGATTTGATAGTCATTTACATACTGAAACAAAAAGAAATCAAACCTGCCCTTGGCAAACAACTTTTCCTAGAAATACGTTACTTTGTGAAAACATTGTCTTTGTAACTTCCTGAGCAACTACTGTCTTTGCCTCTCGTTCCCATTTCGCAGGTAAAACCTGAAACATGGAAGGGAATGAGGTGCTTGCTGTGGGGAGTGTGCTCATGTCTCCTAACCCCTCATCTTAAACATCTGCGCTTGTCTAATGATTTTTGCTGTCTATGAAAGGAGAACATTTGTGAGGCATATAGCTCAGGTGCCCTTTGCTTCACCTCCCGTGCAGCCAGCCACCTTTCTGGTAGGCCTGTGTGTGTCTCTCTAACTTGGCTCTGACCTGATAGCCCCTCTTCCATTCCCTTTGTTTCCCGCCTATGTTCCTGGCATTGCCTCCCCCCCCCCCGCCCCCCCTTTTTTCTCCATTCTAGAATTCCACAGTACTTGTGGCCTACTCTCTGCAGAGAGTAAATTGAGGGCCCAAGGAGGGCAAAAAGGACACAGCAGCCCAGCTGCCTTTAACCAGCGTTTACCCCAAATTCTCTTTTTCGTTTTGAAACTGCAGCTGGGCAGATAGAGCAGGCTTTGGCAAAGGCACAGACCCAAGCCATCTTTTTAGGTTCCTTTTTTTTTTTTTTTTTTTTTTGTCAAGGATTCTGTACACCCATCTCCCTCCTTACAGTTCCCCTCGCTGTGTGGCCTTTTTGTCTGGCTCAAACCCTGTAGGCTCTGGCACTTTCCCTTTTCCAGGGTCACCTCCGCTTCCTGCATTCCTCCCTATTTATTTGGCACTTGGCTCCCTCTCTCTCCTAGCCCCCTTTTGCCCAGACTTGAGGATTTGGCCTCAGCCGCCCTCGGAAGTCTGCCACCCCGCCCATCCCCAGTGGCCCCAGGGCACCGATGTGGCCTGGGCCCCTTCCGCAGCCCCAGTGGTGGGCGAGCCCATGCCCTTGAGGCCTCGGGGAGCACAGACTGGCTCTGAGGGGGCGGGGCAGACGCGAGTTGATTGGTCTCCCGCCAGAGCCAATCAGCGGGAGGATCAGCCTAGTTGTGCGGGTGGGAGGTGGGGCCAGGGATGGCCGGGGTCCCACAGTGACCCGGGGGCCTGGGGCCCAGGGCGGCCTTTTCCCACCCCTCTCCCTCCACCCCTCCCCTCTAGAGCGGGCAGAACTGAGCCAAACGCGCGGCCCTCCCTCCCCCTCCCAGAGGATGCGCGCATTCAGACTGGAATCCTAAGAATGAGAAATTCCAAGCAGCCCACTTGACCGAGACACACACTTCCTCTTATTTTTAATTGAGAAAAATCCGGGCCCTGGCCATGTGACGTGCCCCATTTTGTTTCCCTCCTCTGGATACTACAGTTTACTAAGGGGCCGTGTTCCTTCATCTTCCTGTCTTAAAATCTGGGAGCTGGAGGGAGCTACAGCACAGGGTTGTGGGATCGATGGGGTTGGCTCCAGTCTCTCACATTTACATCCCTAACTAATGGGAGGGAAGAGAAAAAAGGACAGAGAAGGGTTAGGGACAATGGGGAAAAAATAATTTGTCTAGAAATTGTATTAGGGTCAACACTATATTGAGTGCCCACAGTTTGCAAAGCATGGACGAAAGCTGACCCTTCTAGGCCAAAGGAGCTCACAGTGAAATGAAAATGTCTGATAGGAGCTTGCAAATCTTGAGCATTTAGAGATCCATTGCAAGGGCTCAGATCAGATTCCTTTCTGAGCTTGAAGGAAATAGTGATTAAGCTCTCAAAAACAGATTTTATTTTTGACCACTGACCGCCCACGTGAAAGCTCCTGGGGACAGCCTGGGCGACCTGGTGTTTGAAACCTGCTAGATTTGTGTTGTGATCCCTCAAATAATCAAAATGATGTAAGACATGTTACTAGATGGGGCGGAAACTTTGATGAAATTTGTCCTTCCTAAAATAAAGAAGGAAAATGAGAAAGGGAAATACTATGGAAGTATTTTTCCCTCCCCCTCACCTCAGCCCTCTCAACTATGCATTTCTTACCAGCCAAAGTCCCTGAATCATAACCGAAGGCCACAGTTTTCCTTAGGTGATGATAAAAACATCCCAAGTGAACTTGTAAGAAAGAAGGACTGCCCTGGTGTAAGTGCTATGCCCTGATACTGCTTCTGAGCTGTGGAAAAGACTTTCTCTGTTGTTCCAGAAAACTTTGGACATCTAACAATCTTCTTTATTTCTGCCATTGTCTAGATGGCTTTATAGTAAATAAATAAATAAATAAATCCATAAAAATTTCCATATATAATTTATCTGATTGCACCCTCCCCCCCCTCCCCCCCCCCCCAATAAATACTGTCTCCAGTATTGCCATACAGTAAGGGACTTAGAATTCAAAAGTATATGTGTCCCCTCCCCTCCGCCCCCCCCTTTTTTTTCCTTTTTTGGTTTATTAAGATTCCTGGAAATGGCTTTATGCTATTTTTTTTTAAATGTATTTTATTGAGTTTTTTACAGAGAGGAAGGGAGAGGGATAGAGAGTTAGAAACATCGATCAGCTGCCTTCTGCACACCCCCTACTGGGGATGTGCCCGCAACCAAGGTACGTGCCCTTGACCGGAATCGAACCTGGGACCCTCCAGTCTGCAGGCCGATGCTCTATCGACTGAGCCAAACCGGTTAGGGTGGCTTTATGCTATCTTGACTGATGCAATGGAAAAGCAGCTCCTTGGAGCCAGAGACCTTGCTTTGTAACAGCCAGTGCCCTTCATTAGCTGAGTGACCTTGGACAAGTCACTTAAGTTCTCTGGACCTATTTCTTCATGGGTAACTTGAGAATTTTGTTCTAAATTATTCTAACCTCCTTTGCAGCTCTAAACATAGGACTGTTTTGTCGAAAATGACTGATAGTATTTAATGGGTCAGTTGTCATGAGGATTCTTTTTGAGGAAGCTGCTGATGGGGTCACAGTGAAGTGCATTAGAATATTCTGTTTTGTACTGTCCCGCAGACACTCTTTATGGTTTGATTAAGGACTGATTTTAACCTTTCTTGTTTGGAGAGAGCATATGCAGGTTTTAACACACTTTAAGACAGACCCTCCTGACTGAACAGGTCTAAATTTTTGGAACTTAATCTAGATTGGATTAGGCTCCTCCTCCCCCCACCCCCCTTCCTTTTTAAATTGGAATGTGCGAGGGAATTCAAGTCACCTGCTGGTCCTGCATTCTAAGGTCAACTATTGGAAGCATCCCTCCCCAACCCACAGGTCAAGCTTTAACCAATCCATTTCTATGACATTATTCTGCTTATTCTGTTGGAAATCGCTTCTTGAACTGGTGGTCTGTTTATGGATAATGTTTTTTATTTGTACCATCAGCATCCTACAGTGAGGTGTCCACTTGAGTGAATGGGAAAGATATCTGAGAGGTCAATTGGGGACTATAGGAAATCTTCCATAATTTTTTGTTTAGTTTCCATCTTCTCTGTTAGGTGTGTGAAAAAGCTCAAAATTTTTCCTGCCGGCAAAATGATTGTCATCCAGCTTTTCTGTGCTTTGGATTTTCGATTAGTTGAGCTGTACACGGCTTTGCTGACCCAGTGTTATCTTGGCTGTTGAGTTGGCAGTGTATTCAGAAGTTCCGATCCTTTGGGCATCTCCATGTGGATTTCATAAATCATTAGAATAGTTTGTTGACTCTTTAATTCAGAACATCATTGACTTATCTTTTCCTCCTGCTATAATCAGACTAGAGGCCCGGTGCGCAAAAATTTGTGCACTCGGAGGGGGGGTCCCTCAGCCCGGCCTGTGCCCCCTCACAGTTTGGGACCCCTTGGGGGATGACCACCTGCTGGCTTAGGCCTGCTCCCTGGGGGATTGGGCCTAAGCTGGCAATCAGGCATCCCTCTGGCAGCCCGGCAGCCCTCGGGGGATGTCCACTTGCCAGTGGGGAGCAGACCTAAGCTGCAGTCGGACATCCTTAGTGCTGCTGAGGAGGCAGGAGAGGCTCCCACCACCACCGCTGTACTGGCAGCCATCAGCCTGGCTTGTGGTTGAGCAGAGCTCCTCCCATGTGAGAGTGCCCTGACCACCAGAGGGCAGCTCCTGCATTGAGCGTCTGCCCCCTGGTGGTCAGTGTGTGTCATAGTGACCAGTCATTCCCAGTCTTCCTGCTGTTACGGTCAGTTTGCATATTATTACCCTTTTACTATATAGGATAGAGGCCTGGTGTATGGGTGGGGCCAGCTGGTTTGCCCTGAAGGGTGTCCTGGATCAGGGTGGGTGTCCCGCTGGGGTGCCTGGCCAGCCTGGGTGAGGGGCTGATGGCTGTTTGCAGCTGGTCACACCCCCTTCAGGGTGGGGGTCCCCACTGGGGTGCCTGGCCAGTCTGGGTGAGGGAATGAGTGCCGTTTTCAGGCTGGCCGGCAACTGAAGCTCCCAGCCTCTCCTTTTTTTCTTTTCTTTTTTTATCCTGGGATTTATTTACCTTCTATAGTTGAAACTTTGTTGCCATCACTGGAACTGAGAGCCGGGCTCCTGCTCACTCCAGCTCTGTGGCCACCGCTGGCTGAAAGCAGGTATCTGGGGTTTGTTTAGCTTCTATAATTGAAACTTTGTTGCTTTCGGAGCTCAGAGCCAGGCCGCGGCAGGCAGGGAACCTTGGCTTTCTCCATCACTGGAGCAAGCAAGCCTCCTGCTCGCTTCAGCTGCGTGGCTGCCAGCCACCATCTTGGTTGGGTTAATTTGCGTATCTCACTGATTAGCCAATGGGAGGCATAGTGAAGGTATGGTCAATTACCATGTTTGTCTATTATTAGATAGGATATATTTCTTAGCTGTATAGGATATAAATGGTTCTTTTTATTTGGTGGGTTGGTAATTTAGGATAATGGAACATTTCACAATGTTAAGGTTTTGTTTTGCTTTGTTTTAAAGGAAGCCATTTCCTCAATTATTTCCTCATGTTGCAGAGTTACTAGAAATTGTATTCAAGGAAAATAGCTTCTTATGAATTCAGTTTGAAGTCAGTTTCACACTAAAGATTCCGTAACTTGTTTTTATTAATACATTTTGTGTTTAATAGATACTCTCTCTACCACATTTATAATTGTGTAATTATTTTATTTCATTACCTTATGAGTCCATAACTATGTGGCAAACTTCATACTCTCTTTTTAATGTTATTGCAATATGTTCAGAAGTTGTAATCACACTGAATGTTAAATTAACAGAATTATATTTTAATATTAGTATGGCATAATAGCATACAAATTTCATACTAATTTCAAACTAATATGAAAGACATAGTTACAAAAAGTTACCGTAAAGCTTTCTAAAATATCATCAATTTACTTCTAATCTTGTTTTACATTATGGAATGAATCTCTCTCATTCTTAATTGGCAGAAAAGGGGGGGGCATGGATTAGATAAATGTACAAAGGGCAAAGGAAAATTTTCCATTTTACTAATATCTTGCTGCAGGCTCTGCTATAATCTGTTCAAATAAATTTGGTTGGATGTTATTTGTGCTTCTTCAATGAGTTGGTAATCTTTGAATAACAGAGCTTTTAAAAATAATGTGTTTGTGTTGAAAAGGCTGCTTTTCTTTTTCAACTCCTTTCTGCATTTTCATGAATGATGGCAGCAGAATTGGATTTGTGGGTCAGACTGTAACTCCAATCATCTCTATCTTCAAGCGGAGAGGAGATTTTGTGGTTTTTGCCCCTCCCTGAATGTTTTATTTAGTAAGCTGAGCTGCGTGCCTTGTTTTTTCCTTTTGTCGTTCCATGTTTGTTTTCCCCACTCTGTGTCACACTTTTCACCATACCATCTACCCCTGACCTGGCCCAGCTAGTGAGCAATAATTGGTTGGCCTGAAGAAGATACCAGAGAAACCTCAGTTGTAGTAAGGGAAAAAGACTGATAAACTTTCCCACCCCCCCTTTTTTTTTCTGTTGACCAAAATATACTTTGATGTCAGTTTTCTGATCCTCCTTGACACATTTAGGTCATGTTGCTGAACAGTATCACTTAATCTTGAGAAGTTGATAGTTATATTTGTTGAAATGATCAAGGAGGCATTCTTTTATTTTTCTTTATTTTTTTTCGTCTTCAAATATATATTTTGTTGTGTGGCAAACAAACTATACTTTGTAAAGAAAGTCATGATTCTTTTAAGAAGGTTGTGATTTAAGTGAGCCAGGCAAAATTTTAAAAATAGATGAAAACATAGCAGTTAATGGAAAGTGAAATATTCAGTAATTACTATGTCTTCAACCATTACTCACTTGATATTCTTTAATGATCACTTCCCTGTTTATTTAAAATTTGTTTGAAGGGCTCTATGGGATATGATAAGTAATCACACTTACCCATGAATGTCAGGGATTGTGGGAAAAATAAGAAGAACTTAAGCATCTCCAGTGCAGGTTTAGAAGCCACCCACCTCCCAACCCCAACATAGATGATCTGACCTTGACCGCTAAACCACTGGTTCCCTCACCCCCCTTTCCTCAGTAAACATCATGGAGCACCTGTTGTGTTCCAAATGGCACATATTTTGTTGAAAGAGGATGGGGGTGGATATTTGGAGGAAAAAAAATGGGAGCGAGGAAGGTTCATCCAGGAGATTACCAAATTTCTTGTGGCACAATTTATCTGGATTCAGATAAATCAAGATTCAGAGCATGCAATCCATGGAAGTCAGCATGTTTCATGCTCTGACAGGACAAAAGTGCTTCTCCCCCACAGCATCATCCTAACCGTGCTGCTTGCCTCGCAGTGACACAGGTGCACTTACACAGTTTATAAGTCAGTTGAGACTCTCACTGGGGAGAGTGGTCTATTTTCAGATATTCAGCTTGTAAACACAATATTGGCAAGAAGCTAGAAAAAGATATCTTTTGGATCTTTTGTCCAAGGGAAGCAGCCAGGAGAGGGGTCCAGGTGTTAGATGAGCAGGAGTTCAGTGAGTATTTGTTAAGGGTTGATCAGGGTTAGGAAACATGGGGAGAGGGGGCCTGCAAAAGAAAGTGTCAAGTCTTTTCTTTTGGTTTTAGAAGCTCCATTCTTTAAGGACTCCCCTACCCCCTCACCCCCCTGTTCAGTGGGTGGCTTTTCTTTTAGTGGTGAAAGGCTCTAACCCTCCGACCTCTGGTTCCTGTGCTTGCTTCTGGCTGGAAGTCGAAGCTCCTTTGAGAATATGTCATTGCTCTCTCATAAGTGTGCGCACACACTCTCTTTCTCTCTGTTTTGATGATGTGAGTCATGTTTATTTTGAAGTTTGTACTAGTTCCATCCAGAAACATAAAAAGCGTTTTGTTAAGAGCACCACGTTTTGTGATTGCTTGCTGGGCCAATCATACTAATTTTTTCCCTTAAATTTTTCTAGTATAGGCAATAGATGTGCATCCTATAAATTTCAAATAATTTAAAACTTTTTTTTTAATGTAGAGAGTGAAAAAGATGGTCCCCTCTCACTGTTGTCGCTCAGCTTCTCTTCTCATAGGCCACCATCAATGCTGGTTTTTTTGTTGTTGTTTTGTTTATCTTTCCAGAGATGAACTGCTTGTAATATTTGAAGCTTAGTAATAAAAAGTTGATTAAATGCGCTTTGCTCAAAGTCCCAAGTTTCTGCACTAAAGGAACACAGCATACAGGATACCACTTACAATAGACTCTCTGCTTTTTCTGTTAAAGGGAAGAAGAAATGTACTCTTTACTTTCCATGCCTCTTTTGAGTTTTGTGTTTGTACAAACTGATTTTTTCCCCTGTTCACTTCCATAGTAGTACTCAGGCTCACCTTTTCCCCCCTCCTCTCCCTTCCTCACTTAATGAATAACTAGTTCTTAATATAGTATAGTAGGATTAAATATAAAGGTTAAGGATCCTTTTAAAGACTTTCTGAGCACAAACTTCTCATGGTTTTGAGAGTTCAAAAGAATTAATGCTTTTTATTGGAGTGGTCTTTCACCATTTCCAACTTTGGAAGCAGTTTATTTTAACATAATATTACATAAAGTAACAAAATAAATTCTTTTACTCTAATAATTTTCTCTCATTTTCTTCAAAGTTATTAATACTTTGGAGAAAATGAGTGGAATATAGAGAACCTATTACATCTCCTAAGGAAGATATATGTATTACTGAGAGCATTTCTCCTTTGAAACAAAGAGAAACTCTCTAATGTTTAAAAAAAATTACAACTGATGCCCTGATGTTCTTGCTAATTGTGGTCCAGGTAGAGTCTGAATAGAATGGGATTAGTTCTTGTTACAAAACAGAATATGATATTCAAGAATATGATAACAGATAACATTTAAATCAGTATGATCAGCATTTTATCACTTTTGATGACTTGTCCATAAGAATATGCTAAAAGTAAAAATATCAATTTTCTTCCAGATCATTTAAAGTAAGGAGGAATGAAATTCACTAACTTGAAGGAACTTTTTAAAAACCTGTTAAAAAGTTTAGTCTATGAACAGTGGTTCTCAACCTTCCTAATGCCACAGCCCTTTAATACAGTTCCTCATGTTGTGGTGACCCTCAATTTCATTGTTACAAATTGAACATAATTAAAGCATAGTGATTAATCACAAAAACAATATGTAATTATATATCTGTTTTCCGAAGGTCTTAGGCGACCCCTGTGAAAGGGTCGTTCAAGCCCCCAAAGGGCTCGCGACCCACAGGTTGAGAACTGCTGGTCTATGAAGCTATGTAGTTTTTTAGGTGTGTGCATTGTTTAGCTTTGAAGTGTGACAAACCATCCCAAAACAGATTGCCTCACCAGGGTGGGGGAGAGAGAGAGACAGAGAGAGAGAGAGAGACAGAGAGAGAGAGAGAGAGAGAGAGAGAGAGAGAGAGAGAGAGAGAGAAAGAAAGAGAGAGACCTAGAATCGAACCTGCAACCTTTTGGTGCATGGGCCCATGCTCCAACCAACTGAGCCACACTAGCCAGAGCCTCTCAATACATCTTTCATTTGTATTTGATGAGTGAGGGCTGGAAGCTCACCTCTAGGAAAAATGTAAAAAATGATACTGAGGCTTCTGGTACCCATGGATGAAGTGCCATTGGTGGTTGGCAACACTACTTATGCTGTTTGTCCTAGACTAGAGGATTATACCCTCTAACACCCTCAGGTGCACCCTTAGGCTTAGAGATCACTGAGTACTGGAGGGAACCCAGAGCCAGAGGACATTAGGCATCTTGTACTATCCTGTTCAGCCCCGTAACCAAGACTTCCCTTTCTCCAGGTTCATGAGCTGAGAACTCTCTCAGAGATCTAGACCCTTCCTGGGTGAGGTGGGAGCACTGGCCAGAAATGGAGTCACAGACTTTTTGGTGGTTTGAAAGAAGTTTTCCCACAGGAGCACAAATCCAGATCTTGGTGATGCAGAGTTGTTAATGATGGGAAAACAAATGTGAATGGTTGTGTGGATGCATCCCAGTCAAAGGCAAGGCCATACTTTTGTTAACTCCTTGCCTCAGATCTCCTACCTGGCAGTTGACAGTTTTCTTTTACCAGAATCTTGAATGCCTTAAACGTTCCTGAGGTTACAGGACAAAATCACAGGGGCACACAATAAAATATGTTGTGGTAGGGGCAGGGGAGGAAGACCCCTCGCATCTTTTGAGGGGTTGGTAGAGTGTGTATTTTTATCCTGATCTGGACAATTTCCCCCCAACTCCTCCCTCGCTTTCCCTCTCTGCCCTCCCTTCCCAATTCCAGCGCACACTTTGATCCACAGCTAAACAATAACTTCCTTTCAAAAGCTGATCCATTCCCTCTGGTTGGATTAAGGAATATAAATATTACATTTGTTTAAAGAATGGGTAATGACTTAATTTCTGAAAATATTTTACTTCCACTAGTTAGGTACCCTGGAAGTTATTGAGATTACAATGAAAACTTCCTCTTTTGCCTAACTTGACCACTTTACAGTGTGTGTGTGTGTGTGTGTGTGTGTGTGTGTGTGTGTGTGTGTGTGTTTGGAGGAGGTGGGACAGCAGAGGGTTAGGGGCTGGAAACTACAGTCCAATAAAAAGGGTTATATTCCTAACACTAGGTCTTTAAAAATATTTTGCAGCCTGAGCCATTGGCCCCTCACAAGCCCCTACAAGGGACGACCTTCAGAAAGTGTGCAGGCTTATTGTTTCTCAGGTCTTTGAACTGGGTGAGGAATGTGGCTCAATAGGGAAAAATGAATGGCTGGTGCTTTTAGCCTCCAGCCTGAAACTCGCTGGAGGAATGTTATTGTGTCTTCAAAGCCTGCATCCCACCAGGCTGTATTTGATGGGCTCTTGAAAAGCGCCTTAGCATTATCAAGTACACAACAAAAACCCTGCCACCCAATTCGATCTAATTCACTGGCTACTTTACACAGATTTTAAATTAATGTCCCTTCTCTAAGAATAGAGTCCCCATGCACCATTCCCTCTGACCCCAACTGAGATGATTCATTTTTTCTCACTAGATAGGAAACTCCAGGCTTTTTGGGGAGTAACGTGGGGGGCAGGGTGTTGGGGAATATTATTTTTAAAAATAGTGGCAGGAGGTATTTAGGAAGGTAGAAGAGTTCAGAATGGATTCCCACTATAAGTTAGTAACATTGCATTTGCAGTGTAAAATCAATGCTTTTAAATGATCAGAGGAAATAAAAGTATTTTGTTTATTGGGTTATAGTGTACTTAGCGCCCTGCCTCTCTTCTTTCAGAGAGTTTACCCCTTCCTGAGAGATGGTGGAGACCCCTGTTCTGGTTCCAGTTACTGGTTTCATGGCACTCTCTCCCACTGACAGTTGTGAGCTATTTCAGAGTAGACTACTATTTATTCATCAAGGCTCCAGTATCTGAGGAGGTACTCCTAAAACGCGTGCCAAGTGGCAGACTTGTTTATCAATAGTTCAGGAGAAAGTTGTTGAATCAGGGGAGAGAATGGCTTTAGAAATATCCCAAACAAAAGCCATACTGTGGGGGGATATATATATATATATATAAATAATTTTGTTTTTACTACCTCAAGCCATTTCGTTTGCCAAATATTTTAAAAATCAAATTCAAATGTAACGATATATTTAAAAATAATCAACCAAAATGACAGGAGTCCTTGATATGAGTGGCTAGGAAAACTTGGGTAAAATTAATTACAATTGCATCATCCCTATTTCTGAAATCCTTGGATGCTTCCTCTGTTCCCCAAACTGTTCTTTTAAAGATTGACAGAAACTTTGGTTTGTTTTGACAAGATTTATTTCTCTGCTTTCAACAGTAGTTCATCAACTTTCATTCTACTAATAAAGTACTTCTGATGTTAATTGTAGCTTACTGATCTAGGTCATAGCATAGCATTTTTACTGAGGTTTAAAAATATCAAAAGCAATGAGAAAATTATCTGAAAAACAATTATTATATTATAGTTACCTCTATTTTTAAAAGGAGGTCAGTTATTAAGTATGCGATTCATAGAGTCCCCTTCAAATGTGTCCCTATGCTCTTTCCTTTTCTTCATCTTGGGTTTATTGTTGCTAATTAATCCCTCTGTTAAAAGAGGGGTAAGGTCTGAGAAGAGTAATGAAAGTTAAACAAGACCATTTTTGCTGGCATGGTGCTTGTTAGCTACTCTGCTAAAAAGGTACCTTGGCCTAGAAAATTGAACCTAATTACCACGATATGAGATTTTCCCCTTTCATTTTGTTTCCACTACTAGATTGAGGCTGGGCTAGTTTGATGACTATCATAATAGAAATAGAGGCCCAGTGCACAAATTCGTGCACAGGTGGGGTCCAGCCAGCCTGCCCTGATTGATCGGGGCTGATCAAGCTGGGCCAGCCGGGGGGAGGGGCTGCAGGCAGTTGGCCGGCTGACCAGCCCCCCTGGTCGAACTCCCATTCGAACTCCTGGGCGAGGGGACAATTTACATATTAGCTTTTTATTATATGGGATGTGTACTCTAGTTTGTCAGCTACTATAGCAATCCGTTATAAACATTGCTTGAGATTTCAAGTATTAAGCTAAAATGTGAATTCAAGCAATTTTACATAGAGCAAAACATGTATCATACTTCAATATAAAACCCTGCAACTCCTCAAGATCTGTAATATAAATGTATTCTGTTTTATTGTAAATAGGACTTCATTTTTCTTGGCCCTGCATAGTCATTTGACACTCATGTTACTTTCCAACAGGTATGTGTCTGGTATTGAGCAAGGAGGCTGTTTCTCTCTCTGCCAGTGTGGTTGACCAGGTTCAGATGTGTAGTGCAACGAGCCTGGCATTTGGTAGATGCTATTTGTTGTAGATACTGAGTGAATGGATGTGAGACCATATGTTTGTAAACCACAGTATGGGAAATATGCCAGTGTCTCCTATATCTGTAGACCAGACTCATATTCTAATCAGGAGGTCAGAGTTTTTCTTTTTCTTTTTTTTTTAAACATGTTGAATTAGGCAATGTGTTTACTTATTTATTTTTTTAATATATATTTCTTTATTGATTTCAGAGAGGGAGACATAGAGAGATGGAAACATCAATGATGAGAGAGAATCACCAATTGGCTGCCTCCTGCATGCCCCCTACTAGGGGGGATTGGGTCTGCAACCTAGGCATGTGCCCTTGGTGGGAATCGAACCTGAGACCCTTTAGTTCCCAGGCAAACCCTCTACTGACTGAGCCAAACAGGCAAGAGCAAGACAGAGTTTTTCTTAACTCCTTTACTACTACCTGGCACTTGTCTTAAAGTTTTCTATCCATTCCATAATTAAGCTGTAGTAATTACTGAACCTGGACATTTGAAGAAATGATAACTGGTCATGAAGATAGCAGTGGGGAATTGCTGAAGAATCAAATGTTTGTAGACCAGACAGGAGAGAATGCTCTGGTTAAATTAATACAGCAAGGAATTAGTGAGTTTCTACTGAGTGGCAGCATTTTCCTATGTTCTTGAGTTACAACTGTAGAGAAAAACAGATAAATATTCAGGCCTTTGCAGAGCTTTTTTCCTTGAGGACAAGTTGAGTGAGTCAGCTTCCCCTAGGTCAGTGGTTCTCAACCTTCTGGCCCTTTAAATACAGTTCCTCATGTTGTGACTCAACCATAAAATTATTTTTGTTGCTACTTCATAACTGTAATGTTGCTACTGTTATGAATCATAATGTAAATATCTGACATGCAGGATGGTCTTAGGTGACCCCTGGGAAAGGGTCGTTTGACCGCCAAAGGGGTCGCGACCCACAGGTTGAGAACCGCTGCCCTAGGGGGACAAATGAGACCCTCTGAGAGAAGTAACTGGACTTCTGGCCCCTTTTATGGACTTGAGGGGTTGACAGCGTTGATTTGTACATGGAGTTTCACTAAAATCTCATGATGTCCTTTTGCCTAGATGTAAGTATATGGCTGACACTCCTTGTGGCATCTGAGGTTACCCTGTGAACTCACAAATGAAGCAAAGTCAGATTTTTCTGACATAGTAAGGCAGGATATGAAAGAAAAGAAAGGAAGAAAGGAAGAGTTGAAGTTGATGTGCGTCTGCTTGGGAGAGATTGTCTTACACATAAGGCAAGATCTGGCACAAGCGGCAACTAGGGGAAGGATGTGAGAAGTGTGTGACATCAACGGAGGGCCCTGGGGAAAGACTGGGACTGGCCAGTGTGTCCACCAATGTGTATTGGGTCGCGTGCAAGTGTTGATGTCATGAACCATAGCTTGTGTTGTAGGGTTGGCTGCTAGTACTTTTCATTGGGGATTCAGAGTTTCCTTTTTAAGACTATTATGCAAAACTGGTAATGTATGTATATACTAACCCTTCTTTTCTGAAATTATGTTTGAAAATCCTGTTGGAAAAATATTTAATATGTTTACTTTTATCTACATTTATTCTTTGTATAAAATGTTTGGGAGGAAAAGACTAATATCTTGAAACCCTTTATTAAAAAAGCTGTTAATGTGATATTATTATGTATTTTACAAGTAAGGATCTTTGGGCATATTCCTCTTAGATCCACACATCACAGGAGGAAATCTCACAGTTTTGAGATAACCTTTTTGCATGGTGAACAGCTTTTGTGGTGAGGAAATTCCTTTATAGCTAACTTAAATCCACCATTCTCAAATGAGCACATTTTCTTCATTCTGAATTTGGCAGTGGTGACAAGGTATGGTCCCTGTCTTTTTTTTTTTTTTTTTAATTGAGGGTATAAATTTCATTTTTATCAGAAGATTTAAGTTGATATAATACAAAAATCTACAGTAGGGCCCAGGAAGATTATAAAAACACATTAAAAATAAAACACAATGAATACACTAAAGTGTGTTTGCTAAAGAGGGACTAAAACTGGAAATGAATTTGAACAGAAATTCTTAGAAGAAAATAGCCATAAACAAAGTGTTTCATAAGTGATTAGACAATGCTAATTAAACTGAATATGACTTTCTGGGTTTCTAATATAATATATATTCATTTGCTGAAAGTTAATTATAGAGTCAATTTCCTCTGAATGAAATTTTGCATCCAACTTTTTAATAAAAAAAACAGTAATTCATCAAATACAATTTACAGTTTGGAGGTCTTTAAAGAGGCCAGGGGATTTAAAGGTACGTATTTGAAAACCATTTAGAGAGCAGAATACATCAATCTATATATATAAAAGCCCAGTGACCATTATGGCTGAACGACTGGAACAACCAGAATGACCAGTTGCTATGATGTGCACTGACCACCAGAGGGCAGATGCTCAATGCAGGAGCTGCCCCCTGGTAGTCAGTGTGCTCCCACAGCAAGAGTGCCACTCAGCCAGAAGCTGGGCTACTGCTGCTGCGCTTGCCAGTAGCGGGAGCCTCTCCCGCCTCTGCTGCAGCGCTAAGGAGCAGCGGGCCAAGCTGTAAGGAGAGAGCAGGCAGATGGTAAGGTGCAAGCAGGCAGGCGGTTAGGAGCGAGGGGTCCCAGATTGAGAGAGAGCACAGGCTGGGCTGAGGGACCCTTCCCGCGTCCCCCCCCCCCCAATGCACTAATTTCATGCATTGTGCCTCTAGTATTTAAATAATTACCTAAATCTGTCTTATCACTCATTTTTAACCCAGTAGCTTTTTTTTAAAAAGTGCCTCCTTACTTTCTGACACTGCAGATGCCACAGGATCATCTTGTTTAATTCCTGCCCCCGTCCTAGAATCACTGGTCCTCCAAGGAGCCCTGGTTCCTTTCGTTGGAAAATCACATTACAAACCCCAGAATATTGGCACTGGATGAGTTTGTTGTACGGGGGTGTCATTTCTTTTATGCCTTCTTGGCTTTCAGAGCAAGGAAATGCATGTGTTTATACTAATCCATATATATAAACATTTTGATAAATATTTCTATATATAGCTGTTTGTATACCAAGCTAAGCATGAGTTCATACTGATGTCTCTTAGTACTAATTAATTTCCATATGGATCATGGTAGCCTCCTCCCCTACTTATCTGTCACTTCCTACTCCAGCAGTGAGAAAACTGGCTGTCACCATCCTTCATCCATCTACTTGTTCCATTCCACTACATATATATACACAACAGTGTCAGAATCATTAATTCATGCCACTATAGGAAACAACTTTATCAACCAAAGTACAGTGCTTATGTACAGTTTTAGTTTGTTTTGTTTTTGCCTATAGTCTTATAGACTCACTCACTTCATTTCCAAAATTACTCAGGTCATTTCCCCACCCCCTGCAATGAGATTTTTGTGTGCATGTGTAATACATTTAGATTCTTTTAGATTCTTCTGCCACATTCTGAATTCACCCGGGTTAACTGATCTCTTAAGTAATTTTTTAAAATTTGCATATATTAAGGTTTACTTTTGATGCTATGAAGTTCTATGGGTTTTGACAAATGCTTGACATCATGTATATATTAATAGTGTCATGCAGAATAGTTTCACTGCCCTAAAAATCCCCTGTGCTTCCCTATTCAACCATCTTCTTCCTCTCCCCAATTTCTGGAAACCACTCATCTGTTTATCTTGGTAGTTTTGCCTCTTCCAGAATGTCATATAATTAGAATCGTATAATATGTACAATTATCTGATTGGCTTCTTTTACTTAGCAGATGCACTTAATATTCACCCATGTCTTTTTTGTGGCTTGATATTTTATTTCTCTTTATTACTGAATAATATTCCCTTGTATGGATATACCACTGTTTGGATATCCAGCCCATGGACCTTTTATGGGATACTTCCCCACATGTCTTTGAAGACCTTTCTGAAGTCAGCTCTCAGTTTTCCCTTAATATTAACCATTTTCACATTTTTCCATCATTCTGATTTCTCAAACCTGCAATCAATTTTTTGGTTCTTTCCAAAACCTATAAAGAATTTCACATCTTTTTCCTGCCCAGAATTGGCCAACATTCTATAGTAGAGAGTTTTGGACCCATCCAGGGTACAGTTGGAGATTTGCTTCCTGATTCTCCATGTTCTCCCCATTTTAATCTGCTTTGTGTCTGTGTTTATTTGTTCAATGACAGCAGGATATTATAGATTTTTGTACCACCTTGGAGACACTGTGATCATCAGAGTCTTCTTAAACTCTCTTCTTTGAAGGACCTAGCTATTTGGATTTTTGAACAGTTATTTGAAACCTTCTACTGGTAGTCTTAAAACAAACAAACTTTATAGGCCCTGGCCAAGTAGCTCAGTTGATTAGAGCATTGTCCCGAAACAGCAAGCTTGCGGGTTTGATCCTCGGTTGGGGCAAGTATAAGAATCAACCAATGAATGCATAAATAAGTGGAACAAATTGATGTGTTGTTGTTTTTTTCTTCTCTCCCTTCCTCTTTCTCTCTAAAATTAATTTAAAAAACTAAAATAAGTACTTTATAATTTGGACTCAGTATAGGTATTTATAAAATCTTCATTTTCCCCCCTTATATAATTGGTTCCCAGGTCTCAGGAAATCAAGTTAAGTTAATTTGAAGTTGGTCGTCATCAATTCTGGGTGTCCGCTGGGAACCTGGAACTGGCCACATACTTCTGCCTGGTCTGGGCATGGAATGGTTCCTGCAAGGCAGCCACAAGGTCCATCCCAGTCTGGATTCATAGTCTGGGGACAAACTTTCCTTGCTGGACTGCAAGGGGCTTGTTCCTGGCTTATGAAGGGACCACTCTGTGGTGGGTGAATGGGAGCTAATCATCCTCGTGTGAAGAAATTCAGCTACTTAGTAACTGGCTAAAGGGGCTTGGAGATCATATTTATACAGTCTTTCAACACTCAACAAATTAGTTTTGAGCATTTACTACATACAGAGCGGAATCACCCTAAGGCTACTCTTCTGGGTTGGGTGCCTTTGACCAAGTTAAACCTCTTATCCCCAAAGGTGCTGTGGGGCAGGTAATCAGAGCTGGGAGTGATAGGGGGCCACAAAGGCACAGATGCTTTGTTCAAATACCAGGACACAAAAGAAAAATAATAAAATACCAGGCCGTTTATGCTCTGTAGTCCCATTCCACCCCCCCCCCCCTTTAAAAACACAGGCATTGATTTTTTTTTTTCTCTCTCTCTCTCTGAAATTGTCTCAGCTTGTTGTGTAATTCTGGCAATAGAATTCCTGACATACTAGATCATAAAGATTAGAGCTAGGCGTCTTTTATACTTCTCTCTGTGTGTGTTTTCTCCATATATTTAACCTTGGGTTACATGTGTAATTTTTCAAACACATTCCCTTATAATCGGTTTTGTTGTCTGTACTTGTTGACAATGAAAGCATGTGGAAAAGTTGTTTAAAATATAAGACCCAGGGGTTTCTTTAAACATGCCCTTTTCACCAAAATGAATCTCTGAATAAAAGTTGTTTTTCTTTTTTCTTTTATATCAATATATTTTTATTGGTTTCAGAGAGAGGAAGGGAGAGGGAGAGAGAAACATCAATGATAAAAATCATTGATTGGCTGCCTGCTGCACGCCCCCTACTGGGGATTGAGCCTGAAACCTGGGCATGTGCCCTGACCAGGAGTCAAACTGGGACCTCTTGGTTCATAGGTTGACACTCAACTACAAGCCACACTGGCTCAGAAAAGTTGTTTTTAAAACTGTGTAAAAAGTAATTGACCAGAAATAAATCTCACATTCTCTTGTGAACCATATATTAAAAATAGAAATATATATTTGGTAATGGCTTTTGTTTCCAAATTTCCAGAAATATCCAAATTGAGTTCTTAGGTCATGGACTAGAGACATTCACGGTATCCTCTATAGAACACTGGAGCTGTTTAATTCTGCACATTTCAGATTGTCACCTAAGTCTAGAAGGAATGGGTATGACTGGACTGTATTTGCATTTAGAGTGTTAGCGAACCCTCCAGAGTGCATATGCTGGGCTATTTATGAAACAACTTCAGCTGACAGCTGAAGATCAGAAGATTCTATTTTGGGAAGTGTCCTAAATGTGAGGTTCTGTGGTTAAAAAAAATTTAGAGTCCTACAGATAAGAATACTTAAAACAGGAAGCAGTGGTAATTTATTGCTTCCTGTAGAAGTATTCTTATCAGTATGATAAGCTTTAGGTTTTAGTTCTGCTTTCCTGCTCTGCTTTTCTTTTTTTTTGTACTCAGCTTCTGTAAGAGGATTAAAAATTGAAAAAAAATTATATATATATATATATATATATATATATATATATATATATATATTAGGGAGAAAAAAAGAGAATTTACTGGCATCACTTTTTTCTGTCTTGATAAGATTCTCTCATTTCCTACAACTCCAATGGTATTTGCTCAACTAAGAGAAAAACTATGCTACTGTTCACTCATTCCATTGGTATATCTATTGTGTGTGTACATATAATGTTGATTCTATATGTATTGTAATTCAAGGCTAGGTTGACTATTATACGTGAAGGGTCAAATGATAAAATAGAACCAGCATGGACAGAAAAGAACTGTGAATTTTTTTCCTGATTTTGTCACTTCCTGGAATCCATCATTCTTCAACCTAATTTTCTGGTCCATTAAATTGGAGTTAGTGCTATTTCCCCAATGGCTCCTATAGTGTTGTTCTGAGGATCAAGTGAAAGAATAGATGGAAGTGCAGTTGTCAACTATGAATTGCCTTTCAAATCTAAGGTTTGTCTTGGGTTAAGTCCCATCACCCCTTTTGTCCTAGAACACAGGGGCTTTTGGTTTATGTCCCTTCCTTATTAAAAATAGTTTCCACACTCAGTCAGCTTCCTAGATTACTTGGCTGGAAGAGTGTGTCATGGTTGAATGCTTGAAAAGATGCATCAACATTGATCCTGTAGCTCAGATATTTGTTTCATGAAGTATGAGTATTGTACAGTTAAATTCTAGGAAACTGGGTTGCATTTATTAGCTTGGCAGAGAACAAACAAAGTTCTACATGTGGCCTAAATTATTTTATAAGCTATAAGTTTAAATCAGGATTAAAGACTGAAATGTATTTATTAAATTTTAAAAGGCAATATATACATGGATTTTGTAATTCCTATGGATTTAATTATATACTAAGTGTGGAAAGTAAAAGTATTACTGGATAGCACTGAATGTTTTCTTCAACCAAACCCTTGTTGATACATATCTCTGCTCTTGAGTGACAGCACTCTTTGCCAGAGGAGTCTGGTGTTACGTGCTGAGCCAGGCAGAAGAGATGATCAGGTTGAAGAGATGGGTAAAGGAAAAACAGCAGCCTGAGTCAGAAGTAGTACGGGAATTAGACCAACTCTTTGAGGTTGGTAATAGGTCCTAATTGATGCAATTTATTTGTCCCAAAGGAAGCTCTGGAGAGTGAGAACTAGCTAACTCTTTTCTTGACTTTTCACACTTGCTATTCTAGAATGACTTTGGTAGTGTTGGCGGTGTTGTGATTTTAAAGGTTACCATGTTTTTATGGGGAACAGGGGATATTTAGATGTGAGCTCATTCTTGGCCCTGACTTGTCTTTGTCAAGATCACAGATTTGTGAGAAGGATAATGTCGATAAGGTACATGAGGCTGTAGAGGAGTTTACAGCTGGGTTCCTGTGCTTGAGTGCATGGTATTAGTCAGCTATCCAGAACAATAATTTCAGTGGCTCACTAGACTCATTTATGTTCCCAAATAATTTCAGAGTATTTGGCTCCATCAATCAAGGACAAAGAAAACAGAAAATGAGAAGAACAAAGGGGTAGGTTAAAGGAGGGGTTAAATTCATATGACAGTTTTATATATAGCCATTGATCATAGCTAGTGATTTATAATTACCCAGGGATCAGGAGTTAGAATTTCAGTTACTTGCTATTTTGTTTTCCATGTAGAGTAGATTATGGAAACTGTTCTGAGTCTCTTGAATTTATTGAGAAAAATATTAGGGCTGAAAGTATCCTTAAAGGTGATAAAGCTTAAAATGTTCATTCTATAGCCCTAGCTGGTTTGGCTCAGTGGATAGAGTGTCGGACTGTGGACCAAAGGGTCCTGGGTTCGATTCCGGTCAGGGGCACATGCCTGGGTTTCGGGCTCGATCCCCAGTTGGGGGTGTGCGGGAGGCAGCCAATCAATGATTCTCTCTCATCATTGATGTTTCTATGTCTCGCTCCCTCTCCCTTCCTCTCTGAAATCAATAAAAATATATTTAAAAAAGTTCATTCTATAGATAAACTCAGGCCCAGAGAAGTTAAGTCACACAAGGTAATACAGCTGTCTCATGGTAAAGTCAGCAACCCCCTTCCCATGTATTATCTTCATGATGCTTTCCCCCTATGCCAGTGGTTCTCAACCTTCCTAATGCCGCGACCCTTTAATACAGTTCCTCATGGTGTGGTGACCCCCAATTTCATTGTTACAAATTGAACATAATTAAAGCATAGTGATTAATCACAAAAACAATATGTAATTATATATGTGTTTTCCGATGGTCTTAGGCGACCCCTGTGAAAGGGTCGTTCGACCCCCAAAGGGGTCGCGACCCACAGGTTGAGAACCACCGCCCTATGCTACACTACATAAAGATGTACATGTGTATAACGCTTTGTCTATAATATATATTATATGTTACATGTTATATATTCACATATGTATAGTGTTTTAGATTTAATTGTTCTTTTACTAGTTCCTCAGATGTTTATAATTGGGAAATAAGACTTAATTTTTGCACTCATAGAATTTATATGTTAGTAGGAGAAACAGAAAATAAGCATAAAAACTTATTTCAGATAGTGGTAAGTACTCTTAAGAAACATCAACTAGTGTAGAGGAGTTTATGGCACAGTACATGATCATAAATTTATCAAAGAATCTAAGTAGACCACTCTCAAATTTAGTTTTAACATTATTTATGAAGTTTGTTTTGTTTTGTTTTTTTAAATTCTATTGGGCAAGAAACATTCTGATTTTTGAAGATGTTTGGGAAAAATTGTGATTAATGAAAATAATTAAAGGATTTAAAAGATAGCTTGTTATATGAAGTTTCCTTTTTATATTGATTATTTGCCCTACTTGAAAATCATTTATGAACATTGGTAATGAACTGTCTGTATCTATGACTCAGTGAACCCTTACCATAGAGTTTTAAAAATGAATTTATGACTGCTT
Organism: Myotis daubentonii; assembly: GCF_963259705.1. NCBI lineage: Eukaryota > Metazoa > Chordata > Mammalia > Chiroptera > Vespertilionidae > Myotis > Myotis daubentonii. The sequence goes on along the minus strand of NC_081846.1, from coordinate 28,124,882 downwards.
GAACTTTATTAGTGCTTTTTTAAAAAACCTCCTATTTCCTTTCTGGGAAAGGAATGGATTTCCCAGCACCTGCAGTGGTCATCAAGTAGGAGAGCCCTGAAACTGTGATGCTGTATTTTATATTACTTGAAAGGCCACACCTTATTAATAGTAAGACCATCAGTGGATGCTATGTCTTAACTAAGATAAACCTATGCTTGTTATCAATGAATGGACCAAGTTCATTCAGGGAAGTTGAAGAACTTCAGTCCATAGATTTGTGGCTTATTTTTATATGTTCCTGTTTTCCCAGAATCATAGATACAAAGTCTTGGGGAAAGAATGACCAGAGGAGTGCTCCCTCATTATTTCCCTTATTTCCACTAAAATGATAACTTTGTTAAACTATAGTTCACCCTTGACAATGTGGGGGTTTGGGGCTCCAACCCCCATGCAATCGAAAATCCATGTATATCTTTTGATTCTCCAAAAATTTAACTACTAATAGCCTACTGTTGACTAGAAGACTTACTGATAACATAGTCGGTAACATATTTGGTATGCTATATGTATTATATACTGTATTCTTACAATATAGTAAGTGAGAGAAAAGAAAATGTTATTAAGAAAATTTGAAGGAAGAGAAAATATATTTACAGTATTTTTAACCCACATATAAATAGCTCCTTGCAGTTCAAACCCATATTGTTTTAGGGCCAATGGTGCTTTGATGTTATAATGATGAGCTGATAAGTTTCTGCCTTTAAAATGGAAGGAAAGTCTCTAGCCTCCTGTGAAACTCTTTAGAAGCCTAAAATGACAGGTCATGCACGCCTAGGTCTTCCATTCATGGACTGGTTGGCTAAGAGGACAGGCCCAGAAATGCCTCTCTGGTTCCTTACAAGGTACACCTAATCTGGTTTCTTTAAAGCCAGATCACAATTATTCTATAAAGAATGGCAAAGGGCACAGCTGGAATGGCTTAGTTGGTTGAGCATCATCCTGTGCACGGAAACATTGCAGGTTCAATTCCCAGTCAGGACACATGCCTGCATTTCAGGTTTAATCCTCATTTGGGATACATATGGAATGCAAGCGATTGACGCTCCTCTCTCATATTGATGTCCTCCCCCCTCTTCCTGTCTCTAAGCAGGTCTGTGGGTAAGGATTAAAAAAAAAAAAAAAAAGAAAAGAAAAGAATGGCAAGGCCCTTCCCTCTGGGTAGGATTCTTGATTTAAGCCTCCAACAAGCATTCTAGCTGTAAATAATTTAATCCAGATTTTATACATCTTGATTTGGTCATTTTTGTTTTGGAATTCATGTCACCTGACATGACCCATTTTCACATTGGCCCTATTAGTCCTTGAACTTATTTCAGCACTCTTTTCATCTTAAGTGGTTTTTTTAGGTTATGAGATCCAAATTTAGACTTGCTGATAACACTTGGCTGCTAGTTGACTGGCACTGGGTGGAAGTCTGTATGTTTTAGGAAGTACAGTATTAGGTCATTTTAATCCTTTAATCTTCCTGTATGCTAGATACTGGTCTGCTCTAACACCTACCTTTCAGAGCATTGTTTTCTGTGACTTTTAAAACCAATAATGGGAACATTATGGCACCAATCAAGTGTAGAGGGTTAGCTTTAACTTTCATTGCCTTTTAAAAAACTGGACCTTACCTACTTCCTGGAAAATGTTGGCCGAGTTAACTTTTAGTGATGTTTTGGATTTGCCATTTGCTTCTAGGTGTTAATTCTGTGATCATTCTTGTTTTGAGCTGCTCTGGACAGCTGTCTCTAGTGGTTTCATGGGGACATGCTAGTGGGTTGATGAAAACCTAGATAGGTGGGTGGAGAGGAGGATGGTGTTGAGAGAGTGATCTTCATTATCTGAGTTCCTGCAATGATAAGGTTTTAGTAGGGAAGTAGAAGCTATAAAAATATTCACTAATGAACTAACCACTTCTATGCTCCCTCCTAGATATTATCTCTTTATATTTAATACCAGGGACTGCTCCTCCATCAGTTTTATTCAACATTGAAAATGAACATATTGCAAAAGCTGTAGGATTTCATGAAATTAGTGAAAGTGATGTGGAAGAACTACTGAGGTTCACAAGGAGTCAATGGCAAGGGAGGATCTGGCAGGATTAGATGAAGGAACTGTTGAAGAAACCAAATATAATGACTCCTTTAGTGCTTCTAAAGTCCAAAATAAAAATACCTGATTAAGAGCGGCCCTTGGGGAAATTGATGGAGCCTTGGGATATTTTTATAAAAGTGATCCTTTTTATGATTGTTCTGTGAAAACCAAACAGAAGTCAGAAATGAAACACGAAGAAAAAAAGTATCCATCACATTTAGTTCATTCTAACACTTGGCCAGTAGAAGCAACTAAGACATATTTGGTTAAACATAAGGTAAAATGGCTTTCCCCCATATATTTTCATTTCAACCTTTCCAATATTTTTATTTTCCAATATGAAATTCCATTTAAATAGTTTCTTGCTATAAAAATTAGATCTCTGTTGTAATTGGATTTTACTTTCTGAAGTGGTCTTCTGGTTCCAGTTATGTTCAGCCTGTATAGATGTCTTGAATGTTGTAGTAAAACCAGTTAGGCAGCTGGTTGGTTTCTGATATGCTCACATGTAGATGAGCATTGAGACCTTGACAAAGCAGATGAACGGCAGGGTCAGTCGTGTACAGAGATGGTGCTGAGATCAACACCACCGTGATCTGCTTTTACTCTTTTTTCTAGGATTCAAAACTGCATCCTCATTTAATCTCTCTTTTTCCTGATCTTCATGTACTTTCCATAGCAATTTTAAATCCACATTTTAAAATCTGACTCTTTGTCACATTCCTTTGATGATCCTTTGTTATTGCCAAAGGTACTCTTTTATTAGTGCAGTAAAAGCAAAAGCAAAATATTATTTAGAAAATCTGGTGTGCGGAGAAATCATAAAACTTATTTTCAGATGGAATAGACATGGTATTGGAGTGTGAGCTGTTAAAGGTTACCCAGTTTTCATCATTTGACAAGAAGTACAGAGTTATATATAGGGATTTTCACTTTATTCGTATTCGGAGTTCATTTACTGTGTACCATTGATACAAATGAAGTTATTAAGTGATTGCTTAGTGATTGGCCCAGAGATTGTTATAATGAGTAGGCCATTGTAATACCCTGAGAGTCATTGTTGGTATTGACAGTGAAGAAAGGGTAGTTTTAGCATTGCTAAAGAGAAATTTGATTCAAAAGTCAAAGTTTTTGTGAATGGAGGATTTATGTAGGGTGTTTTTTGTTGGCATTTAAAGTTTATTTGGAACTGTTGTGAGGATAATAAATAATTCCTGCTGTAATAAAGCTTATATAGTAGAAACCAAGAGAGCAAGACCACAAAAATGTTGACATGTTGGCCATTGCAAATCACATGCACTATAATCTAATATTTTGGATTGCTGGTGCTAGAGAAGGAGAAAATGCTATCTGCTGCTGTTTTGTGTTTGGAAAGCAGATGGCATCTTTTTAAAAATACCCTTGAAATTTAAGCTCTCCGGGTTGGTCATTTCATTCTCATGTTGGTATTCAGAGGGGGTAACCACCAGGAACTGAGATGTGGCATCCATGGCACTTTTGTGGATTTTGTTTGTAATATTTTTGTCATAAATGTAGACAGTAGTCTTCCCAGAGAGCCTTAATACAGGACTCTCCGAATCTTGCATAATTTCAGGATTGAAGAAACCACAACATGGTATAAAAAGAAAAACCCCCCAAAATGTAGTAGTTTGAATAAAAAGAAACCCAAAATAGGATGGCAGGGAAATGTTTAGGGAATGGTAAGGTAAAACTAATGAGACCCTCCAGGATAAGGCTGCCAGCAATGCATTCTCTCCAGTTTTTCTGTTCCTTATACTCATAATCTTTCCTCTTGACTTTGAAGGTAACTTTGAGCAGATTTTTTTCTCTCCTCTTATGTTTTCATTAAGAAAATTACTGTACATCTATAATAATAAAAGCATAACGTGCAAATCGACCAAATGGCTGAACAGCAGACCGACCATCCGGATGACCATGTTATGACACGCACTGGCGCCAGGCCAGCCAAGGCGGGTGCAATGCAATTGGTTGGGAGCCTACCATCACCCCACGATCTCCCCACAGAGGGAGGCCCAGGCCACCCTCTGCGGGGCAATTAATAAGGAGGCTCCGTGGAACCAGGTGGGGGAGGGTGTGTGGTACCAGGCCAAGGTGGGTACAGGTGGAAGGTGGGGCTGAGAGGTAGCAGGGGCTGTGAGGGCCCACCCTGGCACAAATTTCATGCATCAGGCCTCTAGTTTTTATTATAAAAGCACTTAAAGGTAGATAATGACAGAATGTTCTGAAATTAGTCTTGTTTTCTTCTGAATGACCAAAATAGTGTAATATTTTGTAAGAATAACAAATGCATATTTATATACTTTGATAAACCACTTGTTTGCTATTTTCTTTACTGGATTCCATGCATTAGGAAAGTATTTTCTATATGGAGGGTTGTTATTCTTAGCTGTTGTGATTTTCATGTTCTTTCCCTTCTGTATTCTTATTCCTAATTTCCAATGAAATGTGTAGTTTTGCTCTATCACATTAGATCAGGAGTCCACAAACTGGAGCCCATGGCCCTATATCTGGCTGTCACCTGTTTCTATAATTTCATGGGGACATAGCCACACCCATTTAAAAATTTATGTTTTTATTGATTTGAGAGAGAGAGAGAGAGAGAGAGAGAGAGAGAGAGAGAGAGAAACATCAATGTGTGAGAGAGAGACATTGATTTGTTGCCTCTCATACACACTCCACACTCCAGCTGGGGATGGAGCCCATAACCTGGGTATATTCCCTGACCAGGAATTGAACCGGCAACCTTTTGGTGCATGGGATGATGCTCAACCAACTGAGCCACACTGTCCAGGGCCATCCATTTCTTGATATAATATCTGCAGCTGTTTTTGAGCTATAAGAGCAGAGTTGAGTCACTGCTGTAGAGGTTGGAGGTAGAGATGGGAGGTAACACTTACTGTGTCTTTTTGCTCTTTTTTTTTTTTTTTTTTTTTTTTACATTTCTATGGTCTCAGAGCATTTTAGATGGTTATATCACAGGAGGCATGAGTTGTATCTTCAGTTGTCAGTACAATATAACATATATAATGACCTCCCAAAGAATTCTGGGCCGTGATTCTAAGGCAGGAGGCCACATTTACATGGTGATGGTGAATATTTATATTCATTAAGAGCAAGATTTTTGAAACATAACTAAATTAATACATCAAACTATTTGAATTATGTTTTTCTGGAAAACGATTGCCAGTTATTGGAGGAAAGTGAACCTTAGGGAGCCTTTTAATTTTATTTAGAATGCTTCTATAATGAGCAAGGCCTGTGTACAGGTTAGTCACATGAGCCCTGTCTTACATGCTTTTCGGGTAATAAGAATGAAGTACCTACCTATGCATCTAGTAACCAGGGGTCTTAGCTGAAAATAATGAGAAACTTTAATTTTCGTACAGTTTACAATGGAAAGTAATGCCACTTGGCAACTGCTGTTACCCATGAACATGCTTATGGCTTTGTCATGATTTCCAAAGTACATTCATGAAGCAGTCATTCACGTTTCAGGATTCACAATCTGTGGCTTCCTTGGGTGGATTGGAGAATTTCAGGTTTATTGAAGTACCTATAAAATCCTAGGTCTGTTCAAATGGTAGAACCTGTATTATTTATAATCTAGGATTCTTGTTGGCAAGAAGAAAGCTCTTTGAAACTTCAGCTAGCCTTTATTCAGTATGAGGTTTGATAAAAAGCAAAAATTTTGTCACTGTGAATGACAGTTGACTGGCGTGGAAAAGGTGGCTAGGAAGAATTACATAGGAAGATATATGGGATAAATGAATATTTCCCCAGCATTTTTCTGAGATACAGTTCTTGGTAACTGAATTAGAATGACTTAGCAAAACCCACAACCATGGGATTATGTTCACACAGGCAATGGTGTAAATAGCGCCCCCTGTGGTTGTCCTGTCAAACCTCAGTTATAACAAAAGCCAAATTTAATACCAAAACACATTCCAGAGTAATTATATGTTGTTGCTGTCGTAAATTATCTAGAGAGTTGGATTTTATTGCTCTGCTTTGCTCGTTAAAACCAATAGTTCAGAAATGGAATTGTCTCTCTTTTCACATTCCTGCCCACAGAGAGTTAGGGGGTGTAGCTCAATTTAGAACCCAGCTTGATGTCTAAGTTTAGCTTCACATCATGAGCCAGCAGTGAAACCCAGAAGTATTGGTTTTCATGGCAGCAGCGTGGAAAACCTCAGCAATCCCTGAGTCTGCTGAAACGCACATGGAGGAGTCTGCTGCTCGGAGCAGAGTTGCGGGGTTAGTTTCGCAATGCTACTTTCACAAGATTGGCTTCAGCATTACGCACATTTGCTCCCAAGGCTTCGGGTGACGGTAAAAGACAGCACCTTGGACTTCAGACAGCTTTGATGGCAGGTTTTCAAGCTTTGTTCTTGCAATATCTTTTCAACAAGGAATTGTTTGATATCTGATAATAGTACAGAATTCAATTGAAAAAGCACACAACTCATTTCCTTGCTAGCTTCATATAAAAAGTAGAAAGAAGAGGGTGCTGGAGGGATTAACCGGTTAGTCATGTGTATGCACACACATAAGTGGTTCCTTTATACGTGCTTGGATCCCCACCAGCTGTGTACTTGTTCATCTTCCACAGGGGATGAGGGCTCTCTCCTGACGTGGAGACATTCCAGATGGACAAGAGTGTAAATGCCAGGTTGCATTTGTAGGGGCTTACTAATGGAGCCACAGCAGATTAAGATGGGGGGGGTACAGCAGCATATATAGGGTGTCCCCCAAAAATGTATGCACACTTGAACAGCTGATAGCTTAATTTTGAAAATGAAATGTATTTTAATAAACACTGCCCTTATAATTATTCAAAATATGTGTATACATTTTTGGGGGACACCCTATATTTGTAGTGTGGCCCGGACACCATTAGATGTGCCATTCATGAGCTCCTCTATTGACATATTTTATTAAACTAATTGGGTATTTTCACCTCTTTCGAAGGAGTCGAAAGGAGATCCTTAATGGCTCCTTTTGTTAAAATAATATTTCAGGCAACATTTTAGTAAAGCCACTTACTGGATCTTGGTTTTAAAATTAATTTTTAATCTTGTTTTAGGGCAAACAATGCCAAAAAAAACCCACCCACCCAAATTTAATTTATGCACATAAAAAAAAACTTGTTTGGAGGGTGGGCTTATTCTATGTGTGATTTTTCTTTCTCACCTAAGCCTGTGCCCATGTTTTAGCAGAGTTCTTGAAGACAAAGCATTTTGTTTCACAAACAATTGGATTTTTGTGACTTCGTTATTCATGGCACTGGTGCAATATGTGTGTTTTATTGTGACTTTTGATTCTGTTTCATTTTCTTTAGTGTAAAGAAAGGGCCATGTTTGAAATTATTTCCAAAAAGTCTTTTTTATTTGTCTTCGCATGAATTTTGGAAACAAAAAAAGGTTTCTATGTTGTTTTACATTCAGTTTTTACATACACATGAAAGTATATATTTGGTTTGGTCCTAACAGCTCTTCTCTGCTCATATGATCTTCATTCGGCCTCTGTGAAGGAACACATTTCACTGCATGTCAACATTTTACTGTATTATAGGGACTGCTGCACACTTCTGGAAGGCGACTTGCTTCGACTGCTGTTTGGTGGGTCATGGTCCAGGACATGTGCCAGCTGCCATGCTTTGCTGGCCGTGTCAAACCTTTGTAACATCAGACTCAAGAAACCGGTACTTATTTGCCCCTTTATTAAATGCAGGTACCGTGTTTAGAAGTTCATTGGCTCCAGACGTGCATAAAAGTTTTTTTCTGGACAAAATGTTTTGCTTTGTAGAAAGGACTTTTTCATTTACCAACATGGCATCGTAAAAATACAGAGACTCTATCTCACATTTATAAACAAGCATTTGGATTTGGCTTTCAAAACCACGTGGATGCCTAATGACTATTACTTGGTAGTTGTGACTTTTATTTGTGCTTTGAGTGTTGCATAATGTTCGTGTCCCCCCCGACACAGGCAGATTTGGATAGCAGGACTTATTCTTTTTATTATCCCCCATTGGGCCTCTATGAGTCATATTCTGGGCATGAACAGAAGTAAACGTATAATGGCACAGCCTCTCTTTGTCCATAGTAACTGGATAAAATAATTTGTAACATGCATTGAACATTTTTGCTAAAGGATTTGCAAAATTGCCTGCAAAACCAGTCCCTGGCCCTAGCTGGTGTGGTTGGAGCATCGCCCTGGGCACCAAAAGGTTGTGGGTTTGATTCCTGGTCGGGGCACATATGGGAAGCAACTGATCTCTCTCTCTCTCTCTCTCTCCCTCTCTCCCTCTCTCCCTCTCCCTCTCCCTCTCTCCCTCTCTCCCTCTCTCCCTCTCTCCCTCTCCCTCTCCCTCTCCCTCTCCCTCTCCCTCTCCCTCTCCCTCTCCCTCTCCCTCTCCCTCTCCCTCTCCCTTCCTGTCTCTCTAAAAAAACCCAAAAGATAAAAATTCCCTATATCTATTTATAGATCCTCAAAAATTCTAGTTCCTTGCATATTATAGGAATATTAGGTTGGATTGTGTTCTATCTGGCTAATTGTGAGGTTCTTACCATTTGCATCTGATGATTTAACTTCATCTCTTCCCTGATTTATGTTTATACCCTATAAAAATGATGCTCTTTATGTCTTATTATAGGCCTGGTGCACGAATTTGTGCACGGGTGGGGGGCCCTCAGGGTGGACTGCAGGGATTGGGCCGAAATCTGCAGTCCAACGGTGCTTGCTGCTCCCGCTCATCCCAGCCCTGCTGCACATACCGAGGCTCGCACTGCCACAGAGGCGCTCGCCAGCCATGAGCCCTGCATCTGGCGCCCATGCGATCTGCCCTGCAGGCTGGTGGTGGTGGGACGCCCTTGCTGGTTGGCCAGGGATCTGGATCCATCCCGCTGACATTCGCGCTGTGTTTCGGGAGCCACCTGGCGGCCGCTTTTATATCATTTCTTCCTTGTAGAGCGAGTAGGGAGGGAAAGTGGCCAAGGTGCCCGAGGCTGATTTCCAGGAAAGGAGGGGGGGATGTTGGGATTGTGCTGGGGGCACCAGTTCATTGGTGCCTGGCCCATTCTCCAGAGATTGGACCTGCAGGACTACTGAGGGAGTGAGTGGCTGCCTCCGGGCTGGTGGGCTGCCCTGACTGGTCGGTCAGCTGAGCAACGCTCCCGCTGTGGGAGCGCACTGACCACCGGGGGCAGCTTCTGTGTTGAGCATCTGCCCCCTGGTGGTCAGTGTGCATCATAGCGACTGGTTCTTCAGTTGTTCGGTCACTTAGGCTTTTATATATATAGATTTCTGTATTTCTGTCACTACATAAATTATATGCATGAAGATATCTTAGAAAATTTTGGAAAACAAGAAAAGAATCAAAGTAATAGTCTGATTGGTTATTTCTATATTACATCAAATTATTTTTATATTTCTATATTACATCAAAGTTTAAGCACATTATGATGTTAGGAGGGGGAGATTCATGCTCTTATGATCAGTTTGTATTGGATTAGTGTTTTATGTTTGAAGGCAACAATAGAAATAAATGGTTGTTGAGTTGTGACCACCCAGTTTTCTAAGCCTGCATATAAATAACCATGCTGACAAGTATTTATGGGTGGCATTAATTGCTAGAGAGAGAGGTATTCAGGGCAAGGAAAAGGAAGGAAGGGGGAAAGATGGGAATGAAGGGACAGAGTGCCCCACCCCCAGGAATTGCATCCAGTGTCATCCAGGCCTGGAGCCACCCAAGTTCACCTTGAAAAAGCTTGTTTGGATTATGTTGATTTATTAAACCAGTTGCATCCTGTATCTTACAATAGGGAAGGTTCACTCAAACTGCATAGCATGTTGAAGGTTAGGTATATATTTTAGAGTTTTCTGAAGACTCTGAGGTGAACAGAATTAGAGTTCTCCATTTGAGCCATTCAGATCATTTGGCAGCCAACTAGAACAGTGCACATAACTCAGCTCTGTTTATATGTACACTGTATAATATCTTAAAGCTAACGTCATTGTTTTCGCCTCCTCAGAGTTCAGCCTGTTTTGATCTACAGAGGGAGTATTTTTAAAAAGTGGATGTCTGAGAATGTAAACAATTGGGAAGGGAGAGGCCGCTGCGTATGGTTGGCTTTTAATCTTCTGTTCTCTCCTGACTTCTAATGGCCAAGCACTTCTCTCCACCTATTATAGCACACGGCTCAGGACTCCGTAAGTGGACTTCTTCTGGGTTTTATTTTGGCTTTCTAAATTAAGGGCGGAAAGAAAAGTTGCCGGGTAAAAATATCCCGGAGCGTACAAGATCTTGCCCTGGTCCTAGAGCGAAAGGGTTTCTGTTTTATGGGGCCAATAAATGTCAGGCCTCCTGCTTTACCTTTTGGCTCAGTTTGTGTTTGTTTGTCAGAATCTATTAGTCACACCCAGTTGCCTGACTCTTCAAGAAATGACAGATTTCACATTTAGTGTTTTTGCAGGAGGGCACACAATAAGGGATAAGAGGGGGCTTTTATGATGGCAATCTCTTTTGCAGGCTGTTTCCAGGAGGGAAGGCATTTCTGATAGCCAGGTGCCTATTCTGTGAAATGTTGTTTTAGCTGAGTTAGTTTAGATTTATCAGAATGGCATTTCACTGTGTAATTTCTCATTACCCTTTGTAAACATGAAGCTTACCCCCTGTTTCCTTTTATAAAAAGGACTTTGTATATGCCAGTGGGCTCTATTTAGATGAGAGGTTTAACAGCACTTCCACCCCTGCTTTTTATAGCATTGTCTATACATTGTGGTCAAGAGCATGGGTTTTGAATCCCATTTGCCATATTTACTAGTTTTGAGATCCTTGGGAATTTACTCATCCTTTCTGAACCGTGGTGTCCTGGTCTTTAAAACAGGAATACTAATAAAATCTCAGGGTGGTTATGAGGATTAAATGAAATAATATAGATTAAAACCTGTAAGTAGAACCTGACATGTAACAACTGTTGGCTTTGTTATTGATGGAGAATGTGTGTGTGTGTGTGTGTGTGTGTGTGTGTGTGTGTGTGTGTGTGTGAGAGAGAGAGAGAGAGAGAGAGAGAGAGAGAGAGAGAGAGATTGACATCAGGAGTGGAGGACACAAATATTATTTGAAAACAATTAAAATCAGTATTAAAATGGCTTTATTTTGTTAGTCATGTTATTGAATTTGTAGCATTAAAAATTAGGTTGAGTTTTCTTTTTATATTTATCAAAAGGAGGAGATAACACTTTTAAAAGGTTAACAAATGTCCTCTACTTCACTCACTGCCCAGTGTGAGAAAAACTTCACAAAAACTTAAGAGCCCATTTTCTGTGTGGTTGAAATTACCCTTCATCAAGCCGTTTGGGCCTTAGAATATGTGCATGAATACATACAATTTTCGTATAGACACTTTTTGAGACAGTATAAACAGTTTTTATTGAGAGCCAATTATGTCTAAAACACTATGATAAACTGAGTTGAAAGTTAGAAATAAGAAACCTCAAGAACTATTGGGTAAGGGATGTTCATCAAATGAAACTTCAATCTCATGAAATTAAATTTCATGGCATAGAGTATGGCATGATTCATGCCTAGTTATAATTTTACCTTTCAGTGAATGAAGTTTAAAAATTCAGATGACAGAAATTTAGGGTGCTTTATAATTGCTAAGAATGATCCATTTTAAACAATGGATCAACTATTAAAATGATAAGTTCAAAGCAAAGTAGGAAGCACTGTCATACCTAGGGATAAAATAGTGACTCGGACGGAATTCCACGTGATGAGTGTCATTGTTGGGGTTTTTATGACACCATTTTTGGGGTGCTCCTTTCTGCAGACACATCAGCAGTATTGCAAAGAGCAGAGAGCATTAATGTCAAGCACCTTCCTTCCCCTTTCAGTTCCCCTTTCTGCCTGTCTCCTCCCATTATGGTTTCTGGTGGCTACCGAATACAGTGAATTAATTGTTCTATAAATGCTTAATTGTGGGAGCCTGTGCCTTGAGTTTTACAATCACTATCTCGTTTAATCTTCATGCCAACCCAATGAGTTGGGCACTTTTAGCACCATTTTACCAGGAAACTTCAGCTCAGTGCCAGTAAGTGGTGCTGGAGGAGCAAGGGTCTCACCACTGTCTGGTGGCCGCATGGATCCCACAGTTAGTGTCTGGCGGGTGATTTCCATTCCTGTTGCATCCCATAGCCCTTGGTGAAATGTGTTCTCACTCTGTCCCAACTGGTTAGGAAATCAACTCATGTGAATTGCACTGCGTAGGGGTTTGGGAATTGGCTCTTGGGGAGTATCTCTGGCCATATCATCATTTTCCTATCATTTTCTAAAATGATTAGCAAGGTATGCTTGCCTTGCCTGGGCTTCTCTTCCAGACAAGTAATACTGCAGCTCCTGGTCAGAGCATAGGGTCAGGCCTACTAATGAATGAAATTTCCATCAAATAGTAAGGCCTGTGCACTGCTGCAACACTTCATTGATAGAGAAAATGGAGTCTGGTATTTTTTTCAATGAATACTGTCAATGTATTTTCTCTTTCGTATGATTTTTTAAATAATATTTTCTTTTCCTCTAGCTTACTTTATTGTAATAACACAGTACAATACACATAATATACAGAATATGTGTTAATCAATTGTTTATGTTATTGGTAAGGCTTCAAGTAAAAAATAGGCTACTAATAGTTAACATTTTGGGCAGTCAAAAGTTGTATGTGAACTTTGGACTGCATGGGGGTCGGTGCCCCTAACTCCCAGGTTGTTCAAGGGTCAACTATAAATGCTGTATATTCCTTATTTATAATGAATTTGTAGTCAGCAGAAACTTTTGGGAGTCTTTTTTTGCTCTTTGTTTACCCCATCACCTATAGAGGCCCCCATTTTGTAGTGGAATGAGTTGGCTGCTAGAACCTTTGCATTTATACTGAATTTCACCCTGTTTTTCTTTTATTAGGATCATTTTACTTTTCTAAATAGTTGGGGCCATTAAGATTTTAAAGACTCACGGTTAGAAAGAATATTACTTTGGGGTGAGGTGACCTCCTGGTCTCACCTCAGTGCTACTACTAACTAGTTTCATGAGCTTAGAATGATGATTCTAACCCTAAACAATAATCAGATGAACAAGGAAGTTCTAATACCAGGCCTAGTACTGCTTTGGTTGTTCTGTTCATAGTCATCCATGAACTCTTTCTGTGATAACTTGATCTTGTAGTGGAGGTCACTTATAAAAACGAGAATGGAGCATCTAAAACAGAAATTGGAATAATTATCATCCAGATATATATTTTGGTTAGCCATTGTACCATCATCCTTACCACTTTCATAGACTCTCAGGTGGAAAAAACGGACTGTGCTGAATTTTGGTTAAGTTCTCTTTTCATTTCTTGGGTCTCTCCCTGGAAGAAATGCCAGTAAACCACTAAATGGCCAATGCCAGGGACAAAGGCCACCATGGTGAAGGGTCTCCGCTTATTTACTTAAGTCAAATGTTCTCAAGTCACCTTCCTATTGACTTTCTCTGGGTCTGCATTAGAATGAGAAATTGACAAGGATCTGGTTGCTTTCAGTCCTCAGACCCCTGTTTGAAAGACTTTGTTTCTACCGAAGTCCTCTAGGGAGGATCTGAGAAGAAAGGATGTGGAACAACTCAGTGGCTATGTGTATTGGCCCATCGGGTACTGCGAATGGTTTGGGAGTGAGGAGGATCAGAGTCGGGGACAGGAAGACAGAGGAGCATCTCCGGAGAACTAAGGTTTGACGTGAACATTTTTGTAGTCACGCTGCGCCTTATATCGTTATGGCAGGAAAGAATGGAGAAACCAAATAACAGGTAGGCAGGCCCTTGCCCATCTGTGACATGGCTTTACGGGAAAAATCTAAGGCAATTTTTTTTTTTTTTTAGTATAATTAAACAAAGTTCATCGTAGGGCTGCTGATTAAGTGTTAATTATAGCCTGTTGCTGTTAGATAGTAATGGTGAAATTGTGTGGTTGGGTTTTATTTTGAAGGCATTTTGTCAGCATCTCAGGCTATGGTGTAGAATGAATAGAACCTATTGTTTTCTTTGTGTAGTTTAGGGCCACAACAGCTTCCATAGCTATATTGAAGGAGGTTCTGTTCTTATTGCCATTACATTAGGGTTCAATCTGCAAATTTTGTTTCTAACCACCAGGAAATCAACTTGTTTTTTCTGTTCATTGCCTGATTTTTAGAATTTAGAACACTGTCACTCTCATTGATGATGGTATATGAGCCCTTCCCCCTGCCCTGCTATTTTTCTTCAAGTTTAAGTTTAGGGAGAACAGACCTAAAAGTGTCTTCCTGAAAAGACATCTTATATTTAGAAACAGCAACTGGAATTTCTATCTTAGTCTCTGTTTTCTGTTGTTGTTTTGTTTTGTGGTGTTTTTTTTTTGTTTGTTTGTTTTTTTTGTAATAAATTGGGTATTTCATAGAGTAAAAATAAAACAAAACAAAACAAAAAACACCTCTAGGAAACAGTATTCTGACTTAGTAGTAACCACTTAGAGAACAAAGTTAGTGCAATAATTGTTAAAATTTGACTAATTCTGGGACAGAAGAGACCTGTTTCTTGATTTTTTAATTTATTTTCACTCCCAGATATTTGAGGGCAATGAGCATGACTAACAGTCACTAGTAACATAAGTAAAGTGTCTCTTGTTCATAGTGTCCTTTTTTCACTGAGTTTAAGGATCTTGAGTACTAGATATTTTCTCCATTTTATTAAATTGTGCAGGCAAATAAGGTCAAATGACTTGTCCAAGACCATATGGAAACTACTGGCTGCATTGGGTGAAGATACCAACCTGGGAGCAATTAAATGCATTCTCCATGGAACTGCTTTTTTTCATGGTCCAGACAAAGGCAGCATCTCCATGCTACTCTTCCTCAGATGAGTGCCTGATAGTCTCTGCTTTCTAGTAATTGCTTTTCCACTGCATCCAGAAGGTTCCTGTTTTCCTTTGCAGGGGTGACATATGAAAACACAGGCCAGGACTGGTTCACCACATTGACTGAACACTGCAGAGGGAAAGGCTGTGAGCCTGGGGAGGCGCCCACTAGGATTCTGAACCCATGGGTGACAGTTAGAAATCAAGGATAACCTCAGAACAGGAATGCCTCTCCCCTCACTCCTCCCTGGAACTATCATGAACCCCAGAAACAGTGGACAAGCATGTTGGGTGGCTTCAGTGGACAAGCATGTTTTAGTGGCTTCTTCTATTTCTTCAGCTGAAGGCATGGTTTCCCAACCTCAGCACCATGGACACTTTGGGGCCAGATAATTCCTTGTTGCAGGTGGCCTTCTGTGCATTGTAGGATGCAGTGTTATCCCTAGTCTCTACCCACTGGGTGCCAGTAACATCCCTCCCACCTCACTCCAACCCTAGTTGTGACAACCAAAAATGTTTCCAGGCATTGCTTTGAGGGGAGACATTGTTGTTACACCTGCAAATTGAGATTTAGTGAAATGTTCTAGAGCAGCAGTTCTTAACCTGTGGGTTGCGACCCCTTTGGCGGTCGAATGACCCTTTCACAGGGGTCACCTAAGACCATACTGAATATAAGATATTTACATTATGATTCATAACAGTAGCAACATTACAGTTATGAAGTAGCAATGAAAATAATTTTATGGTTGGGTCACAACATGAGGAATTGTATTTAAAAGGCCAGAAGGTTGAGAACCACTGCTCTAGAGATTTAGTGAAATGCTCTAGAGATTTAGTGAAATGCTCTAGAGATTTAGTGAAATGCTTGGAGGCGGGATGAGCACTGTTCAGCTGAGGTCCAGGTGGCTCCTGCCTGGTCCTCCAGTGAGCCTGAGGGTCACCTTCACAGTTCCCATTTCTTTCCCTGGGATCATTGATAAATATTCCCAGTAAGGACCCCTTGGATAAAAGTTGTCACCACCTCTAGATTAAGAATTTAGCACAACTGTCCTCGGCTGCTTCTAGGGAAGCCAGGCAACCTGCTCAGCACCCGACAACACGATGTGTTTTAATTCAGTATGCTTAATTCAGTAAGTTAGGGAACTTTCCAGAAAATGCCACTCTTCAAATTAAAACGAAAAGGTCTGAGATGTTAGATAATGGAGAAGAGAGAGCAGAACAAGAGTAAAGTAAAATGAGACTTGAACCAGCTGGTGTGGCTCAATAGTTGAGGGGCGTCCCATGCAATCAGAGGTCACTGGTTCCATTCCTGGTCAGGGCACATGCCCGGGTTGCGGGCAGGAGCCCCAGTAGAGGGCATGCAGAAGGCAGCCAATTGATGTTTCTCTCTCATCGATGTTTCTATCTCCCTCTCCCTTCCTCTCTAAAATCAATAAAAACATACTTAAAAAAGAAATAAAGAAAGTGAGACTTGAGAGATGAAAGCAAGGGACCAGGAGCTTTGGGGTCAGCAGGTGAAAGGTCAAGCCCCTTTGTCAACTAGAAGGATTTTGACTCCTTACTTGAGACAATAAAGAAGTGTTTGCAGTTAGTTAGAAATCTACCCCATTGTCTGCTTCAAAGACCTTAGAAATGCATGCAGTGTATACATTGTCTATTATTTCAGATTATCTTTGCGATTTTTTCCCCTCCTTATCCAGCTGCCAACCATTAGACGTGTGCATCTGGCAGCAATTTCAGTATTTCGTCAAGTTACTTAGGCGGCATTGACTGGCTGTGTCACACTCCTGTTCAGTTTCTTCAGATGAGAGATTGGGAAAAGAATTCGGAAACAAAAGCCACCCAGTTCCTCCCCCAACAATTAGAAACATGCTTTAGAGCTTGGATATGGTGCACAAGAATCTCATTGAACTTCCATTTAAGCCTAGTCATGAGAATTCTTTGTAAATTATTTCATGTAGCATCATAAGTCTTTCGTTAGCTACTTAGAAAGGGTGTGTGGGGAGGGGGGCTTCAAGCATCTAATTTCTTCTGGGAAAGCAATCGAAATGGCTTTTCCACGGTGCCCCTGTAGAAAGCATACATTTAAGAGCTGCACAAAGATATGCTCATGCTGTCTATCCTAATAGTCAATTCGTGCTGGTTTCTTTGTAGTTAGGTAAATCTTTTTCTAAAATTGTATCACACGATTATATTTTTAGCTTTGTTAACCACCACTTTTTCTTTTTGTTCTGGCATTTTCTCCATACCTACTTTCTCTCTGAAATAACTTTGTCTCTCTTCCCAAGTCATGGTCTCATCTTGACTTCAGCTTCAGTCATTTGGTTTGTGGTGTTCTTTTTGCTTGCCAGTTCTACCAGGGCATTTTTGGCTGGTATGTATTCAGGTATCCAGAGAAGATAGGAGATCTAAGGATTTCTCCTTTTTTTAAAAAAATATATTTTTATTGATTTTTAGAGAGGAAGGGAGAAGGAGAAGACAGAAACATCAATGATGGGAGAGGATCATTGATTGGCTGCCTCCTGCAAACCCCCACTGGGGGGTTGAGCCCAACCTGGGCAGGTGCCCTGACCTTGAATTGAACTGTGACCTCCTGGTTCATAGGTCGACGCTCAACTACTGAGACACACCGTCTGGGCAGGCTTTCTCCTTAATAAGTGTAGTTACAATAAGAGCTGATGCTTGAGGACTTGTTATTTATCAAGCACGATGACAAGAACTTTTCATGTATTTCACCTCAGTGATAACCCCATGAAATGGATACTTTTACCCCCACATAACAAATGAAAACATTGAAATTTAGTAAGGTTAGTCACTTGCCTAAAATGACAAAGAAGAAAACAGTGAGAGGAGAGATCGTCTAATTATCTTAGTCTCATTTTAAATTCTCACTTGGAAATAAGTTTTGAGACAAAATTGATCAGTTTTTATAAAGCATAACAACCATGAAATAGTTCCATCTTCATTCTCAAAATAACATGTGTCGGATTGTTTTCGAAATTGCATTTTAGAAATCAAAATTGCATACAGGTTACTCATATATCACTTGGGTAGTGGCAACTCAAGGGAAGCACACATTTATTGCAATACTTTATTGCAAGCAACATTATAGCTTGTCTTTAATGTAACCCAGTTAAATAGAGGTCCCGCCTGTAATATAGGATGATTGGTACAGTTTTTCATCCTATTTAACATTGACTTTTGTTTAAGAATTGCTCTCATAGACCAGAAATCTTTATGACTTGCATTTCTTTAACAAGAATTCTTAAGGCAAAACAAATGAGACCCTGTGGGTTGAATACATTTGAAACATACTACCCTATACTTATCTATTTGTGAGCAGTTTCAGTTGGTTTCAAAGAGTGTTCTTTTATTATTTAGACAATTTACAAATAAAAGAAAGAACTTAACTTCAAAGACTCCTGGATTAAAATTTTTCCCAACATTTTCCTCTTGGTATCTCAAAGCAAGAAGAAAGAAATAGGCTAAAACGTTTTTGTTTGTGATTTATGATAATGGTTTCCAGGAGAAGTTAATTAGGTGTGTGTAGTAGGGAACGTCTTATACTGAGCTTGAACTTCCTAGGAACAATTGGGAATGATTCTGTCCTCTGTTAAGCCAGTTTAATGACCAAAAAACCTACAGCAGGGCGAGCAGGGCCACACAGCTGAGGTACCTCGTGATTCCTTGTAAAGATGCTTGTTCAGTTCAGTACATTTTTCTTGCATTACCAAATTCTTCCATAAAGTCAACCACAGCCCATATTATCTGTGACTCCAGCTAAAACTTGTGGTGAGTAGGAAATAGATTAAACATAGGTTTTCCCTTTTCCCCAGCTGCCAAAAGTGATGTCAGTGGTGTTAACGATCCTTACCTCAGCCTGCTGCAGACCCGGGGCCCCTGTGCAAATGCTGTTCTCTCCTGTAGTTCCCGTGCCATCACTGAAAAGTTGTTGATAGTTGATAAGAAACGATTGGATAGCAAGACCATTACTCAAATGTAAAGTCAGGCACTTGCTTTCTTGAAGCAATTTGTGATATGACTCCAGGGAGTGGGCAAAGAATGCAAAACCTATTTAGTGTTTAACAGAAAAAGTAAAGGCAGTGGTAGCAGATCGGCTGGGTTACCTTTTGCCTAATTACAGAATCGGTGTTGCAAACACTTTTTACCATCTTGACATCCCATTGTAAACTAAGTTGTGATCTGAATTTCAATCCACTGGTTTGTATGCAAGTCAGACCGATAAAAACCTGTATCCTGTATTGCTGAACATTACAATAAAAAACTGATGTGAAATGACAATATAAACCTTCAGAAATGGAATGTAATTCCTCTGAGGGGAAATACTACAGAAATAGCTGCCGTGAAAGCAGAAGAAACACTGACTTTTATGACTTTCTTATTCAGGTAGGGAAGATCATATCTTATTATCTTCGTGTCTTTGAGTAACAGGTTTATTTGGGCTGAGCTCTGTGAAAACTAAAGCTTCCTGTCCCACAGCGCATGTGGTCTGACTTGAAGTGTGGAGGGATTGTTTTTCCGAGTTCCTCTACCTTGACCATTGTGTACATGGGGATATATGATCATTTTGATAGAAGAGAGATTTGAGCCATTTTGATTTACCTCTGGAGGGGCTGTGATGGTGTTGAACCCTATCTGCTTTATCTTTAAATTATCTTCTGCTTGATCAGCATGCTCTCAGTTAATAAAAAGAATGGGCAACTAACGTGAATATTCTTTGGCTTAAAAGATTTCTGGATGTTTGCTCAGGTTTCCTTAATCTATCATTGACAGAATACATTTAGTTGTTGAGAACCATATGTTGTTGTTGCTGTTGTAATCTGCCTTCTCCATAAGCCCCTAACCCTCTTGAAACGTTTCCAGACCCTCCCCCTGCCCTCGGTTGCTGAGGAAGGAGAAACACACATGCTGACAGAAGTCACCCCAGTGGACCACAGCGGGAGCCCACAAGCTTGGTGTTGATAGTCTCTCTTCGGTCACTCCCTCTCTTTTTTCCTTTCCATAATACGTGTGCCTTTCTTCATTGGTGGTCTCCTGAAGTCACCAGCCCTGCCAGAAGGTCTTTCAGTGGGACAAAGGAGGAACTGGAGCGAGATGGCCTCTCACATGTTGGCAGCTCTGTCTGAATTTTCTTCCTTGGCAACCCTGCACGCTGGAGGGGCCGGCCAGCAACCTTGTTATTTCCACCGTTCCCCTCCCATGTGACTCGCACCAGGCAAAAGTGCTATTTAAGCAGCTCTGCTGGCTTGGCTGGTCTGTTAGCCTTTGCCATTTACGACCATGAAACCAAGTCTTTCCAGCTCAGTTCTGGCCTGTTTTTTTTAAAAAAATGTTGGTTTCCTTTCGTTAGCTAAAATGGCTTTCTCCTTTCAACAAAAGTAGCAAACATGTTGGTCTCACCTCTAACTTTAGGTCTTTAGTTCAATCCTATATATATATGTAAAAACTTATATATATAAAATTGTCAGTGGTTATGGTCTTAAGGCTTTAAATCAGAATGCTTTAAAAAAAGAAAGCAATGCTTTTTCAGGACTTAGGTCTGTCGTTTCCCAAAGTCTCAGCTTCTCACACCTCCCAGCTGTACCTTGTGTAAAGCAGAGATTCTCCCCTTGTCCCAAACTTGAAGCTCTTCTTTCCCTTCACCTTGGTTGATGTCCACAGCTACCTGAGTTGTGCTGATAATGCTGCTTTCTCCCTAGGTGCTATCATCCAATCCACATGGTGGAACCCAAGTTCTAAGCCAGGAATTCCTTTAATAAGGGGTTTCACAGTCCATCAGATGGATCAGTGGTCTGGTTTGTCCATCCGAGATTGCAAGGCTGTGAATGTTAAAATGAGGAACACCTTTGCGCTCCCAAAATCATACATATATTTTTAATAAGATTATTTAAAAGAAAAACAAACCAACTGGGCCCATTGGCCAGATTTCAGGTATGCTTAAAAAACAGAGTACTTTTGCAGTGTTTAACAAGGTGTTTTATTAATATGTAAGCATTCCAAAATACTTGATCAGCTCTAAATGAGTGGTACCATGAATTAATTGCATCGGCATCAGTGAGGGAGCTGGAGAAATGAATTGTGGTCATGGTAGCAGTTTGCAGTTGATTATAATTGTGTGAAATAAGAAATAAGCAGACCTGGGAAGATAAGCTATAGAGAGATGTCCCAGGTGCCATGCTCAGCACCCTGCAAAGGACAGAGTGACCCATGGACGTCTGTTCTCATTCCTTCCCACTTTTTCTCCCCTCCTGGTTCTTACAAATACGAGGCCTGTGCCATTCCCCTAAGGACTTAGGCTCTTGGAAACTAAAGCCAGGAAGCCAGAGGCTGTATCTACTGTCAATCACCATACTTCTGCCCCTGCACAATGGATTGGGAGTATGAGAAAGGGATAGACTACCTAGAGGACTTAAGAAGTTGGTTAACATTCCATAGATTTTCTCATCACAGAATTTTTTTTTAAGGATGGGAAAGATCTAAATATGATCAAAATATTATTTTCCTCCCCTATTTAAACATTTATTATTATGCTATAACTTATACTCAAGAATTTTTCTGTATTATACTCAAAAATGTTTCTTAAGTCACAGCTGTTTATATTAAGAAAAAAGAAATATGCTATTTTAACACATTTCTTTAAGAGGAGGAATTTATTTATACAAATTTTTCTGGTTGAATCAACAATGTAAAATTTCAAACAATGATCTCCTTTGAAGAAAAGTCTTTACTGTAGTCATCTTTTTTCAAGCACAGTTGGATGAGGAAGAGTTACTTTCTGATTAAATTTTAGTATATTACAATAGCCGAGTAGCTTATAATATTTTTCTCCCATTTTCGTAGTAAAAGTAGAAACTGTTAGTAATGCTCTAACCAGGTATTTGTAACAGTGTTACACTTGACCCGGCAAATTGGCAGGATGTTTCAACACATTTAAATACAAGATAAAAGCTGTTAATCAATGGCTTTGACTAAAAATGCATTGATGAAAGAGGGCTGATCACTCCATTGTACTTATAGGCATAACCTTGAGCTGTTTTCAGCTGCTTTCACAGTGAAGACTCATGGGTAGGCTGACAGTGTGAAAGGCAGCTGAAGCTTTGTTTGTTTTTTAGCTGTAGTAGGCATGGTTGAAGTGGGTCCGTCCAGAATATGTAAATTCCTACCGGATGCACTAATGCAATAAGCCATAGGTCTCAAGTAGCATTGCTCAAGTGTTGACTTATTTGATCATACTTCAGAAATTACATTTTTCATTACTGGCAATAGGATTGAGTGGGTTTTATCTTACAAGAAGACACACGGAAGGATACAGTCGATGCTGGCGTGGTTGTCAGAATGTAATTTCCAGCCACTAAATCTCATGACAGGTGCTTCATATTTCTGGGCTCCCGAGTTATTCCCCAATGATGTAACTAGAGAGGATGTATCATAGGAGCATCACCATTTGCTATTTGCACAGCTCTTCTGCAAGGAAACATTTTGCTTTTTTATGTCCAGTTTATGAGTGTCACAAATGAGTTTTTGGATTTGTAAAACATCGTAGTGATATTTGCCTTGTATGGTTGGTGTGAGTCCGTTGGGGTTGTATATATAAAGTGCATTAAACATACACATACCAATATTTTGCTTTTTAGTATATATCATCATCCTTATCATTGCATTTTTATTTATCACACAACAGATGTTTGTTGAATTAAATGACTGCAGGAGCCTAGTATGGGTATTGTGTGTGTGTGTTTTCTTTTTAAGCAAATTCCTAAATTACAAAAATGCATGATCTACATGTTTGCCTCTGTTCAAGTGAGTTCCTTTATTCAAGCTCAGCCCTTCTTGATTACGTGTGTGTAGGGGCAGGCATATCGGCAGCTGAATTTAAGTCGGTGAAGCACATGCTAAGGTCTGCCTGTAATGTTATGAGAGTTCCTCCCAACAAAACTATCAGGGCAATTGTGAACAGCTCTGTTTTGGGAACTTCAGTGTTGGAGTCCTTTGGCTTTCGATAATACCTCTCTGGGAACCATTACCCAGCTTAATCAGCCCCTTTATTCACAATATTTGGCTCTCAAAGCTTTTGGGTTGTCTCCAAAGATCAAATAGGCCTTTGAAGGACAAGGCTGGCTGCTATAGAGACCATTCAAAAGAATATACCCAAGGCTGAGAAGGCAGTCGCAGAAAAAGAAATGGGAACTTGAGAAGGCATTCCAAAAATGCCCCGAACAATGGCTGCTTGATTGAAATAAGTATTACCCGAAGGTGGCCGCAGTGAAAGGCAGTTCCCACTGAGGGATGTCTGTTAAAAATCCATGTCTTTACTCTGTAGCTAAACTTTATGTATATTTACACACACACACACACACACACACACAC
The DNA here is from genome assembly GCF_963259705.1 of Myotis daubentonii. Classification (NCBI taxonomy): domain Eukaryota; kingdom Metazoa; phylum Chordata; class Mammalia; order Chiroptera; family Vespertilionidae; genus Myotis; species Myotis daubentonii. Next base: position 28,101,432 of record NC_081846.1, on the reverse strand, counting down.
ACACACACCCTTGTACGAAGATAAACAGGTGTGAACTTCAGACATTCCCTGTAATGTCTCCCGATCTCTATGGCCTGTTTATAGCCCTCCATTCCCCTTCCCTCCTAGTCAGGATTACCTGTCAGGTGCTTTCACTTTTACGTAGACTCCTGAGTTGATGGCAGCGGTAGGTACCATTAGTGACTGAGACATGTGTTCAGGATTCATGATAAAGGGCTTTGAAAACAGTATGCTAAGCCTTTGGAGGAAAGGAAGTGGAATTGATATATCCTTTTATTTCCTGTTCTTTGAACAGACACGCTGGTGGGAAATTACAGGGATGGGTTCAGAGTGCCCCAAAGCAGCAGATTCCCACCGCTGGTGATGCTGTAGATTTCTCTCTTCTCATTGGGCTCCCAGTCTCCTCCTTTCTGCATCCATGCAGATCTGGCCCATGTGATGATAAGACTGGATGGATACATTTTGTTCCTGTGCTAAACTGTTCATTCAGCCATTCTGGAGGAGAGCCAGATATAAAAGCAACACATGACCTTCACTTGTCCTTCATTTCACATGCGGCAGGCAGTATGTTGGTCTCAGCCCTTTAATAAAGTGTGGCCTTCCTACCTCATTTTCAGCCCAGCACTGTGAAACTGTGTTAGTTAAGCTGTGCCTAGATACTCTGGTAGGAACAATCTGATAGATCACAATATAAGTTCAGGAGAGACTTGAAACTAACTAAGAGATCTGTAGACCATTCTCTGAGGGTTGTGAGAGGATGGGTTAGCCTTTCACTTGTAGAAACCATGCAAAGTCAATCCTGTTTCTCTGGCAATTAAGGGATACCCTGGAATGCCTTTTTGTCATGTGTTGTCTGCTTGTCAAGTCTTTATAATAGGCCATTTTCCTATTGTTTAGGGGTAGAGTTAATATTTTAAAATAAATAGAAATCTCCTCATAATACTGAGGTCTCATTTGGTAGATTTCAACCTACCTGAGCCACTATATAAATAGTGAATGCTGACTGATCTCAGCCATACCCTCCTTCAAGAGGAAAGAGAAAAAAACAAAAAAGCTATATTGCTCAACATTTTCATTGTGTGAGTTTTAAAAGCCATTACTGTCCTTGCAGCTGACATTGGTTATCACCGCTGCACTTTGATCATATCACAGAGTATGTCTTTGTTATCCGTAGACTTAGATAAAGGTGTCTTGACCTGCCAATCAAGGCTCTTCCCCATCTATCCCAATCTGCATTTGTAGACTTAACTCCTTCTACCCCTTTTCAGATGCCTGGTGCTCCAATGAAGTCACATTCTTGACTGGACCTGTCGATCCATGGCTGGGCCTTGTTTCATTATGTGCTTTCAATAGAGTGTGCTTTTGTCTCTATCATTCATTCAGCTCATATTTAGTGAGTACCTGCTATGTGCCAGGCCTTGTGCTAAGCTCTGGAGATGCAACTGGAAGCAACATAAACATAATCCCTCTGTCCACATCCCCAAAATGTTTTTGTCTTCCAAACCAAACCAAGTGTGTTAACGAGGTACTTCCCTTCTATTCCTAGCCAAAGTATTCTTTCCCTCCTCGGTGCACCTAGAGCTTTCTTTCTGTGCATCTACTGTGGAATTCACCCCTTTCTACTCTGCATTCTATCTCTTTGTGAATGGAGCTTCCTTTCTAGAATTTCTAGAAAGCAGGGCCTGTAGCACAATTCAGCTTTGTAGTCTCCATAGTATTTAATGCAACCATTTTACTAATTCAACAAGTTTTTATTAATTAACTGCTCTATTTAGGACATTCTATAAATGTTGATATTTATAGAGAACTTTAGAATAATTAAAAATATATATGCCAGAAAGACTCTAATGTTGATACTTGAGAACCTAAGAAACTTTTATGAGGTTGAAAAGGTGGATCCACTCACTGGAGGGGAGGGAATAATGCCCCTTGAGGTCTGCCTTCTTGAATTGCAGAAAAGAAATGTGCTTCCACCAGAATAATTTATTCTATTCGACCTAAATCAGAATCTTTTTTTAAAATTTAATGATTAACTTGGTCTGTTTTGCTTGGGTTTCCTTTTGTGCCTAAAATGCTCATGTCAAACAACAGCAAGTTAAAACCTGATTTCAGATTTTGTAATGTTAAGCCTTGTGATTTCAAACTCTAAAATTTGCAGGTGACTTTTAACCAAAAGAAGATTCAGCATAGCCTCACTGTTACCTGCTTGCCCTATTCGGTTGTAGTTTTCCACAATAACTGTAGTGTACATTTTTGTTTTGATCGTAAGAACATCAAAGCACTGTGTATTTTTGTGTTGCTAAGCCTCTGAAACCTCCAAATCGCATTGATTTGTTTGCTGACTTAATATTGACTACTTTGAGTTTGTGATTGCTTTGGACTCTTGCATTTTGAGAGAAAAAAAGAAGTTAAATACAGTTTGTTGATTTTATTTAAGCACACAGTACTGTTTGTGCCTGTGACTTCAGTTCATCTGATATGATAGGCCTTCTTTTTAAAGCAAAACCCTAACAACTGCAGGGTTTCATAGGACAATCCTAAAAGACCAGATGAGCTAGCTCCTTAACATGTACTGCAAAGGATGAGAATGGGACCCTGCAGACCCGACACGTCACTGATGGGTGGTGTGGCAGTGGAGCAGGTGGTTTTTTAAGCTTGGCTTGGTGGGGGCAGGGTAGAAAGAAACTGATCTCCAGAGTATGATACTACAGAGAAGAGAAATGATTTGACCTTATTTGTATTCCCAGGTTTCTCCCAGTAAGTCATCCCAGATTTATCCCAACCACCTGGAGCTGAGTGTTCGGCCAAGGTGAAGGGAACCAGTAGCATGGTCTCCTGGGAAGAGCTCTGGGCCTTGGAAACAGGAACCCGAGTTCTAGGGTTGATTGTGACTGACTTTGCCTCTCTATCCAGGTGGACTTATTCTCTAGTAGTAAGTGTTGTCCAGGTGCCCAGGTGATGAGTTCTTTTCTTTTCCTTTTCAGAATGAAGACCTAAATGACCTCAGCAAATCCTCCTCTAACTCATGGGTACCCAGACTCGAACTATTTCATGATTCACAACCAGGACCTCACATCTTCCTCCTCTGTAGATGGTACGATGCATCCATTTCAGTTTGTTTACTTTCCAAATCCTCAGGAGTCCGTTGACTGAACTGCACGTTCTTTATTGTGCCAAGCAAAAAAAGCACTGTGACACCGGGACAATGAGTCTGCATAAATTTCATCTTCAACCTTAAGGACTTAGCTGGCCACATGAGCTGCTGTGCCCCACACCATGCTGCGAGAGAATGGGTTTCCTCTCATCACCATCTACACGATACATTTCATCTGCTGCTGAAACTGTGCGACAGAGCATCGCTGTAAATTATTTCACACAAAACGGTTCACGTTGGGTGGAGAGAGTGTTAAATATTTAACATAGGTTTTGATTTATATGTGTAATTTTTTTAATTAAAATGTAACTTTTCTTACAGCGCACATTTTTTTTTTTTTTGGATGTGGAACTGAGGTATGCAATGTTCTGTTGTAAAGAGTGGAGCAAATGCTTAAAACAAGGCTAACAAGAGTAGACTAGGGTACAGCCCTTGTTTTAAGATTGTAACTCAGAAAAATAATATAAGAATCATAGTGCCATAGGTGGTTCTCAATTGTATAGTTATATTTGCTGATACTATCTCTTGTATTATAGCCCTGGTGTTGAGTTGAGATCCTTACAAGAATTGATCTTAATTTTATATTTTTCCTGTAAGGCAATAGGCCATGTTAATTGAACTGAAGAAGGGTATATAGTCTACTGGGTATTTTCGAGTGTCAGCTTAACATTGGCAATTGAATGGAAGCTGAAAGATAAGAAAAGGAAATCAAAGTCTTCCATTGTACATACTGTACAGAGAAGGAGACATGGGCAATCCCTTCAAATCAAAAGCTTTCTTTGGAATGAACAATGTGGGTGTTTGTAAATTCTGGAAATTTCTGTCTATTCATAATAAACTAGAGACTGTTGATCTTTTCTTCTCCCCTCCCCCCACTTCTGTAAGCTTCCTGCTACATTGCACCATTTTCTTCTGTGCACACATTAGGATGTTTCATTTCCTATACTGTCTCAAGAAAGATACTAAGACAAGTGAGTACTTGTCTTTAATTTCTAACCAGAAATTAAAATTCCAGAAACTTTTATTTTTTAATTTTTTTTTCTCATGACCAGAGCTACATGTCACTTTCTTTAAGAGCTTATCTCATGCTTTCTGAGAACTTCCAGTGTTTCATGTCATGACTTAATTGAATGTAATTTGGCCCATTTGCCCTTGTGGATACTAGGCTATTAGTGATTAGTTAATAAAACCCAGTGTACAGAGAGCCCATCAAAGCTGAGTGACCAGCTATTGAAATATCTAGCCAGCAGTGAAAATGTTAATCCTTTTCTTCTTTGGAAAGTACTCATATCTTGGAATTTTTCCTTTGGAAATAGAAAATGGCAATGAACTTAAAGGTATTGCCTACAAAGTTTTTAACCTTTTTACCAGGAAACTTCCTATAAGTTAAGTGAGTAATGCCAATATCAGGCTCCCTCGGCGTCTATGTAAACTCTGTATCAAATTCCCAGCCCTACTGTTGATGGAGTAACATTTTATTTTTCTGTAGGATTGTGCTCCCTGGGCAGGGGTGGGCTAAAGGAAGGGGCCAGGGTTGGGGGTACTGTACTCAAAAGGAAGGGGCGATAAATGGAATCCCTCACACTGTTGAGGCCCCATGTTACTGCTAATTCAACTGGATGGCCTGTACCTCACAGACTGTTGTACAATGTTCATTGTTGCAGATTCTAATCATTTGCATGCTCATGAATTTCTAAGATAAATAGGTCTGTAGTCATAAGAATCCATTGTTTTCAAGGAACTTGCTGAATTACATCATTTCCTATTAGGAGAAAACACTACCAATTATAAAAATCTGATAAGAACTTTTTTTTTTACTCTTTTATGAAAAACACTTTGTTGGTCAAACTAACTTTCATTTTTCAAGTATTCTGACTCATACTCTTACTAGTGTAGGAGACGTGTAGGCTATCCTGCTCCTTCCAAACAGAAATCAATGAACTAAGTCAGCCCTGATCATTTTCCTGTCAAGCTAGTTATTATTTCTCAAGGAACCTAAACTTTGATTATTACCGAGATACCTCTGCATGTGGAATTATCAACCAATTCTGGGTCAGAATAGAAATGAACAGACTGGAAAACTCCATCTCGTGGTGTCTAGTTCTCTGTTTTGTTCAGTTAAATAGCATAAAGGTAGACATTCTTATCTAAGGTGCTCCTAGTGGTCCCTAAGCTGGGTTTGAAAGTGGTATCAAATTTCACTGTTTTGAAACTGGAAGTTGCTGGTATTTGAGGGGGGGAAAGGGTTGATCTTGAGCAGCTGCTGAGTCCCTGTGTTCAGTTCCTGTTGGGGAGACTTGACTTTTATCCGTTTCAAAGTATCTGTAGGCCAGCTAAGGGCTCACGTTAATGGGGATTCAGGTGGCCTCTGTTTAACTCTAAGTTACTGGCTTTTTCTTCACGAGACCACTTTCATAGCATTCTTTTTTAGAGACTTTGGCAGAGTTTTAAAATGTTTCCTTTGTGGAGAGAACAAATGTATTTCATGACTTTGATGATATCTTCGTTCTGGGCAACAACAAAAAAGAAAAGGTCCTAGAACCAGCTAGAAGTGAAGAGAATCCATTAATAATCAACCGCCTGAGTCAATACTGTACTGATGTTACATTGGTGGCTATTTCTTGCTCACTTTCAAAGGTCAGGGACTCTCTTGACTAATCTAGGTTGACTGCAAATGTTCATTTACTAAAAATCATCTAGCCAGAGGTGGAGTAAAAATCATCTAGCCAGAGGTAGAGATTTCTAACTTTTCCTTCCCTGACTATTGTCTCCTAGCTAGTTATCTTTTAAGTGTGAGACAGAGCGTTAAGAAACAACTGTACTATACTGTAAGAAACAGGATTGCGCAATCCTGAAGCTCTGTTATGTTCCTGAATGCAATGTGCCATGTAGTTGAAAATTTCAGTTTTATTTACTAGGGGTGGTTGAAGTCGGGGGAAGGGAGCTCATTGTCCACTGACACAAAAGAGCCATGAGAAATGGGATGGCTGTGAAGTGCTCCAAATGCTTTGGCAGAGCTCCGTGGGTCAGTCCATCACATGAGGAGGTGTTGAAGCCCCAGACACTGTGGGAATTAAGACCTTGATTGGGGAGAGACAGAACCCTTTGGAAGGCATGTGAAGGAGGATGGATGGAAGCCAAATATGAAATCGCTTCTTTGCAATGACTTGACAGGGGAGTTGAGTGTTCCTAGGACACGGTGAACGTTGGTTGGCGGTGATGCTGCATTCACATAGGCTGCTGAGAAACTGGAGAGAAAAAAGCATGAGCTGCTAGGGATAGGAAGAAATGTGACATTGCCAATACCAAGGAAAGACCTCTAGTCTGTGAGCTTTGCTCTGGAGAGCATAAACAACCTTCTTGTAGTTAGGAGAACATCAAGGATTAAATGCTGGTGCCTGTGGTCATTTCCAAAGCCAAGACAGAGAAGACCTTGGAGGTCCTCCCATAGCTCCATAATCCAGCCCCCCCCCCCCAATTGTAGATAGAGAAAATGTGCATCAGGTGGCATGTTGAGGTGTCCCTCACTCCTTGTAACCAGAACATCATGTAAGTGCTGGGAGGAAGTAGGATATTGAAGGTGTTTCACCCTAATCTTAAGGAATTTCAGTAATAAGGAGCTTATTATCAGCTTATAAGATTAGAAAACGTATGACTTAGCTGGGGAGTTGTCTTCCTTTCCTGGTTTGTTGATGACTTGGCATGTGTGATGTATATACCAAGAGATCTGGTGTTTTAGACTTTTGCCATTCACCCTGCATTTCAGTTTCTCTCTTTGCTTAAGTGATTAATTTTCCCAGTGTTAACCAATATACCACATGATAGGACAAATACGGTGAACAGGAAAACTTGCCTGTATTTGTATAGACATTTTTAGTGCTAGGGCTTTTGTTGTTGTTTTAGAACTTTTCTACTGGATTAAGAATGTAGTTCCTGGGACAATTTTTCTTGCAAAGCTCTTTCCTTACACCTCTTGGCTACAGGGTGGGCCAAATTAAATACATATAGATTTTTTTCATTTCATGTATGTGCAGTTTGGTTTATCATCTGAAGATGGTGGTGCTGCTCATGGTGCTACTTCATCTGTGTACAAAAGGACCAAGCATGGTCTGTATTGCTACCAAAACATTTATTGTATATATGTGTATAACATGCATTATGTATATATGTAACGGGTACCAGGCCAGGTATATATTTTTATTTAGAAGTGTTTCACTTTTACAAGTTTTCTTTAGAGTGTTATGCTTATTTTCAGTCCCCCCCCCCCTCCCCGATTCTGTCTGGTACTTAGAACTGTAGTGTCTTCATCGTTAATTAAAGAAAACTGTCTAAATGAATTCTCAGATGTGAATGCTAGTGATCCTTAATGTCTTTGATTATGGGACATAAAACAGAAACTGCCAATTACATGTTGCTGGGGTGTTTGGGTCAGAGCAGTGTACACTGTTAACATACTTTAATAAATGATTTTGAAACAGATAGGTTGCCTTCACCCTATCCCTCTTCAGTTGGCTTTCAGTGGCCAACAGTATAAAGAAAATGACCCCTGAAAATACGTGAAGCTACTTGTGTTGCTGGTGGTGCAATGGGAAGAGGGAGGGGGAGGAAAGATGTGTTCTGTTGAGAGGCACTAGAAAGACCTTGTCGACCTTCAATGTGCAGAGATCCCCAAGAATTGATCAAACACAGATGGCCACTGAGGGGACCTGGGGTGGGCGGGGCCTACCTTTCTGACCCTCCCTCAGGTCCCCAGTGCTGCTCATCCATGTCAGCTGATGGCACTGAGTAGCAAGGCAGGGAAACAGCATTGCTCAGCCCTGGCTATGTGTCTGCGTTGTCTGTGTAGTTTTAAAGAATTCAGTGGCCAGGCGACTTCAGAGATGCTGATTTACTTTGGGGTGGGGCCTGGGCATCCATCATTGCTGCTGCCCTTGGTGCCTCTAGAATATTCTAGTACAAGCTCAGGGCTGAGAACCACTGCTAGGAAGCATTGCCCTGTCTGATTACTAGAGCCACTTACTAGAAATGCTGGTTCCCTGAGCTGTCTGAGAACGGGTGTTTCTACAGCTGACTCATGGTGTGGTTGGCAAATTTGGGAAATTCTGATTTCTGTACAAGGGGAGCCTTTTAGATTTTGTCACCACTAAAAGGTATAGGATATCTCTAATTTTTTAAATTTAATTTACTGGGGCGATGATTTTTGAAAATAATCAACCATGTTGGAGCCAATTCCGGAGCCCACTCCTCCCAAATTGTGCTTTCTTGCCTAAATAATTTAAAAGAGATGATTGACGAATCCTAAGTTGTTCAGACAAATGCAACTGATTGAACGTTTTGGAAACATTCAAGATTTTTTTTTTAATGTGCTTCATGCCCCACTCTTTTCCACCCTAATCTGGCAGAGATCTTCCTTCTGCCTGGCATCATGGATGAGGTTCTCATTGTTAAGAAGCAGCACATAACGTGACTGAATAATGCTTGAAGTAAATATTTCATCTTCACTTTCTATTAGCTTCCTCCATTTTTATTCTTTAAAAAAAAACAACACTTGACTTTCTCCCGCCCAGTGGTATTACAAAGCAAACATGCTAACCTCCATTGAAATGACACATAAATATCATTAATTAGTATTAATAGAGGGCAGTCTAGTTGAAATAATTAATGGTGTAATTTATAACATAATTGTCTTATTACCTTTACAGAATACAGAAACAAACTAGAGCAAGTGCAACACTCAATAAAAGGTCTGCGAGAATTTAATAGTCATCGAGAGTTGTAATTACCTTCCTGGTTCTATCATAAACAACAGCAACACTCACTCTGCATTCGTTCCAGGTTCGCCACCAGGATTTACATCAATGATCTCAGTGTATCCTTCCAGCAACTCAGAGGTAGACTATCATTACCCCTGTTTCCCAGATGTGCAAGCAGAGGAGAGAAGGGGTTTGTCTGCGGCCAAGTTTGTATTCTCACAGACACCACTGCAAGTCTCTGATTTCTAAGTACTTTTAAAAAATTATGGCCTCTACATTAAAAACTATCACCCCAGCTGCCTTTTGTTATTCATTTGCTGAGCAAATATGACTAATCTCCCATGAGCCTGAGAGTAAATCTCTGTCCAACTGGTAACTTCCACCCTGCAAAGTATCAGGGCCTTATTCCATTTGTTTCCATTCTCTATATTTCTGTCTAGCTTAGATCATTCGAGTCCAAAGTCATGTTCTGGTTCCCTATTGTTTTTTTCAGTAAGTGCATCTCGCTTTAGCAACAGACTAGAAGAGCTTTATTTTAGGAACACACAAGGGTAGTGGGTGAAATGGGAAAGCCACTCTAAATCCAAATGCCTGTGTTTTTAGGCATCAGGTTTTACACTTTAATTATCTCCTGTAAACTCTTGGAAACCAGAACTTACATTCTCTGTTCGAGATACTATTGATTAGACAAATGACCAAATTGGCAATAACAAAAATGTGGAAGGCAGGGACATTGTTGTCTAGTTGGAGCATGAGCCTTCACATGGAGTGAAAGGATATATAGGAATCTCCTATCTGATACACTGCCCTGTAGGGGAGGGAGAAGTGTTTGCCACCCTCTTAGGGTGCCTGACTGGGTCTGAAAATTAAACTGACCAACAGATTCACAGGAGAAAAGCATATCAAGGTATTGAGCATAAAATTTACATGATACAGGAGCCTCGTGAAGAAATGAAGGTCTGAAGAAATAGTTGGACATGAGTATTCTCATGTGAAGTTGGATGAAGAGGGGACACACGTGTACAGGCATGCTAGGTTAAGGAGCATGAGGTAAGTGTAGTCAACTGGGGGAAACTTAGCAAGTCATGTTTGTTGTTTGTTCAGATTCTTTGTCTTCCGAGATAAGGATGCTCATTTCCTCTGGGTGTGTGGAGGATGGTTCTCACATCATGGTTTTTTGACCTGTGTCTGGGGGAAGGGGAAGGGGAAGGGGAAGGGGAAGAGGAAGGTCAGCTGTGACCTCCCTCCTTCTGCTATTTTCTCAAATTCCTTAGCTGAAAGTATTCAAAAGTCAAGGCACCATATTTTGGTGTAGCATTTCCTGAGACCTGCCAACCTCCAGGGCTGCTCAAAGCTTGGACTGTGCATGAACCATACAGAATTTCCCGAAGGGCTTGTATGGGTTTTAACAGGGGCCTAAGGAAATCATATCAGTAACAAGTTTGTTTCCCCAACACACACACACACACACACACACACACACACACACACACATACACACACACACCACACCTGCTCTCCAGGGTTATTACACAACCTGACCTGTGAGAAACGAGCTGGTGGGGTTCACTCCCTTATGTAAGTTCCTTCAGATCGCAAGCACCAGAGAGAAGAGATTATATTACTGAAGCTCCTCATGGGTCCTGGAAAAAAATAATCAAACAATCTACTAGAAACTAGTAAAATTAAGTCAAACTTATGTTGCAAATAGCATAAAAATATGAGAACTAAGTAAATTTGCACTTACAATAATATACAGCATTGCCCTGACTCTATAAAACAAAAGCCCAAACAAAACAAAATACTAAGAAGGAGTATGTCTGATGGCATTATGAATAATTTGTATTTTTTCTATTTTTCTCTACATTTTTACAATGACCATATCTTATTTTCATAATGAGAAAGAAAACAAAATATAAAAAGCACAAAGGGGATTGATGAGAATCTTAGTAAGTTCCTACATGTTGATGTTACCAAATATCACACCACTCCATGGTTGATAAATCAGGGGTCAGCCAACTATGGCCTGTGAGCCAAACTCAGCCTAGTTGCCTGTTTTTGTAAATAAAGTTTTATTGGCATATGGCTGTACTCATGCATTCAGGTATTGCCTGTGGCACCACAACAACAGAGTTGAGTAGCTGTTGCAAAGACCTATGGCTCCAAGAGTTAAATACCTATTAGGGATCCTTTATAGGAAATGGTTGCTGACATCCCACTCCCCCAGTGATAGGTGTTTTTTAAGGGAAAGATTTGGCAGAGGCAAAGTCCCTTGCCCTGGGCTTCTGAATTCTGGACCTGCTAAAGGAGCATCTTGGAACTCTGTGGCCACCATTATCATGCTGTTGGGCAGAGTTCACAGTCTTTTAATTCCTGTGCACTGATTATTGAAGTGCTCAAAGGACTTCTTTCAGTTTTGTCTACAAACATTAAAATACTTTTGTAGATAGGCATGTAGAGCTGAATTAGAGTGCTACATCTAGGGTGACAATTCTTTTCTTGGCACTTCAGTTTTTCTAGATTAAATGCCAAAAAAAGGTAGTAGAAAACAGTAACAGGTTGTCTTGTTCAAATAGGGGTTGGATTTTCTCAAGAAATTCCAAAGGAAGCTGAGACCATGGACAGGCATCCTTCTGCAGCTCCTTTTCTGACTTCTCATCAATGTAGTGTTGATAATGAGCACCAGTGGCATGTGGAAGTTCTTGGTTTAAAGTCCTAATATTCCAAATACTACCTGTATCCCCTCCCCCACTGCCACCTCCCCAGTCCAACTTTCTTCTCTAGTGCTTTTAGGGAATTCTGGGTAAGCTGGGGGTGACAGTGCTGCTTCACTGTCTCATTAACCTTTGAAAGCTCAACTGTTAATTAAGGGCTTTCCCTCACCGGGTCAAACGCTGCTTCCCATTTGCTTTTCACAGAAGATAGCAGCCAAATGCACATACACACATGCACACACACACCACTTCACCCATCCATACACATGCGCACATACCACATTACCATACATACCCATGTACACACATACCACATCACCCATATGTACACACATATGCATATCCCACCACTTGTCTGCATAGACATATATATATACATATCACAGCACAACATCCTACATACACAATTCAAGGAGGAAATGTTAATGATTCATCTAAGACAGCCAACATCGTTTTGTGTGTGTGTGTGTGTGTGTGTGTGTGTGTTTTCATAACAGCAGCATGTTTCTAGTTTAAGTTCAAATTGTTCATTTAATTTGGCATTCTCCTCTCATCCCCACCACACACCGACTCCTATTAGCAGAGTTCCATGCCCCATATGTTAAAAAAAATGGTAGAGTTCTGAATCTGGTTTACTTCATCTGTTGAAAAATATAATAAGTTTGGCTGAGCTAAACAAACTTCTTCCTGAAGAGAGTAACCGACTATTTGTGTTTGCTGAAATGTTTGACAGATGGGGATCTGATGGGGGTCGGGGGATTATTTCTCTTAATGATTGTGTGCTGCTTCAGTTCTCATCTTTGCTTTGTCACCAACTAAGAAACTTTGCACAAAACAAGCCTCTCTGGCCCTTTGCTTCTTTGTTTATAAAATACGAAGGTTATCTGATCTTAACCTGGGGTCTAGAAATGTGTCAACCCTAACATTTAATGCACTGTTTTCCATGGAGAGAGAAAAAAAGTGCCGTTGTGAATTCGACAAAGCCTCAAAACAGAGAGAAATGGCTTCTTGTAATAATAGAATTTCATGATTTTTATGATTCCCTAGCAAGTTTTATAGAATTAGGGACTGGCCTAGGGCAAAACTATTAGGTCAGCAAAATTTGTCCTAACTTTTGTACACATTCGTTGAGGTTGGTATTTCCCTTTGCAAATGCTTCTATGGGACCCAGGATCTTTCTGTTGTGGAGAAAACACATATGATAACTAATTATCTCCCCCAGAGGGATATGAAACTAATGTGTTCGCTCCCAGGGTATTTACCTCAAGAAAGAAAACCTACCCAGAAGAAAGAGAACACTTTTTAGCAAATGAACTTACTGCTGAAAAATGGAATTTCAGGTATCTGTATGGGTAAATGTTTAAGGGGAGATTTTTAGTTTAGTTGGGGTAGATTTTTGTAGGCACTGAATCTCAAAAAACAAAACAAAACACCTTTTCTTTGACAATGACATTAAACTTGCATGTTTGCTAAATTAAAATAGCTTCTTCCTAGATTTCTGAATAATTTCAATTTTGTATATATTCATGAAAGATACACTTATTTTCTACTTTATTTTTTTTGGGGGGGGGGAGTGCTCTCAAGTCCTGCTTGGGTTCAGCACCCTGTCCTCACATCTCTGAAGGCATCTCTTATAGGTAACCATAGACTCCACCCATGCATGAAGTTGGCTCTCACCCACTCTACAATGAACCTGGCTTAACTGTTGGCAGAAAAAGAACTAAAGCAGGAAAAGAATGAAAGAATTTCCTTCTGGCTGACAAACAACAGCTACTTGTTGCTACTAATGGGAAATCTATTTTTACTATTCCCTGCCCCAGTAATGGAGTTGATCTTCATGACACAAAGACACCCAAGCCAAAAATCTAAAAAGAGCATTTCTCTTTGGAGGTTATAAACTCAAAATGTCTTCTCTAGGAAACTACAGTACAGTATTCAGGAGAGAAGACCTACTGTGTATGTTCTATAACAATGTCGACCCCTCTCCACCCTACTCCCCAGCCAATGAAAAAACAATCAACTATCAAAGATTTTCATGGAAGATGACCACGCAGTTGAAATCTGCCATTCAATGTCCCTATTTTGGTCATGGAGAGATGACTTTCTATTCCCGCATTGGAATTAGACAGTCCTAGGCCAACCTGGAAATCCTGTTTACTGGCTAAGAGACCGTGGGAAAATTCCTTAACTTCTCAGAGCCATAGTTTTACCATCTGTAACACGGGGAGGAGGATATTGACTTTGTAAAGGTTTGGTGACATTAAAGGCACCCGTGCCACGGGTAGAGCATTGGGCACCTCAGCCATGGTAGACATGGTAAGATTACTGAAATTCTAAAGGTCGTTACAGCTTTTGGATAAAATCTCTTCCTTTGTGTCAGAACAGTTTGTTTTACCTTTTCAGAAATGTGAAGTTTGAAAGGCCTTAGACACCAGAAGTATATCTTTGCTTAAAGGCTTCCTCCCGCCTTTCTGGTGAAGAAGACCTGTGTTCCAAGGAACCGTGATGACGAAGCCACAGGTGGCATCTTGCCATCATGACTCCACGTCTCAGAAATGTATCCGTGTAGCTTTCTGGGCACAGAGCTGGCAACCATGAGGAAACTGGTCATTCAGAATAATAAGCATGCCAGCTAATTCTACCTTTAATTCCAACCGGTGCATTTCCTCAAGGTGCAAACTGAGACAAGCAACTCTCACCCAGTCCTGGCTTGGCCAACCTTCAAGTTCACTCAAATGTGGTCCCCGAGTCTCATCCTCTCACATTTCTTGCTCTTCCAAACCCTGTTGTTTTGTCCTGAACCAGGAGCCCTCTTTTGGAAACGTCTGTCTGTTAGCAAATACCCCTGGCACCAGTGGGGTTGGCCAAGCTTGAATTCAGTTCCTTTTACACTTAAGACCAAAATTAACTTTAAAAACATTTACTATTCAGATGATGGATTATAGTTGTACCTCTGAAAGCTGTATAATTTTATGGACCAATGTCACCCCAATAAAGTCAATAAAAAAAGTAAGTTATAACAAAAGTTTTTAAAAATTAAAAAAAAAAACATTAAAGAGGAGGCTGTGGTCCTTTGTTTGTAGTCTGGTTTCTCCTCATCAGGGTGCTCTTAGCAGGAGGGTGTCCAGGGACCCTGCCAAGGCCGGTTCAGCTACCCTGCGGCCATAAGGGATGTGTTGTCTGCAAGACAGAGGGGCAGGCTGTGCCCAGCAGCCCGCCTCCCGCCCCTCTTCTCACCTTGTCTCTTGTCTTCTGCCTTTCATTTCCCTTTCTCTCCATTTTTGGGCCCGGCCAGCCTTTCGCGGCATTCGTTTTAGTTTTGAGTGGCAGCCCTGACTTGCTCCCGTGGTTTCTTTTTCCTTTTCCTGAGGATGGAGGGTTATTTTTTTTCTGCTGGTGCGCCCAGGGCGTGGGGAACAGAGTGTGCTCAGGGCGAACCCCTTGCATTTCCCCGAGGTGCTTTGCTCAGTAGCTCGCGAACTTTTAATTTTTTCCAGGCTTGTGTGTTTTGTCCAGATCCGCTTCTCGGGAGCTGGGCTGGCCTCTTTGTTTTGGGGAAGCTTATTGCTGCACAGTAAGACCATCTGACAGTTGTTATCTGCGACCTGAGAGCCAGAGCTGCCAGCGACGAGAGCCAGAGGCAGCGATGAGCTGCTCTCCTCGCAGACCTCCCGGCTCCCGGCCCCCAGCGCCATCTGGGACCACCCGAGGACGAGACCAGCGTGAACCAAATGTTCACTTGTTCACGGGAGGATGGAAAATCTCTCCGCCCACCAAGGCCGCCCAGTCTGTCCCGAGTCCCTGACAATGGTGAGAACCATCAGATTCGTCTGTATGGGTGTCTACTGTGACCTCTCTATCCCTTTCTCCCCTCCTGTCCTCCTTCCTTCCTTTCATCTCTCTATTGCGCAAAAATCTGTGAACTGGCTGGGGTGTAACAGCTCTCCAAGGGGCAAACAGCATGGCAGGTATAATACTGAGTACAAGCCAGTGACCTATATCCTCTAGGAGGTAGCCAATAATATTGGGAATAAAATCCACGCCCTTCATCAGGACCAACACAGTCCTGAGGGATCAGCCTCTGCCTGTCTCTTCCCATCCACCCTCTACCATGCTTTCCTTCATTCATTCACTTTGCTGTCAGCCCAGTCCCCCTCAGAGCCTTCTCGTCACTGTCCCCAACTTCTGACATGCTGTGGCTCTGGGACTGCTGGAGGGGGCTAACCTCTTGTCCAGATCTCAGGCCAAACTCTCTCTTCCCAGAGTGGCCTTTGCTTATCGTCTCTCTCTCTCTCTCTCTCTCTCTCTCTCTCTCTCTCTCTCTCTCTTGCACGTGTTATTTTACTTTCTTCACAGTGCTGTCTTATCTGCAATCATCTCTGTATTTATTTGTTTGCTTGTTTATTCACTGCCTTAACCCACCCTCCCACCCCAAACCTTCTGTCTTTTTCTCCATGTGGTCCCCAGTGCCCGACACATAGTTTGTCCTCAATAAATATCTGTTAAGTGAATGGATAAATACATACTTCAAAGCGGACATAAAAAATAGCATCATAAATAATGATAATAATAATGGACTTTTTTGGTATTTTACCAAGAACTGTGTTTTATGTATACCATCTCCAATCTTCAAAAATGATGAGGACAGAGGATATTATTTATATATTTTGCCAAAAAAAGGAGGCTCCCAAGGCTTTGGAATTTTCCCAAGGCCACCCACCTAGTGAAGGATGGACCTGGGATCCATCCTCAGACAGGTCTGGCTCTGAAGCCAACAGCCATTCTTTCATCCTGACCGTGATGTCTAGTGCACGTAAACAACGGGAATGGAAGCCAGAAAGCGATAAACTCCGTGAGAGGGGCAGATAAAACCCCCCGGGAATTCGACGGAGGGAGAAGTGGCCTCTCTGAGAGGGGAACAGGAAACGGTTGTGACAAGGTGATTTTGTTTTTCTGGACCTGTGCCCTGGAGACTCTAGGTAGGGAGGGAGGACAATTTGGACACTTGAAAGGGAACTGTGAACTCCCAGGCGTGTTGAACAAGAACACCAGAAGGCTACCCTGAGTGTGTGTGTGTGTGTGTGTATGTGTGTGTGTGTGTGTGTGTGTGTGTGTGTGTGTGTGTGTGTGTGTGATTATAACAGGGGTAAAAAGGCAAGAACAACAAGATGAGTTAAAATTCTATTCAGAGAAGGGTACTGGCTGGTTGTAGTAGGGAGTATTTTTTTTTAATCCAGGTCTATCTTTGATTCTTATTTAAAGACAAAAGTACACATCTGTATCAATTACAGGAAAAGCTTCATATAAACACATCTATAATCTCACATTTTTGTTTAATCAGAACTCACTATTTATCTATAAAAAGTGTATTTTCTTATTCAATCATATTTTACTTTCAGATTTCATCTGAATGTTCCCAGGCCTGGTGGGGAGGGCGGGGCGTGTCACATGTGAGCACTTTACCACTTAAACCCAATTTTCCATAATTCAGTGTCCCCATCTACTCAAGTAGGACTTATGTCCCCTGCAAAGTCTCTGCCCAGATGTTCCTGAGTCTTCAGGGCCACATCAGCTGTGTTCGCAGACAAGCCCCTCTTGCTTGCCCTGCTTTGCCCTTTCTCTACTGTTGGGCACTGCAATCTCCACAGGCTCTTAGACTCTGTGCTTTGGACCAAGTCCCCACCCATGGCTCCAAACCTGAAGAGTTCCAAATAGTTCTCCCGGGGCTTTACATTGTGGTTCTCAAAGTCCACAAAGGCCTTTCTTGTCTGGGGGCTAAGACCTGTTGGGGAGGGCTGGGAACTAGAATGGAAAGGCCTGGCAGTTAGAATAGATTTCGGCTGATACCAGTATGTTGTTAGGAACTGAACGTAAATGTTATAAACCCTGATGAGGTCAATGTGATAGTAATAGTAGAACGTAGTGGAGATCATGTCAGTGCACTGATTTCCTGATCTTTCGGGTGAACAGACAAACATCTATAATTTAGAGCTGACAAAGCAAATGGTAGAAGTACAGCTATATTTAAAGTGTAAAGATGAATATTACAAACTGAAGTTGAATAGTAGAAGAAAGAGCAGTGGGGAGGAAACAGAACAATAATAATTCTGACTTACTGCCGGGGTCCAACCCCAGTGGGTCCAGGAGTTCCCAAAGGCGTAGACGGAGTCGGTGAAGAAGGAAGGACACGGAGACAGTGTTCAGTTGATCAGCAGCCTAGCCAGGATCTCTAGCCAGGATCTCCAGCCAAGTTCTGGTCTGGATCTCCAGAGAGGTTCTGCTTCGGATCTCCAGCGAGGTTCTGTAGCCATGTTTCCTCGCTAGGTTCTCCAGCCAGGTTCTGTCTGAGATCTCTAGCCAGGTTCGGTCACCAGGTTCTAGTCAGGTTCTCTTGCCATATTTCCGTAGTCAGGTTCAGTCCAGGATCTTTTGCCATGTTCTCTCCAGCGAAGTTCTTCTGTCTGTAGGTTCTGTGTAGGTTCTGTCTTCTGAATTCTCTTCTAAGCTCTGTCTCTTTCTGTCTTGTTACATCTGTATTTATACCAGTTGATTCAATCCCATCAATCTCTATTCCAAAGGTTAGGGCGTTTCTTATCTCCATTCCAGGGAGTAAAGATTATGTAGCTTAAGCATGATTGTTCGTAGTTAAAGTGATTAATTACCTGCCTGGCACTTAGTTAAGGGGTTTTATTCCCTCCCTAACTTCAGGGAAAAATCCCTACCTGGGGAAACAACCTTTCTCAGAGGTGACCTTGGTTAAAACACATAGTGCCAAGAAGGTGAGCAAACATATTAAGAAAAGTATGCCATATATGCCAGGTCCCTTGAAACAGCAAGCATGGACCGGCTCCCGGAAAATTCCCCCTTTTTTATTTTTTAAAAGCAGGCATTAAAAAGAAAAACCTGAAATGCTCTCTTGTATCCATTTTAAGAGTAGGATTGGCGCTTTCCGCTATTACCTGAGTCCTGATCTATCACCCCAGGGAGAGCTTGCCAATCCTGCACTTTCCCGGGGTGGAAAGGCTGCAGTGGGGTTAAGGATAAGGCTCCTTGGGCCTACCTTCTCCCATGCCATTACATTTACCTTTCCTTCCTCAGAAAAGCATGGACATACTTCTTGTATAAAATGTTCTGTCTGACTGGGAGTAACCTTAATTCCTCTGCTAGCAAGCATATGTGTTAAAAGATCAATACAGAGTCTTATTTCTTTGGACTCAGTATGGCACATCTTCTCAATCTAAGAATCAATACAAAGTCTTCTTTCTTTGGACTCAGTATGGCACATCTTCTCAATCTAAGTTCTGTACTATCCACCTTCTTACCCTACTTATCCTCTATAGGGGGGTCTGTAGCACCCTGGTGGAGTCCTATCCGTCCCGAGTGTGGGGGTTTTCAATGGGGGGGGCTTACCTAGGGGAATCCTTTTCCAGGGGTTCCCAAAGGTGTGGACGGAGTCGGCGAAGACTATCCACCTTCTTCCTACGGTGGAGTCCGATCTGTCCCGAGTGCGGGGCGCTTACCTAGGGGTCCCTGTTCGGGTGCCAGATGCCGGGGTCCAACCCCAGCAGGTCCAGGGGTCCCCAAAGGCGTAGACGGAGTCGGCGAAGAAGGAAGGACACGGAGACAGTGTTCAGTTGATCAGCAGCCTAGCCAGGATCTCTAGCCAGGATCTCCAGCCAAGTTCTGGTCTGGATCTCCAGAGAGGTTCTGCTTCGGATCTCCAGCGAGGTTCTGTAGCCATGTTTCCTCGCTAGGTTCTCCAGCCAGGTTCTGTCTGAGATCTCTAGCCAGGTTCGGTCACCAGGTTCTAGTCAGGTTCTCTTGCCATATTTCTGTAGTCAGGTTCAGTCCAGGATCTTTTGCCATGTTCTCTCCAGCGAAGTTCTTCTGTCTGTAGGTTCTGTGTAGGTTCTGTCTTCTGAATTCTCTTCTAAGCTCTGTCTCTTTCTGTCTTGTTACATCTGTATTTATACCAGTTGATTCAATCCCATCAATCTCTATTCCAAAGGTTAGGGCGTTTCTTATCTCCATTCCAGGGAGTAAAGATTATGTAGTTTAAGCATGATTGTTCGTAGTTAAAGTGATTAATTACCCACCTGGCACTTAGTTAAGGGGTTTTATTCCCTCCCTAACTTCAGGGGAAAATCCCTACCTGGGGAAACAACCTTTCTCAGAGGTGACCTTGGTTAAAACACATAGTGCCAAGAAGGTGAGCAAACATATTAAGAAAAGTATGCCATATATGCCAGGTCCCTTGAAACAGCAAGCATGGACTGGCTCCCGGCAACTTACTGGTTGCCTTTACAAGTATAGGGAGTCCCCCCAAAATGTATACACACACTTTGAATAACTATAAAGGTAGGGTTTATGAAAATAGATTTCATTTTCAAAACTGAACTACCAGCTGTGAAAGTGTGTATACTTTCTTTTGGGACACCTTGTATAACTACATCACAATTTAGCATGATAAAGAGTATAATTCAGAACAAGGATCTAATCGTTTTGAGTGTACATAAGCCTAAAAACATAGCATCAGTGTGCATAAAGAAAAATTTCAGTACAATGAGATGTAGGCAGAAATACTTTATAGGGAGATACTTTGGTGCATTTCTTAGTCTATGACAGATAAAGTCACCAAGAAGTAATAAAAACAGTAGAAAACCTAAATAACAAAATTAACAAGGGAAATCCAATTTATATATATCATACTCTGTTCCAATAAAACTGAGTATACATCTTTCCCCAAGTGTCCATGGGACATTCACACACACACACACACAAATGGCCATCTATTAGGACACAGAGAAAACAAAGTGAAGCCCTAAACATAGAATATAAACATGTTAATTAACTTAAAGAATTTAAGGAGCAACAGAGCAAATCCAAAGAAACAAGGAGGAAGAAAACACCAAAACACCATTAACAGCAAAATAAAAATAAATGTTAACAAGAGCAAAATTCTTAGAAAAATATTAACAAGAGAGAAAAGACTCCTGGCAAGACTGCTCAAAAAAAAAAAAAAAAAAGAGAGAGAGAGAAGATACAAATAAACATAGAATTCAGAGTGGGGAGAGGAATGAATGGGAGGAAAATAGCTATGAACAGAAGGGGAAATTTTAAAAAATTAAGAATAATACATTTATTTGATAATAAGTTTGAAAACCCAGATGATATGCATACACACAATGAAATGTTCTGTCCCTATAAGAGAGACAACGAGGAAAACCTTTGTTATTGATGTGGAAAGCTCTCTAAGATGTATTGTTAAGTGCAAAAAGCAAGGTGTGAAAGAGAGAGCATTAGATATTATCAGTATGTAGGAAAGGAGTAAACAAAGATCTATTTGTGTTGCCTTGTATATATAAATGTATAAACAATATATGGAAGGATTAATTGTGGTTACTGGTGTGTGTGTGTGTGTGTGTGTGTGTGTGTGCGCGCACGCGCGTGCGCGCACATATGTGCTGATGGGGAACAGTTGGAACCAAATAGGTGAAAGAAGGCTTTTCTAGGTATACATTTTTGTACTTTTTGTAGTTTAAATTATATGAATCTATTACCTATTCATATAGGTAGCTTCAAAAAGAAATTAAAAATTTGTGTTACTATGGTTATGTGTGTTCTATAAGTAATAGTCCTTTAAATATTGCTTTCTGATACACTCTTGGATTACACGGGAAATAAATGAGTGTCACAATTTTATTTTGGAAGTGTAACCATAGACTTTTAAGATCTGAAATGGACTTTAATGATCATCTGATGAAATTTAAAATCTCATTTGCCAAATCACAAGGGTGAACCCCAGAGAACTTAGGTGGTCTGTTTTATCTACTGTCTGAGTGAAGATGGAACTAAGGCCTTGGATTTTTTTATTGATTCATTGGCAACTTTAATTATCATTTGTATAATTCATTTTAGGCTATTTTCTCTCTCCTGTTCTTACTTAGCTGGCTCTTTTGTAGAGAAAAATTCTGTAATTACTACTTCACAGTTCTTCCAAGCTCATTTTCCCAGAGGGGAAGATTGGATACCTGAAATTCATGGCTGAAGACTGAAATGACAACCAAATTCCCCTGTCTGCTGAAACATTTTGCTGGGGTCTTACTCAGATGTTATGTAGTGATATAATAATTTCAAGGAATAGGAATTTAATTCTGGAAGCCATGAATTTTCAGTCATTTGGAGGCTCTGTGCAAATTTTCTGTCTGTTGGAACAATAATACTAAATAATAAAGCTAATACCTATTAGCTTCTCTCTATAATCAAGGAACTGAACTAGGTGCTATACCTGAAGGAACTCCTTTAACTTTCATGACAATCTTATGAGACAGATACTGTCATGAAACCCATTATAGAGAGGAAGAAACTGAGGCTTACGGGGTTAATTTGGTTAAGTTCACAGAACTGGTCAGTAGTGGAACTGAGTTGCAGATATAAGAAGTCTAACTACAAAATCACATCATTGTTTCTCAGTCATAAAGATTATTTTTTTTTTACATCTCTGATTCTAGTTTCATTCCCCACTTCTCTCACACCCACTGAGTTAGAACTGTCTTCTCTTTGTGTTTTCATGAATTTCTGAGTGCAATGAAATCTGATGGCAGACTACCAACAATTCCATTTCTTGACACTTCATCTTACCAAAGACTTCATTTAAGAAGAGATCAGAATGCTGAAATGCTGCAGTTTGTTTCTCTGTGTCAGGCACATGCATTTTAGCAAGAACAATTTGAGTAGTAATATTTTGTTAACATGTGCCTAATGTAGTCTATAGCCATAAGAGTAATATGTTAATTTGTAAAGATGTTTTTTCTTAGAGAAATTAGTGATTGAGTATTATAATAACTCAAATGCATTAAAAGTTTGCTGCTTGCATTGCTTTTAAGTAAAAATAATAAGACAAATAAAGTTAATAATTTTTTGCCTAATATGGACTGTAAGAAATCTCTTTTAATACAAAAGGATGATTTATAACATACATACCAATAAATATCTTAATGTTTACAACAAATACATATTTTATAGTGCTTAAAATATTTTCCTTTAATGGCATAGATATTTTTGTCACCTCTTATTTTTTAAAAAACATAGTATTGATTTACTTACATAACAGGATGCTGGATTTAATGTGATGTTAAGATACAACAAATGCTCATACCATATAACAGAATTAACCCCAATTTAAACAAAGACCTTAATGTAACAGCTAAAATGATAGAACTCTTAAAAGAAAACATAGCTGTAAATATTCATGACCTTGGGTTAAGCCATGGTAATTTAGATATGTCACCTAAAACACAAGCAAATAAAAAATTATATAAATTGAACTTCATCACAATTTAAAACCTTTATGTTTCAAAGAACACTATCAAGAAAATAAAAGGACAACCCACAAAATGGGAGAACATATCTGCAAATCATATATCTGATAAGAATCTACAATTAAAAATAAAAAACTCTTACAAGTCAACAATAAGAAGACAAATTACCCAATTAAAAAATGGGCAAAGGATTTGAATAGACATTTCTTCAAAGAAGATATGCAAATGGCCAATAAGCATATGAAAAGATGGCCAACATTATTAGTCATTAGAGAAAATGCTAACAAAATGATGAGATACCATTTCACACCCACTAGGTAGCTATATTAAAAGAGAAACAATAGCAAGTGTTGGCAAGGATGTAGAGAAATCAGAACTCTCATACATTTAAGATTGTAAAATGGTGTAGCCATCTGAAAAATAGTCTGGCAGTTCCTGAAAAATTTCAAACATAGAATTACTATGTAACCCAACAATTTCACTCCTAGGTGAAAACATATATCCACACAAAAACTTGTACAAATTATTCTTAATAGCTCCAAAATAAAAACAACCTTAATGCCCATCAACTGTTGAATGGATAAACAAAATGTGGTGTTCACAATGGTATTATCCAGCCATAAAAGGGATGAAATACTGATGTGTGCTGCAATATGGATGAACCTTTAACTCATTATGCTAAGTGAAAAAAACCACACATCCTATGATTTCATGTATATAAAATGGCCAGAATAGGCAAATCTATAGAGACAGAAAGTAGATTAGTAGTTGCCAGGGTGTGGAGTGGGGAGAATGGAGAGTGACTGCTAATGGATATGGGTTTCTTTTGGGGATGATGGGAATGTTCTTAATTGGATTGTGGTGATGGTCGCACAACCTTTTGAAAATATTAAAATCCACTGAATTGTATACTTTAAACAATGAATTTGATGGCTTATAAATTATAACCCTTTTTTTAAAAAAATGGGATAAATGTCAGCTATCACATTTACCTATGAGATCATCCATATGCACATTTCAAGAGATCTATTCTAGTTCCATCTCTGGATTCCTTACCTAAGTGAGTCTCACCCAGATGAAAGATATAAAGAGTCAAGAACATGGAAATTGGGAAATGATTTGTCAGGAGGAATTTTGTGGAAAGAGCTTCTCCCAGGGCTGGGGTGGGGAGTACTTCCCTCTTTGAGCTAAGTCTCATCTTACTTGGAGACCCGAGGCCCAGAAGTTAAAGGGCAGAATGGCGAGGTGCCTGATGCAAACCTAAGCAACCCTATGTGGCTGTGCCAGCAGGTCCAGAGTTACACTGGGAACTACTGACCCCGCCTTCTGATGGGAGGTCAGGGAGGGGGCATGATTCCAAGGTCCAGCTGGGGAGCCTTTGGCTGGAATATTGTCCTGTAGATCCAGCTGTGGACTCCATCTGGAGGGATTGAGTGAGGCCTGATGAAAAAGGCTCTCTGCTACTGACAACGTCACATTTGCAGTGTCCCAGGAGCAGGTCTCCAGAGAACCCATAAAAGCACTCACCAGAGAAAGTGTCAGCTTGAAACACCTCTTAGTCCCAGAGGGCAGGCGACCATTTTTCGACAGTAGTAAAAAAAGGTTTCCAGGTTACCTCTCCTTTCCTGCTTGGCTCTCGGTGAGGCCAGAAGCTGCAGTTGGTAAGTCGGGGAGGAATCAAGGGGGAAGAGAGAAATAAGGGTCTCCCACTCCCCCATGTCAAGTGGTCCCAGCCAAGACTTAGGGAGGGAAAGTGGTTTGTTCAATGCCACACATTGTTGTTGTTGGAGCTGGGGTCCTGTTTCAAGGCCCTTAGCCATGCTGTTGTACTTAGAGAAAAGACGAACATCTGTGCAGTAGACACAGACATTTTTGATTCCTAGTGGTAAATTTAGAGCAGTCAAAGGCAGGGCAGTGATGTAATACAGAAGGAAGAGCAATTGTGTGAAGGGTTTCGGAAGGAAGTATGGCCATATGCAGACCTACAGAACCACTCTACTCTCCAAGTTGCCCAGTAAATATTCATTGGTGCACAGGGTCTCTCGAACCTTTCAGCATTGCCTTCCAGCGAGATACACGCTTCTCTCTGCACAAATGAGAAAACCCTTGCAAAGTAAATAACAGAATTCACAGCCTGATGAGCTGCACATGCATTTTCTTAGCAGGTTTGTGACTGTGGAAAATATTCACCCATAAGCACTTTCTCACCTATGGCACCTGTGGTACTGCATCAATTAATTTCTTTAACAGGTAAAGCTCAGCACTTTTATAGATTGATTTTAGAGACTTCATACATTTATTTCAGGAGGTTCTTATGTTGTGATAGCTCCTACAAGTTTATATCATTCATTAAAGTTCAGGAAAGTACCTAACAGTGCTGACACATGTTTATACCTAGGGGCAGATGAGGGCCTTTGAAATATGACATTGGGTCAAATGTTTGGACTTGACCATAGGACTTGACCATCACAAATACAATAGTTATAGCACTGGCATTATTTTGATTGCTCTCTTGAAATACTCCCTTCAAAAATAGTCACCTCTATTTAGAATTTCTAAAGATGCAGCTTATTCTACACATTTTTCATTTATAAGAGGAAAAACAATTTTCATTGCATTTATATTTTATAAAAGCAGCACTATTTCTAAGCTATACACAGAGCAATGATGTTTCAACTAGTTTGAAATTGAAGGTCAATGAAATTAGTAAATAAGAGATTCTGGTGTGCAAGCCCCGATCTAATCCAATCCTTCCATTTTACAGATGAGGACATGCAGGCCCAGATGGGAAGTGTCAAAGGTGAGGCTGTTTAAGACCAGCCTACTTTCTACCATCCAGTGCTGCCAGAAGATCAGAAGTGCCTGGAAAGTAGCCAAACCCCACTTGTCAAATGTCTCGAACAATTTCCTCAAAGCTCTTACTCCAGGTCAACTTGACCCAAATGACAGGAACTGCATTACAGTGGCTCAGTCCCCTTTGTATTGCCCTCCTATCGGGGATGAGAGGAAGTTCCCACGTTGCCCTTGACCAGCAGACATCACCACGACACTGATCTCAGCTTCTCTACTCGTACGTGGACGAGGTTGCAGGGAAGCAGTGGTCCAGGATGGGGCCTCGGGATGGCAGGTGTGAGTTTGCAGTGTTTTACCTTCCTATCAGTTGGTGAGGAAAAGTAGTTGATCTTAATGGGCTTTGGGACACAGGGATCCTGTTGAAGCTGCCCTGTTCTTATACCTTCCTACAAGCCAGCACACCAAAGGTCAGAAGAAATGGGAAGCAGCCAACAGGGGCATTGGGTTGACCAGCTGTTGCCATTCTTTGTTCACAAAGCTGCTAGTGATCGGGTTTGTTATGTATTTAATAAAAAGGAAAGCAGGAATACGAAATAATGCAGAATAAATCGGTCATTCATAAATAGGCATGAGACTGTGTAGTAGTTTCCTATGGTTACTGTAACAAAGGACCACGAATTTGGTGGTTTAAAAACACACACATTTGTTTTCTTATAGTTATGGATATCAGAAGCCCAGGATCGGCCCCTCTGGGCCAAAATCAAGGTGTCAGCAGGATGTGTTCCCTCTGAGCCTCTAGCGAGGGATTCCATTTAAAGTTTAGCTGGGTAATTCAGGATAATCTCCTCATCTCAAGATCCTTAATTTAATCGCACCTGCAACGTTTCTTTTGCCATATAAGCTAACACTTACAGGTTCCCATTCTCAATGTCTTTTGGGGCAGCAGCATTATTCAGCTGACCACAATCTGAAAGGTCAATAAGCTTCCTTGTAGGTAAGTTCAAGGGCATTCACAGGATGGCATTGCATACAGCCATTCAAAATCGCTTTTTAAAAGAGCATTAAAAGACATTGCCAAACGATCAGGAGATTATTTAAAATTTAAGAGGCAGGTTACAAAGCAGTATGGTCATAATGATCCCCAACTTTAAAAGGCCAAACAATGTTAGACATGAAAAAAAAAAGATAGCTGGATGAATATGTGTCAGAGCGTTAAAGTTGAGTATCTCTGAGAAATGAGATTACAGGTGGTATTTATTACTACTTTTGTGTTATTCTGCAGATATAGATTTCCACAATAATGTATTAATATGTATTGCCATTATATTAAAAAATCAGCCCCCAAAAGCAAAGACAAAGAGAAAAATGAACACAATAGGAAATACTAATCTGAGTCCCTGTCTCTTCTCTTCTCATGGTGTTCCTTGCATGGCACAGGCTCATGCTATTTAGAGAATGGAATCCACTCCCCTGGACCATCGCCCTCTTCCTACTTGTGTCCTCAGAACCGAAGCCCGGTTGGCACTGGTTCACAGACTCTCTGACCCCCCACAGGGATTCTCAAAGCCTGGCTTATTCACATGTCATAGTGGGGAAACCCTCTGGACCTTGGAGGTGAAAGAGATTGCTTTTCTTTTAGCTACCAATTTAGAACAAAATTCAAACAGGTTTTTGTATTGCTTTTCTATCCTTCCAGAGTGGGTCCTTTCTGCAGGTCATGTGGTTGGGAGGGCAGCAATAAGTTGTCACTACTCTTTATATAAGGGCTATAAGACTTGTACCTCCTGAAATCAGCTGAGCCTGACATTCTTTCCTCTCAAGGAGTCATTAGCTTTACTCTAAAAGCGAATATTTTGCTTAGGCAGATAATATTGAACTTCTTTTGCTTTGGGTATTGATAAAATATTTGAGGCCTTTTTTCTTCAGAAAAATTCAACACCAGACTCTTCCTTTATCCCATATACCCTCCCCCCCACCAATCCACTCACCAGAACTGAGATGCTATAATTTCTGATCCTGCTATCATTCATTGTTTCTATCACTCACTGTCACCTCATTAGTTATGCCTCCAAAGCTCCTTCCTCCTGTTCAGCTTAGTTTCTTTCTCAATTTCATTTGTGTGTGTGTATGTGTGTGTGTGTGTGCGCGCGCGTATAACGTGTGTGACGCAGACATTCAGGAAAATGACAGTAGAGCAATGAGATGTGTTTGCACATATTTGATAACCTGTTTGGGATTAAAAATGTAAGTCTCTCCTTTTAGGTTACTCCATCAGCATTTATGTACTGCTCTTTTGTTTAGGTGACCTTAGATTCTGAAACAAGAATTAGAGCACATGGTCTGATAAAGTACTTTTGCCTTTAAATATCTATTTGGCCAAAGTCTTACAAAAGGGTAAAAATGAATGCTTAGCTTGAAAATCACATGTATTGATAATAATAAAGTTCTATGATATTAGAACTGTTTTAGAAAATTTTCAGCACCTGCTTACTATTGTATTGCTGACCTTTGGTGTGTGTGTGTGTGTGTGTAATCTACTTTGTATACAAGTAGCATTCTATAAATAATTCCATGGTATTAGAATATGTAATATCTCAAAACTCAGTTTACATTGACCCATCAACTTGTTAACTTACCAGCCCCAAACACATTTAACACTAATCAGCAATTGCTCATGGCAGGTTACTGCTTGCTCTTCTCAGCTGCCAGGTGAAGGAATGCTAAAAAGGGCTTTGTAGATTGGGAAACTTATACTTAAAAATAGTGTATTACTCATAAGGAACATAGTGTAGGAGTTTTTAGAACAAGAGCTCCAGATTCCTATAGCTCAGGCAGACGTGTTACTCACTATCCTACCTACTTCATTCTTTATCTGACTCTAAACATTGCTTATTGGAAATAATATTGTAAATAGAAAAATATATTTAAATATAGAAAAGCTCAGAGTAAAATAAAGCTTAGAGAAAAATAACTCACAATTTCAACACTCAGAGACGTCTGTTAAGATTTTGAATTAAAGTAATTTTCTGTGTATAAATGAATATATAAGAGATCATGTTGAACATATAATTTCACATCCTGCTTTTTTTATTTCACATCATATGCTAAGCATTTCTCTATGTAACTAAAATTATTAAAAACATATTTTTAAAAATTATTCAAACTCCACTATGGCAGAGATCTTTGTCTGATTTGCTGACCAGTGTCTATCAGCTGTCTGGGATAGTGCCTGGACATAGTAGGCACTTAATGGATAGTTATTGAATAGTTCTATATATGTTATGAATGTACTCTAGTTGACTTGTTCACACTCTAGTCATGGACAGTCTTTTTCTTTTATAAATTATATTTCTACAAATGCTTTTGGACACATTTATAAATCACCTACCTTGGCAGTTATTTCCTAAAATTTGATTTCCTAAAAGTATAACTATCATGTCAAACAGCACAAACATTTTTATATCTCTTGATGCGAATTATTTTTAAATATGGTGCCCAACTTCAAGGAGATAAGATTATGTAGAGAGTATATATGAAAATAATTTCTCCATAGATAAGCAGTTAATAGGGTCATCAAATCATGATTTTCATGAAATAATTTAATAAAGATACTTATTAATCAGAGGTGATAGGGAAACAGTTAAGTCAATATATCTAATTGTCAACTTCCCCCTCCCCTCTAGTTAACAGTAGGAGGATTTATTATTTATTCGATAATAGCATATTGAGTGCTAAAAAGGAATTGGGTGCTAAGACTCTGGGAAAACCATAGTCTCTGCCTTTATGGGGCTTATAGTTGATTGAGAAAGACAGAGGCTTAGCAAGGTATAGCATCACTTGGGAGTGCTGAGTCAGAGAGAGACCTCAGAGTTCTTTTTTTTCAGTAACTTGAAGGAAAGTTCATATGGAAGGGATAGTCACCATCATTAGACAGAGTTTGGGAAGAGATGAGGCTTACAGGGACCCATGCATGAGCTCAGTTAAAGTATTAGGAACAAAGGTTTAAATAGATTCAATAGGAAAGCCCCAACAGAGGTCTTGGGATCACCATTTCACCTCCAAAAACCTTAGGGCTTCACCTGTAAAATAGTTATAATTTCAAAATCAAGCTTTAGCCTTCTTTGAAATCTAAGCATCAATGGTCTCTGCTTACCAGTTTAGAGGTGATCTCTAGGGTACTCCACAATAGGGACAGGACTTTGTGTTCTTAAACAAACATAAGGTTTAGGGAGCTTCCTGAGGTAGTCCATGACTAGCTTTTTCAAACAAAAAATTTTATAATAAAAACTGGCTAAACTCAATCCTCATTCACCATGAGCCTGCTCATCGGGACATATCTTTTTCTTGCTGATGTGTTGATCATACACAGAGCCCAGAACATCTAGGAGCACATGTTGGTTTTCCTTGCACTGCTCCTTGGCTTAAAGTTTGCCTTGGAACAATAGAATGCCAGATTTATATTATTGCACAGATACTGACTACAATTCCTATTATTTCATTTGTTGTTTTGGTTGTTATTTTATTTTGTTTGGTATGGATCATGGATGATAGTCCACCTATGTTCTCTTCCTAGATGAGCAGTAGGCTGGGGACACTTGTTGGATGCTTTTAAGGGAGTCAGGAATGACCGTCCCATGCCCTTTGGTGGTAATACTCAGTCACTGAAGGAACAGCTCTGAGAGACAGCTTCCGGGGTAGAAAGAGAAAATAAAATCAGATGAAACCATCCAGCTGGTTTGTCCACCCATGCAGAGAAAGCATTTAGTCAACGGGAAGGAAACCAGATGAGACAAGAGGATTAGGAGTGGAAGAGAGATGGAGCTTGAACTG
Organism: Myotis daubentonii; assembly: GCF_963259705.1. Classification (NCBI taxonomy): domain Eukaryota; kingdom Metazoa; phylum Chordata; class Mammalia; order Chiroptera; family Vespertilionidae; genus Myotis; species Myotis daubentonii. Next base: position 28,070,867 of record NC_081846.1, on the reverse strand, counting down.
TGAGAGTGGGTATAGCAGGTTATCATAGGTACATCATCACTTCTGAGGATGGTAAAAGTTACCATTAAGAGTGACAACAGCCCTGACTGGTTTGGCTCAGTGGATAGAGTGTTGGCCTGCGGACTCAAAGGTCCCGGGTTCGATTCCAGCCAAGGGCATGTACCTTGGTTGTGGACACATCCCCAGCAGGGAGTGTGCAGGAGGCAGCTGATTGATGTTTCTCTCACATCGATGTTTCTAACTCTCTGTCCCTCTCCCTTCCTCTCTGTAAAAAAATCAATAAAATATTTAAAAAAAAAAAGAGTGACAACCAAACCTGGCCAACTATTAAACATGGCTAGTAAACAGTCTGCTGGCTGGCCAGAAGCTAGTAGCAGATTTCACTGGAACTGCCACACTAGCTCAGGGCCAAGGATCATATGCAGGACCCCCGAGTCATCTGTGCTGTCTCTGAACCCTTCAAGAGACACTGTGGGATGCTCAAGCTTAGGTATTGAGTGATATCAAATGACTTTAGTTTGTAGTATCAACTATGGTTACAATAGATTTTATATGATTGGAATAAACTTCCTGATGATGCTTTGTTGCCAAGGACCTCATTTATAGAAGAATTGATGGAATTGATGTTATCCTTCAGGGCTGCTCAATAGATGGCCTTTTTCAGTCAAAGAGTCATTCTGGACAGATGATGAGATGACAGAGTGATGGATTTCTCTGCTTTGGGGACTCTAATCATCAAGAAGTGTGTGTTGGGGGTGGGGGGGGGGAGCTGAATATGAGCTAAAAGATAAAGAAAGAAAACTTATCTTCCATAAGAAGAAATTGGAGTTCCTCACATCCCCTTTCCCAACTTGAAAGCCAGCAAGAAAGTTGTCTCTACACAACCGTGATTATGCTGAGGAGACTGTGTGGTCACCTTATTTGTCCTTGTGTGTTTGCATGGCTTGAACTTTTTACTCTTGCATCATGTTAATAACTCTACAGCTAAGTTAGTACTCTGCACTAGTTTAAAATTTTCCTTTGGGAACCTATATCATCTCTTCTTGTACTAGCTGTTCCTCTTTTATTGAACAGTAGCAACTGTGCTACCCAGTTTTAAATCCATACTTGGCGAGTTCTCCATGCAGGCAGAAAGGCCAAAGGAGGTGATAGGGTCAGATTTACTTGACTTTTTATAAGAAATTTAATTCTTTATTTTAAAAGAAGTTTGCCAAGTGATTACATTAAAAGTAAATATATCTACACTAACATCATTTGACTCAAATTAGGATAAGCTATGCTTTGAATTTAGATGAGATGAATTGTTGAACTGAATAAAGATTTATTCAATATTCAACAAGCATTTATTGATTTTTCACCATCGGCCAAAAATTGTGTTAAATACTATGAGGCTTATGTTTATAAATGAGGTAATGCCTGCCTTCAAATTACTCACAGTCTCTTGAGGGAAACATATAATAAAAGATTAATGCCACATTGTAATTAATATTTAGGTATAAGTAAGCACAGGAGGCTATGAAACTATTTTGGGGACTCCAGACTGGGAACATCAGGCTCAGAAGATCACCCATTGAAATGCCAAAGACTTCTATGATCCTTAGTTCTTTGAGCATCCCAAACTCTCTTTATACATTGCAAGGTTTGATACCTCTGTCTTCAGGTCTTTTCTCAAAAATCACTTTCCTACTGAGATCTTCCCTAATCATCCTATTCAAATTTATACCTTGTGTCTGCTCCCCATTCCTTACTCATTTTTCTTTCTTTCTTTCTTTCTTTCTTTCTTTCTTTCTTTCTTCTTTCTTTCTTTCTTTCTTTCTTTCTTTCTTTCTTTCTTTCTGCAACTATAATAATTGGTTATGACATTTTGTTATTATTATTATTATTAATCACCTATCTCCTTCTCCCTTTATTGAAAATGTGAGTTTCATTCTAATAGAGTGGTATTTTCAGCACCTAGAATACTGGCTTTCATATAGGAGGTGCTCAGTAAGTATTTGTTGACCAAAAGCAAGGATGAGGAGTCTTATCATTTCACAAAGTTATAGATATATCTAATGCCCTATCCATCTTAATTTTATTCTTTACTTAGCCAACCAATATTAAGGGAAAATATTAGATAAAAGTTGATGGAAAAAGAGTCATCTTGCAATTACTTAAATAATAATCGGTGAATGCCTATTACATACTAGGCACAGTGTTGTATGATTTTGTGCATACAGTGAAGCACAAGAGAGATCTTTGCCTTCAAATGTCTTATACTGTAATTGGTGAAGGAGATATGAAACAATGTATAAAAATAACACATATGAAAATAATATGAGATGTCTCAAGCAGAAAAAGAGGAAGAGCTAAAGGAATGTCTAAGCAACCTTGGCTGAGATGACTGAGGGTAGGGTGGTTGGTCAGGGAAAGATTCCTGGAAAATATAAAACTTGACTTTGGGTATAGTATTTAAGGAGGAAGAAATGAAATGTATGGGGCAGGGGTGACGGTGGAAGAGAAATGTAAGCTGCAGGGCATCTCACTTATGGGGAAGACTTGCAAATAATGGCACTGGGAGGTATACTACAACATGAAACAGTCCTGAGATATTTACATGAGGCTTCTTTAGAGGAGTTATCTTGGGAAGCAGTGAACTTACTCTAACAAGACTACCTTTGTTCCAGCCATTGTGAAATTCCCTCTTTGAAAATGATCTTCAGAGACTTTCTCTTTTGAATTTTCTCCCAGGGGCATCCTGAATTATTAGAGAACATATTTAATAGTTTGAGAAAAGCCAATAGTAGTTCAGGGTCAAGTTGAATACTATGGACTGAATGCTTGTGTGTCTCCTTCCACCCTAGTTCACATATGAAATCCGAATGCCCAAGGTGATAGCTTTTGGAGGTGGGGCCTTTGGAAGGTGATTAGGTCATGAAGGCTCTCATGGGATTAATAATGAGATCAGTGTCCTTATAAAAGAGACCTCAGAGAGCTCTCACACTCTTTCTGTCAGATAAGAATACAATAAAAAGAGAGCGATCTATGAATTAGGAAGTAGGCTCTTACCAGACATACAATCTGCTGGTATCTTGATCTTGGACTTCCCAGCCTCCAGAACTGTGAGAAATAAATGTTTGTTGTTCATAAACTACTAGTCTATGGTATTTTGTGATAATAACCTGAGACACTGGGTTAAGAAAGTGACTGATCAAACCAAGCAATACTGTTTGGGACTCAACTGAAATGTGATTTTAAATAAATGGGCTAGATTTCCAGATGTGCCTCAATACATTAGAACTGAAGGCAACTTCAAAGTCAGGATTTAAAAACACGTGGAGGAGAACTGTGTCTTTGGCATAAGTCACCTTTTAAATAAAAATTTTAAATCATTTTAATTACAGTTGACATACAATATTATATTAGTTTCAGGTGTACAACATAGTGATTAGACATTTACATAACTTACAAAGTGATCACCTCAATAAGTCTAGTATCCATCTGACACCCTACATGGTTATTAAAATATTATTGACTATATTTCCTAGGCTGTACTTTACAGCCCATGATAAGTCATTTTCCAAGATGATTGTTTTGAGCGCCATTGCTCATTTGGTTGAATAATTGTTTAAAAACAACAATGACAAAAACCCAGCATCACTCCTTAATAAGTCACTCTTCACAAATGTGAATATGGGTTTCTATATTCTCTGCATTCCTTCTATGAGACCTTTGCATGTGGAAATGTTTTCCCTGCTTCTATGTTTATTGGAATTGAACCAATTAGCTGTGATGATGAAAAATGACCTTTCTTGACTCAAGAACAACATAGACTCTATGTTGAGCAAAAATTCAGCTCCTATTTAATTACTAGTTGAATAATATTGGTGTGGTCAAAGGAGGTAATTAACTTTGACTTTGTCCTTAATAAAAGAGAAAAGTCAGGCAATGGCTATATCATAGAACAGGAGATGTGAGGACACAGAGTAACCCATTCCATTTCTCCTATTCCTTTATGCTCTGCTGTACTCCCCAAACAGACTTTGGCTTTGGGCCTGAATCCTAAAATACTCAGATGACTGGCTCGCTATATTAGTGATAATCTCTAAACTTTGCCTCAGCTTTCCTGGGTAGATGTCATTTCCATGTTCTTCAGCATTGAATTTTATTTATTTATTTTTTATTTTATTTTTTGTGGTAGAGGGATTATAATCACCAACCATTTCTACTTTATATATAAATGGAGAGAACAATAATCAAATTAAACATTTGGAATCCATATAATTTATTCAGTTATAAGATCATGCATAAGCTTTTGACAAGACCAAGAGCTAATGGATAATATTAAAAAGGCAGACCTGGTTACTAGAAAGTAATTTACCTCCAAGTGTCCATCCCATTGTGCACCATCAGAGAGAGGAGAGGTAAGTATAGATATCAACCAGGCTAGAGTTTCACTAGCTTCTGACAAATAGATCCTAAGTGCCAGGGATCACTTGGTAAGAACCAGCCTTATTAAAAGTGGCAAGGTCAAGTTTCAGGAATGGCAGTTCAATTGTCACATCAGTTTTAGCATCCACAAGAATTATGGCCTATATGGCATAATGGAGCCTCCTAGTTATAGGGTCCTGGAACTCATATGGCATTAAAGTAGAAAGGGGCCAGGAAGGGTAATTCATTTTCTCAAATTCACATTTAATTAATGTATAATTTTTCATTATTTCTTAAGGTGGGTTAGACTTATCTCCAACACAAGAATTCATGTTCCTTGGATATAGTACAGAATATTTACACTTAGACTGTTTCTACTTGGGTTAGAAAATGTGGGACTCACTGGAGACACATAGATGATTATCTGTTGAGCTATTGTAGGAACTAACCATTTGTAATTATTACTGGGTGTCCCAATATCTGCAGAAATAAAAGGAGTTGTGGGGGGAGGGAGGGAGATAAAGTGCGTATTGCTTCAGGCAAAGTGCCAAGAGACAAATTATTTCACAGCAGACGTTTCTACCATCCATAGCTCTCAGAGCTGCGCAAGACATTTAGCTGCATGGTTTTAGCTTTTTATTTGTGATTGCTGTCAGATCTGTAATTTTAAAGGCAATGTACTAACTGGTATTTAAGTAGGAAAAGAGAGGCTGTGTATTTGCAATGAAGCGCAGGAAGAGCAGGAAAACATGAGCAAGTTGGCACTTTGTAGATCATTATTGCCCTTGCTTAATAAAGCAGTAGATGCTTCCAAATTGCTTTGAAGTGGTTGCCAACTTCCTCACAGCCCTGTGAAACCTGATACTTCTGCCTTTAAACAGTGTGTGAAAGTGCAAATGGTAGTACTTGCAAATTCATTCAGGGACTTCCAAACCCGTCTAAGCAGGAAATGGGAACAAGGAGACTGAGAAAGGAGGGGGAAACAGCCTCTGCAAGATTCCGTGGTTGGACGTCAGATTTGGCTGACTTTTATGCAGACTTGAACTTTACAGAGATAAACACTGGTTTCCTCAAAGGATCTAAAGGGATTAGAGGAAGGAACTTTGGTCTTCTTAATCTATATTTTTTAATGTAATAAGCTTATGGCAGAGTTAAGTGAGAGCCAGCTCAACCCACATTTAATAAAACACTTATTGGGCTACCAAATTTAATAGATCCATTTTAGAAGGTGGTAATTAGTGTCCAAATAATAAAGGCGAATAGGTCAGAAGAATATTTTCCATGCTTGAACTGAGATGACTCTTGCAACAGACCAGCTCAGCCCTAAGGTTGAAATTTTCTGTTATCGGCCTTTCCTTCCTGGGCAGGGGATCCACGTGTTGAGGTTCTTGAAAATGTCCAGTCATTTTATTAGTGCTACACAGGAAAATAAGGAAGCCTTATTTCCAGACCTGCATTAGGGCCTTGGCGATGCACTCACAATCTCTGTTGCCCTGGCAGAGAATAAGGTAACTAGATTGTTGTCTTTGCTTCATTTGCTTGCTAACAAAGTGGTTTAGAACAAAGGTTGACCTTTTGGCTGCTCATTGCCTGCTGAATTGTGTAGGAGAGTCAGAAGTGAGCTATTTCTGAAGCAACAAGCCACTAAGTCAGAAGAGCAGAAAGATGACTTTCTTGTGCTACACACAGGGAGGTACAAAAGAGTTTTTATTTGAACACCAGTCTAACAGCAGCAAAAATCCTCTCCATATATTCGTCATCTGGGTATAGGGCTGATCTCCAACTCTGTTTTACCATGAAAAAACAACAACACACCCATATTCTGCAGCAGCATTGCTCAATAAACTTACTACACTGAAGGAAACGTGCTATATCTGCACTATCCAAGATGGTAGCCACAAACCATGTGTGGCTGCTGAGACTGAGGAACTGGTTTAGTTTTACTTATTTTTAATTCACTTTAAGTGGCCACGTGGGCCTTGTGGATTTTATATTGGACAGCCCAGTTCTAGAGGGACGAGTGGCAGGGATGTGAGCACCTGTTTCCTGTGCAATTTAAACTTGATGAGGTATGTATGTTTTTAAAGTTGGGAGCTTCCATTTATTTTTCTCATGAAACTGCAATGCCGATCATAAAAATAAGACATGTCCCTGCAGTATGATAAGGCTCTTATTAAAAACAAGAAGAGCAATGAAAATTATATACATAGCTCTATAGATGTGGTTCCAGGTGTTCCTAGAGAATGACTGATGATTATTTCTTGGCCAAATCTTTGCTGTGATGAGAATTGGTGATGTCTCAGCAAGCACACCACTCTCCTACTGTCTGTCATTCGTGCTTGGATGCAGGGTTCCTGCACTTTTATCTGTGTTGGAGAGCTGTCTAACTCCTTTCCAAGCTATCTCTCTGAAAAACAAAGCAAAACAAAAGCAATAAAACAGAGAGAGGAAGATGTGCTAGGTGTGGGAAAATGCTTTAATGACACAGGTTTCAACTTGCTACCAAGTTATTCCGTACATGACAGTAACTCACTCATTTGGAATTTTGAATAAGCTCTCAGTGGAAGCATTTTTATAATTTGCTAGTTTTCAAGACTAATCTCTCATAGTCTGTCTTACCTATAATGGAGTTGATATACAGTATGTTTGCAATAAAAATATTAGAAAATATTTCTAATTGTTAATGGAAACACACATCAAAAATCAGCAATATGGCCCTGGCTGGTGTGACTCAGTTAGTTGAAGCATCATCCCATATGCTGAAAGGTCACAGGTTCAATTCCTGGTCATGGCACATATCCAAATTACAGTGTGATTCCTGATCGGGGTGCTTGCAAGAGACAACTGACCTGTGTTTCTCTCTTATATTGATGTTTCTCTCTCTCTCTTTCTCTCCTTCCCTCTCTCTCTCAGATCAATTTTTTAAAAATCAGAAATATTAATTATTTAATGGTGCTCTCCAAAAATATGTATGAGGTTTGAAAAATTGAGTAAGAGAGAATTTTTAGTTTCATTTTATTTTGAAGAGTTGAATACACAAAAAAGCAGATTAAACTTTGAAGGAGAGGGAGAATGAAGAAGATATTTTGGGTATTCTGGATTTATTTTTCAGGATGTATGTCCTTATTAACCCTAGTCCTATATTTCACTTCAAATATTTCATATCAAAGAAAATGTCTTCCCTTTTCTTGTCTCTGTGCATATCAGTAGGGCTGCTCTTAGAATCACCACGTAATCTTGTTTTGATTTGAGTGGAACAAAGAGCAGGCGAGAAAGAAAAATTGGGAGCGAAAAAGAGACTTGTGTAATGGGCAGGAGTTGAAAGAAAGAGAAAAAGAAGTAGTCAAGGTTTAAGATGATTGCTGAAGTGAAATTCACACACTTGTGAAAAATGATCATCCCCATTTATAGAGCATTTCTATTCACTACCAGGTACTGAACTAGATTATTAACATTAATTATTTCATGCAATTCTTATGACACCCCTAGGAAGTAGGTCTTTCCCCCCATGCCTCCCATGGGGGAACCAAAGTTTAGAGGTGAAACAACTCACTCAAGGTACTCTCTCACCACATCCAGATAAAAGTGGATGGTCTATATTTAAATGCAAAAGCTGAGTGCCAAAGCTTCTGCCCCTCCCATGGCAACAGGTCGGAGACTGCACTGAGCATGGTGAAAATGGAAGACCTGGGTGGTCATGATGAATACGGGCCTTTGAGAAGGATAAAAAGAGGTGCTGAGGAGGGCACTGGATGGTTCCTGATGCTTGACACCAGGACCCCAAGAGAACTTAGGAAAAGAGTTATGAGTTTCTGAGAAGTGAGATGGGATCGATCATGGGGCAGCTGGCTAGCAGCAGGCATCATAATTTTATTTTATTTCTTTTAAAAAAATATTTGTATTGATTTCAGAGAGGAAGGGAGAGGGAGAGAGAGATAGAAACATCAATGATGAGAGAGAATTATTAGTTGGCTGCCTCCTGCACACCCCACATTAGGGATCAAGCCCACAACCTGGGTATGTGCCCCTATCAGGAGTCAAACCATGACCTCCTGGGTCATAGGTCAATGCTCAACCCCTGAGCCATGCTAGCTGGGCACGTCAGAATTTTAATAAACCAGCAATTCCTAATGCAGGAACACCTCCTGTTGCATCTGTGTTAATGAAAGTTCATTATCACAGAGGAAGAAGTTGAGATAACTTGCAAACTTGGACTGTTGGAACCATTGCTGGGAATGTGTTGGATACTGGGTGGGTTTGCAAAGTTTACCTTTCCAGGGACTTTACTTTGGAGAATGCTCTCTCTGATCTCAAGGGGTAAACTATGCAAAAAGATATATTCATTCATGCAATCAACCTTTTTAAAAAAATATGAATCTTTATCATTGAAAGTATTACAGGTCCCCTTTATTCCCCCATTGACCTCTTCTAGCCTGCCCCTGCAGTCCCCTCCCTCACCCCAGGCCTTCACCTCCCTATTGACTGTGTCCATGGGTTTTGCATATTCAACCTTTTTTGGATAACTGTCACACATTGTCAATCCTTCCACATTCCACAAATATTGAATGAGTGCCTACTATGTCTCAGGCGCTCTTTGAGGCCACAACTGTGAAACCAACTTGACATATTGGACAATGCCTTCAAAAAGTTAAATTTTAATTTATTTAACCTCTTATTTTAATACAAACTCCTCTCTACCCTTTGTCCCATAATACTGTGTGATATTAAAATGCTACTTGAAGAAACTGAGAACATTTTCCTGTAGTGTATTTATAACTTCTTTGGATTTAGGGCTTGACATGGCTGAATAGAAAACTAAATATAACCAGCATTTGTGTTTTCCCTCCTAAGCCTGTTGGGCATTGGAAAGGAAGGAGAGAACACAGGCTTTGTGAAAAAGACTTCCAGTGCTAATAAACAGCTGTATGTATCTCAGGGAAACCATTTGTAACTAAAAATAGAGCCTATCTAACTATAGCAACTCAGAGTATTTAATACCCAGATTCTTCATGGGCAGAAATAAATTCCAAAAGGGTATATGAGTAAGGAGGGTGGAGTGGTAGTGTTGAAGGGGTCAGAAGAGCTGTGGCCTGGAATCCAGGGTTTCATTAATCTGCATGTGAGCTTCAATCAAATATGCCTATTGCATCCACAGGAGATTTTTTGTCTCAAAGACAATTAGAAATCAGTGGGTAGCAATGCAGTTAAAAGGAAAAACAGTGCACATGGGCTATTTTTAGCACACTGAGCCACATTGTTAAGAATAAAAAACAAACGAACTGGGGAGAGTAAGTAGAAAAAAAAAGGAAATTCTAAATACTCAATGGAAAAGAGAATATATACTTATTTGTGCATAACTATGGTTCCTAAAGATGCGAGATATATCCAGAATATAGAGGTTATTAATCTTTAAATGGCTATTTTTGTATTTTATTAATATTTGTTAAATTCAGATGTATAGAAGGCTGCTTTCTAAGATGAATTATAACTTTAATTTCTTTTTGTTGGCTAGTGTTTTGGACTCAACTCTGTCTCTCTCCCCTCAAATTCACATGTTGAAGCTGTAACCCCCAATAGGATGGCATTTAGAGGTGAGGCCTTTGGGAGGTAATTAGATTTAGATGAGGCCATGAGGGTGGGTCTTGACAGTGGAAGATGACCTGTTTTCATATATAGATAGGTAAACACATTGAGGAGCAACAACGTCCCAAACTGACAGATTCTGAGCCTGGTAATGCTTATTTATAATGTATTTGGTGGCTGCCCTCCTTGCAACAGCAATACTACGATTAACTTGAGAAATTAAAACATAATTATTTTTTGAGGAATGGAATCATTCATCTAAATCCCTCACCCATGCTATCTCATTTTCATTTGTATTTTGAGGTCAAATTATAGTGGCGGGTGTAACAGTACTGTGTTACTGATGGAAAAACTCAGTAAGAGAAGGTCAAGTAAAGAGATAATTTATTTCTCTCTGTCAAATGTTTCCTCAGAAACTTAAAATAATAACCTTTTATTTTTAGAGGGTTCAGACCAACCATTCTTAAATTCTGTTGAAGCACTGTTGTTGTTGTTGTGTTTTTTCTTTTTGCAGTGATGAGGACGCCAGAGCTGAGAAAGAAATTCCACTGCTGGCCTCAGATGTATATATCCAAACGTGGGTAAAAACAAGGAAGCATTTATAGCACTGTGTATCGTTGAAGTCTTCTTGGTTAACAATGGAATGAAACAAAACAAAAGAGAACAAAATTAATGCATTGTGGCCAACCTCCATCCCAGGACTGCAGAACCATCAGGTAGAATTGGATGATTTTTGTTGTCCTGCTTTCTAGGTTGTTTTCATGCAATGTGAATAATATTAAGTTGAACCATATGAAATTGCCACATTTGTGGATCAGAAATGGTCAAATGTTGGCAATGTCTTATGGTCATACTGAGAATGGCTATTTCTAGGTTTATATTGCAAGGTTGATTGTAAAACTCATCAGTAGTAATAGCTCAGGCATTTTCTTTTAAAATTTATTTATTGTCTAAAGTTTTAAATATGTCTCCTTCCTCCCCCCCCCCTGCTTGACCCACCCCAAAGCTATTCCCACCTCGGGCAAGCCCCCACCACCCCAGTTCTGTGTCCATTGATTACGCTAATATGCATGCATACAAGTCCTTTGGTTGCTCTCTAACCTCCCCCCACCCCACCATTTGTCTTTGGATCTATTCTTGTTCATCAAATTATGTTGATCATTATATCCCACATATGAGTGAGATCATATAATATTTATCTTTCTCCAACTGGCTTATTTCACTTAGCATAATGCTCTCCAATTCCATGCATGCTGTTGCAAATGGTAAAAGTTCCTTCTTTTTATAGCGGCATAGTATTCCATTTTGTAGATATACCATAGTTTTTTAATCCACTCATCTGCTGATGGGCACTTAGGTTGTTTCCAAATCTTAGCTATTGTAAATTGTGCGGAATAGCTAGACATTTTCAACCTTCTTCTCCTCCCTTTACTCTATTGCTATGATTAGTTGACATTTCCATATGATACAAGCTTCCTGAATGTACTCAGATTTTCCTGAAATACCAAAAATGGGAGGTGGATAAAGAGAGAGGCCACTTATAATAACAGTTTTTATCATCACGAGCATTAAGAGCCTGTGGCACAGATTAATTCAGCCTTGGGCCGTGTGCAGATGTCCACAGCTCTCTCTCTCACAAGAGGAAGGGTGAGTGGAGTTGTCACAATTGCAGGAATGACCAGGAATCAGCTCTGACTTATTGAAGAAGTCAATCATTTCCAATTGCAGTAATGAATTATTTCTAATATCCATGGAGCCCTGACCCTATAGTTGGGAAGACTCGATGTTGCCCGTTAGACTATGGTGACAAAGGAGTTAAACTCTAAAGACTTAGGATGGGCTCTAGGGACCATGTACAATGGGGCTGTCCAGGGACTGCCAAAAAGTCCATGAATTCCACACGTCTGGGAAACCCTTTACAGTTTGGGTCCAATCTGTAAGTTAAAGTCATTTGCTTTAAAAACCCTCCCAAACCCTGGACAGGGCCTTGGTGGCTGAGATCACTCACTCACGGTGCAGCATCAAGTCTGAGCTAGAATGTCTCATAAGCAGGACCACCAGGCCCATTGCCAGCATTTCAGAGAGCATCAAATGACAGCAATTATAGAAGGCTATGGTTGATAAAGACTGTACATCTAAAACTGCCACTTAAAGCAACTACAGACTGAGAACCATTTGCAGCTGATAGAAAATACCTTGCTGCAAAGAAACAGCCTTAGATCCCCTGGAAATGGGTCTTTAGGGAACAGAATCGGGACTCTGGCAGCAGGAGAGGATGCCAACAGGCTAGGACAGGGACAGGATACTTAGCCCTACATGGCTAAGAATTTCCACCAATTCCTTAGTGAGAAAGGCTTGGGAGTGAATACCAGAACTTTACAGAATGGCATTGTAGTTTGTCTTTTAGATGTGATGGTGGTGCTGTGGTTCTGCTGGGGTGTGTGCGTGTGTGTGCGCACGCGCACACACACTCATATGCTTATGTTAATTAGTAATCTCTAGTGTTTTATTTCAGAGCATGGGTTTCATCATTTTTAGTGGACTCTTTATAAAGGCTCAAGTCTTTAAAAAATAAAAGAGTTTGTTAAAATTTTAATATACGTATTTGTACCAGGTAGAATCAACTGTTAAGTTCTTATGTGATTCAGACCTTCGGAGGAGGCCGACCAGACAGAATTCTCCCCAGAGTGTGCCAGGGCAAGGCCCCTGCCACCTGGGCGGGTCCCCTGATACGTTAGGACAACAGCATACTTGCTTGTGCTCACGTACTCATTGCTCATATTTGGCAGAGGTAGGCAGGGAAGCACATTTACATATTCTTTTTATTTTTTTTTAAAAGCAGAGTTTGAGGAGGAAGAGAATTAAATTGGAAAGGCTTTCAAAATAGCTGTATAAATGAATGCAGCCAATTGGATGACATGATATATTGAAAAAGGGAAAAATACTTGAATTTTAGGAACAAATACTTGGATTATTACTTAAATTACCCCCCCCCCCCAAAAAAAAAGCGGGGGAAGAAACAGAGACCTATAAAGTGCAGGTGAAGACTTTAATACCAGGTCAGCATTAAATGACCAGGATATGTTTTATCATACTTTGAATTTCTTGGTTGGACAACGAGAAAGTATGATGACAGAAAGAGAGCATGAACTCTATTGCTTGTGGACACTCAGAGTCAAGTGCCAATAAGACGTCTATAACCTTCAGCAGGTGAGACACACACTCTGAGCAGCTCAAATATAATTCTGGAGCATGAATTTCAGTCTGTTTGCTGTCTGTTAGAGATGATGGATCCTTTCATTGTTGGTGTCTGCCATGTCTTAGCTGTTTCCCTGGGAAGAAATGCCACCTGTGCCCGTATTAAAAGTTGAACTTGAACAAGGAGTCAAGAGCCAGGCACTAGTTACAGCTGTGGGCTGCAGGATTGCCAGTCACTATAATTAACAATATTGTCGTGCCATGATCCTAAAAGTCACATATTTTAATAATACCTAAAAATATTTGTGGAACAAGGCAGGATCTATATAACAAAATTATACATTTTGCACCATTTAAGCAATTTGTGAAAAAACTCTCAACCTACCAGACTGAAATTAGAGATTTCCACTTGGCAGCCTTGATTTTTGAGGGCTCCACTGGAAAGATGTGAATAGATTCATAAAAAAGGGGGAGGAGATATTAAATTTAAAGAAACAAGCTGACTTAGTTATTGTTCATTAACATCTCTTAGGGCAGGGCAGAAGTGGGCAGGACTACATTTCTATGGCCTCTTATTTGAAAACAGGCATTGACCAAAAAAATTTATTCATTTCTGTAGATTCTTTTAAAATTTGAAATGATCTCTATGTTAATAAACACTGCCTTTATAACAATTCAAAGTGTGTTCATTTTTTTTTTGGACACCCTGTGTTTCTTTTTTAAAAAAAATATTTTTTTTTATTGATTTCAGAGAGGAAGGGAGAGGGAAAGAGAGATGGAAACATCAACAATGAAAGACAACCATTGATTGGCAGCCTCCTGCACACCCCCTACTGGGGATGGAGCCTGCAACCAGAGCATTTGCCCTTGGCTGGAATCGAACCTGGGACCCTTCAGTCTGCAGGCCGACACTCTATCCACTGAACTAAACCGACTAGGACTATATGTGTTTCTTAATGCACTAGATGACAGGGCCTAGCAACAGGGCGCACAGCGATGCACACAGCAAGCTTCTGGGCCTCCCCACGGTTGTAACGTGCCATGGAAACATCTGAGAAGGTTACTGCTGACGAGTCACATGTGCAGCACTTATTAGTCTGGCTTATTGCCTCCTTTCATAACCGAAGGAAATGCTAAATTTCAGCTCAAGGTTAGTAGGTCAGGTACAGGTCAATGATAATAAAGAAGTAATATTTTCCCTTCTCCAATTTCATAGCCCCCTGAATTCTCTCCAGGGACCTCTTGTTAAGAACCCCTGGCCATGCTTTCCTTGGTTGTTTTCACAGGAGGAGGGGTGGGTTATTTGCCTGATGACTTTGGGAAAAGAAGCAAGGCCCTCTCAGCTCCGCTCTGCTCTGCTCTGCCTCTTGCTGGCTTCTTTCTTTTTCATGCAGCTTGTCTGCACAACGCATACCTTCCTGCTACTCTCTGTCCTGCAGAGTGGCCTGCTCCTATAAGGGGAACTGCAGTTTTAAATTGTGTCAGACACTAAGTGGGCAAATCTATCCCTCTTAGGGGTCACTGTTCACAGCCCTTTGTGGTGGTACTAAGTGGCCCAATCCAGTTTTTATCAGAAATAAAGCTGCCAGAGGTCTCCCAATGTCTGCCTCCTCTGTGGACCTCCCATTGGATCCCCAGGCAACTTGAGGGTGTGACTGAAGGGCATAGACTCTGGAGGCAGACAGCTTGGGTACGTCCTACTTGGGACTTTGTGAAAGCAATGGGTTTCTTGGTTTCAGTTTTTCCATTTGTAAAATGGGATGATAATAGAACTTACCCCATACTGTTATATGAGAATGTAAGGAATTTATCCACATGAAGGTGTTAGAAAGATATTGAGAAGGGGGTGCATGCTCAATAAACGCTAGCTGTTAGAATTCTGCATGGGGTGTGGGGAAAGGTATGCTATTGATTGAGCCCCCAACCCTAGCAACTTTTTCCTGGAATCTAAAATATCTGTCCTGCATGGATTAAGTTAACTAGGTACCTACAGATCATATCTGCCTGTGCTGGATAAATACGAAGTGTCCCACTAGGGCCTATTTTGGGAGAGACATCACCCCAGAATATGTACTGATTATTTAATTAGTGAGACATAAGTCTGAACTCAATGAAATTGACAGTTTTGTAAGCCAAAAAATGAGTCCATATCAATAATTCCATGTGATTGAGCCTGATACATCCATCTGGTTGTTAAATAGCCATTGTCTCCCAGTCCCCAAAGGACCCCTCCCCCCAGAATTCCCTAGAGCTCTCCAACCAAAGGAATCCCCAAGATCTTTTTGTGGTGCTGAAACTGACATTCTTTCTGACTATTTGGTGCCTTATAGTTATTCAGGGGAGGGCTTTTAAGAGTTTCTTACTTGCTGAGGATCTGATGACATATGTTAGGTGTTGAGACCATAAAAGACCCTCAACTCATGGTTTGGACTTCAATTTTCTTAAGCAATCACTTAAAGAAACAAACAAAGAATTCAAGGCCTCCAATGGTTTAATTTGGAACATCAGGCATCCATGACATTGCTTATCTCCATGCTGTGCCCCTGTAAGTCAATGATCTCAGATCTCAAACATGTTAAGATTTAATGTCTAGTTCTCTTAGGAGAAGCATAGTATGAGGACTGATTGAGCAGAGGCCCCTAAAAGGATTATCAGCAGGCACATGGCCCCATGCCCGCCAGCTGAGGACAGCCTCCTGGGCTGTGAAGTCCCTGTGCCAGGGTTGATGGGGATAAACACTAGTTGAGCTCCTGTTATGAATCAAACACTTCTGAGTACTACTCTTTGATCATTCATAGGGCAAATATTTATGTGCTAGGCACTGGTGATAAGCAAGACCCAGTTCCTAAACTACACTTAAAATCTAGATCTTTCTATTTATGAAGTAAAAGTTTTAGTAAGGTTGTTTGCTACTCTCTCTTTTGTGAGATCATGTACACAAACACAAATACATACAGAATGAGAACTAGATATATTTGCTCCATTGTAAACATCTCTCCTTCTCCAAATAGGGAATTGTAATCACTATTCTTCCACCTCAATCTCTAACACACTAGTATAAAATATAAGGGCCAGAGAAACAAACTGAAATAAAAAGGCCCAGGATACATGTGCCTATTTTCCCTTGTGACTTAAGACCAATTGACTTCTCCCATGTCTCAGTGGACTTTGGTGTGCAAGACCCACGATAACACCAAACATTTGTCACCGGGCTGCAAAGGCTGCGCGTAGGCAAGCCAGGCCACCTGCTTGGAGAGGCCTGCTTCATTTCCCAGCCAGCATGTGCAGATACGGAGAGGTCCAGACTGAACTCAGCAGTGAGCTCATGCTCAGATAAGCAAGGTCAGGCGTCCCTGGGGACACAGGCAATTACAGAAAAGGCAGCTCATTGCAGGCCCACAAATAGGCTGCCATTTGCTTCTTGCTCTCTTTGGGCTTGGGGCCAATGTTGTTCAGGGAGAATTATATTGTAATATTCAGCTACCAAAACAAAACAAAACAAAACAAAAGCCTGTGCTTATCTTGTTGTGAGTATAATAAATAATCTTATTAATGTAAGCCATCTTGAGTTTTACAGATCCAGGGGCCTCATTTTTTCACTTTTTTTAAAAATTACCTTTTTTATTGATTTTTTTTACAGAGAGGAAGAGAGAGGGTTAGAGAGTTAGAAACGTTGATCAGCTGCCTCCTGCACACCTACTGGGGATGTGCCCACAACCAAGGTACATGCCCTGGACCGGAATCAAACCTGGGACCTTTCAGTCCGCAGGCTGACACTCTATCCACTGAGCCAAACCAGTCAGGGCTCATTTTTTCACTTTTAAAGCAAATAGTTTTGTTTTTTTTAATTGTCTAAAGTTTTACATATGTCTCCTTTTTCCCCAGTTGGCACCACCACCCCCGCCCCCCCCCCCCCGCAAGCAATTCTCACCCTGGGGAAGCCCCCACCACCCCAGTGTCTGTGTCTAAAGCAAATCGTTTTTTAAAAAGTGTTTGCTTTTTGTTTATTTTAAAACCATTTTGTGTATATTTTTATATGTGTGGTCCACTGTTGCACATAAGTAAGCACAGTTTTTTTTTTAATCGAAAGTAATGTAACTGCTAATATTACCAGGTGACTACATTATATATATATATGAAGTGTTCTTTAGATCTTTATGCCCAAAGATACTTTTGATTGGAAGTTTCTCAGAGGCGCTAGTTATGAGGTTCATATTGGGATGAGGATATTTACAAAGAGCTATGCATATTCATGTAGTAATTTCTAATGAGCAAAATGACTTTCCAATAACCACTCTAGCTCTGTGTCCAAGGAGCAATGTCCCTAATTGCCCTGTGATAAACTATGAACAAAACCCACAGCTGGATAACAGATAGTGGTACAATCTGTCAATAAAACCAATACTGTTATGCCTCACCAGCTCTGCTCACTTGTTAGAGTGCTGAAAGCAGAATTTTAATGGAGAATTATTTGAAAGACCAGCACGCTGGAACACATCTCGGCTTGTATGGTATGATGTGGTCAAATTTGTTATCCTTCAAAGCTAATCATAAAGGAGCAAGAGCGCATACAAAAATATTTAGGTAAAAAGTTTTCTCCTTTGAAGACTTATGTGTCTTAAAGGAGGACCCGGCCAGGATTATCGGGTCTCAGATCAAACATTTATTGTGCCTGTTTCTTATGCAGGGACACTGTGTACCAGAGCAGTGCGATTACCATTTAAATAGGCTAACCTTCACTTCAGGTTGGTAAACACTTTCATCACAGAAGTATTCTCTGTCTGCTTTATGATGTTTATTATTAAACATTTTGTTGTATTAAATTTGCTGAATTCCTAAATAATTTATTAGGTGATTTAAAAAATATTACTCTGATTTGTGTAGGTGGAAATTGCCATGATTTTGTATTCAAGGTGGGTAATTGAGCATATTGAAATTACTTTTCAGGAAGCCACGGAGTAATGAGATTAAGACCCAGACAGTGGGTGAGACTGGTGACCGTGGACGCTCACTGCCCCACAGGCTTTTTCTTTTTGTTAACCCCTCACCCAATGATTTTTCCATTGATTTTTAGAGAAAGTGGAAGGGAGAGGGATAGACATGGAGAAATATGAATGTGAGAGATACATCAATTGCCTCCTGCACATGCTCTGACCAGGACCAGGGACAAAGCCTGCAACCAAGGTATGTGCCCTTGACCAGAATCCAGCCCAGGATACTCTATCCACTGAGCCAAACAGACTAAGGCCCTACATGATTTTTCAATGTCCTTCTGATAACAGCCCTTTGTTTTCCTTTTGCTCCTAACCCTGACCATTGCACGTGAACTTGGTGAGGCTGGCAGTCACAGTGACCTGCACTCTCTTGACCACAAGAGCCAGGCACATGACTGAAGGTACCCCTTTGTCTTGGCTTCAGTGATTGGTTCAGAGGTTGGCACATGGCCAAAAGTGAGCCACTCACTGACAGCATCCTCTAAAAATTTTCTGTCAGAGTTAATTTATTTTTTTTTTTTCATCTGGAGTTGCTAAGCTGAAAGCCACCAGGGGACATCTTGGAGAGACACAGGTTGAAGAACAGAGTTGAACGAGGTTGAGAGAGAGATGAGAAATGGAGAGCTGGAGTGCTGAAGACATGCTTTAGGCCCTGACACCAATTGTGTCTGAAACCAGCGATGATTCCAGACGTTCCGGAAAAATGGGATTACCTTTTTTGCAAGGCTAGTTTGAGTTGAGTTTTCAACATTTAAAACTCAAAGAATCATGATAAATACCGAGGATTACCTGTTTGTTTAGGAAACATCCAAAGCAGATTTATCTTGATCAGAAAGCCTAAATATAATTACTACTTACAAATCCCACCCAAACAGGGGTCCCTCCAGTTAGGGTGGAAGACACAGTTTGGAAGATAGTCCTGCTAATTTGACAAACTATATTGTTATTAGAGACTCCTAAAAAGCCATTTTACACTCTTTCCACATGATTTCTTTTTCAGTTAAATATTGTACATTTATAGAGGGTGTCCTCTTTCTGAGATAATTCATTCCGTTTGTTGAGTTATATATCAAAGTGATATAGAAAGTAATAAAAGAACATTGCACAATAAAAGCAAAAGACAGCATACTGGGAGAGAGAGAGAGAGAGAAACAACAATAATGAGAGAGAATCATTGATTGGCTGCCTCCTGCATACCCCCTACTGAGGATCAAACCCTCAAACAAGGCATGTGTCCCTTGATCAGAATCGAACCCCAGACCCTTCAATCCCTAGGCTGATGCTCTATCCACTGAGCCAAACCAGCTAGGGCAGCATCCTTCCTTTTCATTTGGTAGTTATAAATACTACCTCAGAATTGACCACGTCTCATCTCCATGGTTGTTCTAAGAATATATTACTACTGTGGGACCTTTCCCGAAGACCCTACATCCAGCTCTTTCTGATTTAATTTTCAAATTTTCTGATCCAACTGTCTGACCCTTACCCTCTGTGTCTGATTAACATTCACACCTTCATCTTGTCTTTATTTAGCCATCTCTTAGCTTTGATCTGATTTCCAAGTTCCACTGTCCTCACCTCCAAACTTGCCATGCCTTCTTCTGAGCTATGTGTATTGAACACGGTCCTTTAGGTAAAAACTCCTCCTGGATGGACCTACACTTTAGGACTCTTCCATTCCTCACACTGATATTGATAAGTCTTCTTGCCTCCCAACTCTGGTCTGTCATTTCTAGGATGTGACATAAGAGTCCTTAAGGGAGCCTTTCCCAATCAGGTCTCTGAAATCTAAAATTTCAGAGGTTCATTCCCTGTCCGCTTTCCTCCTTTGATAAGATGCTGGTATCTCTGGGAGAAGTGATACAGGAAGCCTCATTAATAATGTTTTGCTTTGGCATCTGCTAGACATTATGAATGACTCTACAATATTCACTCGCTCCCCCACAACCACCACCTGTTGCCCCCCCTCCCTGGCAGCAATGGGGATTGGGGTGATGATCCAACTCTAGGGAGGGAGAGACCCTAAGTCTCAGCCAATTATGGCAATCTTCTTCCCCTACCAGCCATTGGTTCAGGAATTCAGACGAAGCACACTTTTCCATGCAGGGCAACTCCATATGTAAACGGCATATGATGTGCAGTCAGACAGAGAGAAGACCTTGATTCAGTGTCTGGGGAAGGCATTTTTCTCTTCCTCCCTCCCCTGTCCCCATTCACATGCTCTCTGTGGATATGAATGAAGAAGCATAGGTCTCAGTGATTGGTACGTGTGGCTCAAACCACAGAGAAAACAGCCTTAGGAGGCAGCTGACACTGTATTGAGCAGAGCAGGCAGATAGAACGAACTTGAGTGTCTCGTGGCATTGTCCAGTCACTCCATTGTCCAACTCTTATCAAGACCTCCACATAAGTGAGTCCTATATTCTGTGTTCAAACTCTTAGATTTAAAAAACCTAATGTGACTAAGATGATGGGTTTATTTGTGTTCTTTTCTGCGGTCAGGTTTTGAGTCCAGGAGAATAAATAGAGCAAGGAAGGAGGTAAGAGGAAAATATTTCCCAGAAGGGGACAGACTCAGGTAGAATATAAAGAAAGGGAGTGAAAAACACCAGAAAATAAGCCTTTTATACTGTGAAACATGCCGGAGGGTAAGCATTCTATCCAAGTAGCCTGGAGATACGATTATTTTTTCCCCATTAGTCAGGGATAAAGGCTCTCCCTCCCCCCCCACAAAAAATTATCCTTGAAACCCTCTAAATTATGCTACACAGATGGAAAGACTTGTCCAGTATTTGCAGGCAAAGGTCATAAGGTTGGGCCACAAGTCGAGCCCATAATAATAAGAACTAACATTAATATTTATAAACCACTTTACACTTTACAAAGGGCTGCCATGACTTGATTTCATTTGAGCCTGAAAACAATTCTCTGGAGTAAATTTTTACCATTTATTTTGTATAGGTGTGGTAGCTAAGACTCAAGGAGACAGACAGGAAGTCACAGAACCATGTGGCTGGTGGCATGGAGTCCAGGACTGAACGAACACTAGAGTTCTGACATGGGCCTTCACTCCCTCGACCACCCACCAGTGCTTCTCTGTCATTCCACATGGCCTTGCTGGTGCCTGGCAGGCAGCTGCTATGGCTAAGTTCAGAATCAGTTTTCCTTGTTGGCATCTCTTTGGGAAGGCAGCCCCAGGGCCTTCCTTATCGGTTTGTGGTTGCCAGCCTTCTTTTACCATGAAAAGGGCTTTATTTCTTGGCATTTAATCACCTTCCTTATCCAATCCCTCTTCTCCATTACTTCACTGGGCTTCCTGTTGGTTTTATGTTAGGAACATCCTGGGTTGACAACTGGAGTCACTTTCTGCATTTGATTCAAAGGAAACTCAATCGAGTGAATTCTATACAATGGTGAGCTTATTGGCTCATTACATCTTAAGGTAATTCCCAGGAAACATGGTGAAACCAGAGAAAAAGGTATCCTTAATCCTGAATAATATGAGCTGAGAGTGTATAAGCTCTTTGGTTTTTTAATAATACCTGTGAGATGATTGGTATCTCACTATTACTATGGAAGAAAGTAAAAGGAATAAGAAACAAAAAGTGAAAAACTAGGAGAGAGGGAGAGAAATAAATGTGCAAACATTGGGAGTCAAAGAGTATGTACAGGCAACAGTTTAGTGCCCTTTACATTTTTTCTCCCATTTTTGAATTAAATTAAGTATTGCTTAGTAAGCATAATTAGCCATCCCACTGAGCCTCTTTAGTACTACCTCAGTAACTGGTGTGATGAGATGACAGAGTTAGCAGCTGGCAGAGTGGCAGTTATAGTCAATAGCCTACTGACTCATAAACCAGGTAATTTGGCTCCCAAACACCCATGAACAGAATTCAGATAAATTATAAGCTAGTGTGGATCATATCTATACTTATTTACTTTCCTTCTCCCAATAAGCCCTTACAAATAAAAATGGGAAGTAGAGGTTAGGAATTCAGAGATCAAATTACATTTTAATTGTTTTTCCCAGTGCACATTTACATTTATTGATGGCCCAAATCCCTTCCTCCCTGCTATGGTGAGGCATGCAATTGTTTTATTCTGTCTTATAGATATTATGATTCAGTTAAAATGAAACTTGGATGAGGGTCAGGAGGTCAGACATGTCAACCAGGACCAAGAGAACTTTCAATCATATTTGTCCTAGACCTTTGGCCCTTGTCTGTGGCTTACGATGTCTTTGCATCCCTTGATGTGGAGATCTGGGTGCTGGGGTGTCTACACTTAAGAAAATAATAGGATGAGTACATATATGCTTCAAACATTGTCTTTTATAACCAGGAGTCAGTCAATTTATTTAAAGCACTGGTGAATAAGAGGGAACATTTGACTCATCCTTATCTTTACTGTTAGGATGATGATAATACTTGGAACTAGGAACATTAAAATAAACCATGCGATAGTGGATCCATCTGATTAGCTTCATTAGTAGAACAGTGAGATTTATTGGCACTAATTAAATGTTTGATTTGGCACAAATCTTAATTGTTAATATGCAGAAGGTAATATAAGGAAATACTTTAAATATAGCAAATGAGAGTGTTATAGGGTAGATCAGTGGGGGAAAACGTTAGCAAAGCTTATTCTTATAACATTAAGTTGTCACACAGTACGTTTGTGCAATAAAATGCTTTCAAGAGAGCAGACACCATGGCATGCACACCCTACATGGTGTTTCTCCATGTTGTTAGAGGGGAACTTGGTAACTAGAGCGAAGTCATAAATTATGCAATCATTCTGGAATTTACATTCACTTAAAGCAAGATTTTCAATGTTCTGGCTGGCTTTTACTTTTTGTTCGGACCCCACGATTCCTACCTCACTGCCTTGGTGTGTGTTTACATAGCATTGTTCAGCTATGCAGGGTGTTCTCCCCCCCCCCACACACACACACACTTGTTAGTTTCCTATGCAATGCAAAGTGAAGCTTAGATGAGGCATGAAAGCAGGATAATATTAGCGAGTCACAATTAGGTCAAGGGATATGAGCAAGCTGAGCTGCCACTTCATGCTATTTACAGCTTTCCTCTCTAAAGGGTTCTGATCTCTGTGGGTTTGGCAATGCCGAGAGCAGAGGGAGAGGGAGGTCATCTTCCCAGTTCCTATTTTGGAGAGAATAACAGACACAGCAGCCACAGCCAAGAGTCACAGTTATGTAGCACATAATGGAAATGCTTTTCTAGCCATTATCTCATTTAATCCCTTCAATACCTGGGAGGAAGGTGATATTATTGCATTTGACAGATGAGGACAAGGAGAAGCAGGAGAGTTAGGTAATGAGCTCAAACTTGCACTGAATGAAAGCTGCTGAATGAAAGCGTCACAATTGAAACCCAGATTCCCCCTCCATTCAGCCTGTGCTTTTGTTGCTGCACTCAGCTGCTTTCTTACAAGCACGGTTTCTGGAAGGTAGGGATGAAATGGGAAGCACTGGTTACACAAGTCTTTCTGCACATGTCACATTCTCTTTTCACTGCATTTCCCTCTTGCTTGTCCAATGGGGCCGACCCAAAAGAGACACTTGCTGTCAGTGATTTAGAAGAGAAGCTAGTCTTCTAAAATGGGCTTTATAAAGCTATTCTTCCAAATTCTAAACTCAGAAGTTCATCTTTTCCCATTGAGCAAATTATCAAGGTAATCACTTAGATGGGATGTCCTCTGAAATGTAGATAAATCTTATTTCTGACTTTTGGGTACAAAAGACCCATTATCATTAATATGCATCTCCACCTTTCTCTGTGGTTCTGATCCAGTGGTTCTAACATTGGTGTGACTACAACTCATGCAGTGGTGAATCACTTAGTGTTCTTTGGTTGCTAACAGAAATCTTCTCTTGTTCCTATAAGCAGCAATGATTTGGGCAGCTCTCAGAACTAGAGGGAGGCCTGGAGAACAGGGATAGAAAAAGGAGAGGAACAGGCAGTTCTAGGGGTGTAGGTAGGAGGAACTAATTTTATTTTCTCTCTAGACTCAAATAAATATACTTTAAATAATTATCTAAAGTAGTCAGAATTCTAAGCTGGGCCTCAAGATTCCTACTTTCTATGTATTAGTCAGAGCTCATAGTAAGAGCTCAGCTGATTACATTGGTTCAGAGAAGCAGAACCAATAGGAGATAGATGGATAGATAAATAGATAGATAGAGATTTATTATGAGAGATTGGTTCAGATAATTATGGAGGCTAAGAAATCCCACAAAGTTGTTTGTGGTACCGGACTAAAGAGGTTTGTTTGCCTGCATGCAACAGAACCCAATTAGACGAGAACAGGAATTTGCAGCCAAGAAAGTAAGGACTTATTAATTGAGGAAGTGGCCTGAGCCTGGAATCACAGGTGAGCCAATGCTCAAAGACCAGGCATCCCCATGGTTTCCAGGGGATGAGTTATATAGGGGACTAAGGAAGTTAAAGTCATGGTCCAGATCGTGGTCTCTACTGATTGGCTGGTGCTAGTGCAGTGTAGTTGAACATTGCATCTGGTCCTGATATCTGCCAGGGCGTCTGTTCAGCGGTTTTGTTCTATTCAGGGCCTCGATGGATTGGGTGATGCTCACCCTCATTGATATACCCAGAAATAATGTTTACCAGCTATCTGCGCATCCTTTAACCAGTCAGGTTGACATAAAATTAACCATCACAACCCAGTGTACACATCCTGCATAACCCCCACCCCTAGAGTATGCGTGTGACTATGACTATCATGAGGTATTAGTTCTGCGATCAGTTTACTAATCAGTTACTTTGAGTTCATCAGGAATGAGGGTTACCCTAGGTTTGCAATGTAATCAGCTGAGCTCTTAAAAGAGGACTGGGAACTTCCTAGGGTGAGAGATTCTCTTTCTGACCTTAAAGCTGAAAAGTGCCATAGACAAAGCCATGTGGCAGGGAGCTGTGGACAACTCCAGGAACTGAGAGTGACCCTGACCAATAGCCATCCAGAGAGTGGGACCTCAGTTGCAATGAGCTGAATTCTGCTATCAAGCAGCCAGCTTGGAAGAGACCAAAGCCTCATGAAGGCCCCGGCCAGCACCTTGATTCCAGCCTGAGAGAGCCTGAGCAGAGAACCCAACCATACTGGATTTCTACCTACAGAACCTTTGAGATGAGAAATGAATATTGGTTTAAGCCAGTGATAGCGAACCTTTTGAGCTCGGCGTGCCAGCATTTTGAAAAACCCTAACTTAACTCTGGTGCCATGTCACATATAGAAATTTTTTGATATTTGCAACCATAGTAAAACAAAGACATATTTTTGATATTTATTTTATATATTTAAATGCCATTTAACAAAGAAAAATCAACCAAAAAAAATGAGTTCGCTTGTCACCTCTGACACACGTGTCATAGGTTTGCCATCACTGGTTAAGCTGATAAATTTGTGGTGATTTGTTACAGAGCAATATAAAATGAACATATACCATCTATATACTGATGACTCTAAAATTTATGTTTCCAGTCCAGACCTCTACCCTCAACTTCAGTGTGATATTCTACTCCCTACTTGATATCTCTGCTTGGATATCTAATAGATATTACTAGCTTAACATGCTTCAAACTGAGTTTCTCATCTTTTCTTTCTCCCTACTCACTCTGCCTGTAGCCCTTTTATGTCAAAAGTGTCAACTCTTCACTTACAGTTGCTTAACTCAAAAACTTTGAGTCATGTTTCATGTTTGATCCATCAATTTGAAACTTTGGCTCTAGCTTCAAAATATTTCCAGAATTAACCACTTCTCACTTACGCCTCTGCTCTCACGCTGATATATGCCACCAGTGTGTTTCACAAAGAATAATGAAATAGCTTCTAACTGGCCTCCCAGATTTCACAGTGGCTCTCTAACGGTCTATTTTCAACACACCAACCAGAGTGATGTTAAAAAAAGATCAGGCCACGCATCAATGGCTCTCTGGTAGATGGAGTTATTAGTTCCCACTTTCTGTCCCTCTCTTTGACATATGACTTTGTAGTCCCTCTCACTGGAGGTGAAGTAGGCTGCCCCATTTGTTGATTTCAGTTTGGCTGTGTACTTGCTTTGAGTAAGTAGACTCAAGTGGGGAGAGATGTGCAGAAGTGACAATGTCTCAGTGCTGAGTTTGGGCCTTAAACATTATGCTTTTTCCACTTGCCCTCTGCACATCATTGCTGAGAGGACATGTCCTAGCTAGCCCTATTTCTCAAGGCGGTTGACAGACACCTCAGCCCGATTTCTCAAGGAGGTTGACAGACACCTTGCACAGATAAGGACTCAGCCTGCCACGTAATGCTGTCCAATTGAGCTCAGCACAGATTTGGTGGTTCTAAGCTGACCTGTAGCAAGATAAAGGCTTATAGTATGCCACAGAGAGTCTGTGGCTATTTCTTTCCAAGCAATAGCTGATAGAAGCAGGCTCAGAAGAGAAGCCACATGCTTCCTACAAGTGTCTGCATGTCCTATGGAGGCAATAGCCCTTCCCTCTTCCCTCTCCTTCTCACCAACTGTGCTCTAGTTGAATTGGCCTCTTTGCTTATCTTTGACCTTTCCAGGCCACTTCTGCTCAGGTCTTTGCATTTGTTTCCTCTGCCTGGAAGTGTCTTTCTTTGAAAGTCTGATTTGCTCACTCACTGCCTTAGGGTTTTTTAGTCAAATGTTGTTTTCTCAGCCAGAGCTGAGTTGTTTGCAGTTGTAACCTCATCCATTGCCTGTCTCCCAGCCTTGGTCTATTTTTCTCTACATTACACTACTACTTATTGTATTTTTTATTATTATCCTTTCCCCCTGAAATGTAAGTTTCATGAGGGTATGGATTTTTTTTTTTCTGATTTGTTCACTCCTGAATCCCTGGTTCTTAGGATGGTGCTCAACAATGGTTATTAAATAAATACAGGCATAAATGATTCGTTTCTGATAGTTTTTATAGGGAACCAGATTTCTCTTCTCTTCTCTTCTCTTCTCTTCTCTTCTCTTCTCTTCTCTTCTCTTCTCTTCTCTTCTCTTCTCTTCTCTTTCCTTCTTCTTCTTCTTCTTCTTCTTCTTCTTCTTCTTCTTCTTCTTCTTCTTCTTCTTCTTCCTCCTCCTCCTCCTCCTCCTCCTCCTCCTCCTCCTCCTCCTCCTCTTCCTCCTCCTTCTCCCCCTCCGTCGTCGTCTTCTTCTTCTTCTTCTTCTTCTTCTTCTTCTTCTTCTTCTTCTTCTTCTTCTTTCTCTCTCTCTCTCTCTCTCTCTCTCTCTCTCTCTCTCTCTCTCTCTCTCCTTATTTTGTATCATTCTGCCCAAGAACCAATGTCTCCAGAGGGACTAGGCTTGGATGTCAATCCCACTGCTTGGCCAGGGCAGAGCAGGACACCTTTACTCATAGTGCTCCAGTCGGTTGGGGCATTCTCACAAAGGAACTGGGCACGCTGTGGCCTAAACAAGGGGGAATGATGAAACCAAGGAACAGAGAGGCCCCTGCCTTGAGTTACTGGTGCCCATCCTCACATCATATGCTAAGCTGCCATCTAAGAGGGTCTGCAGCTCACACTTTGAGAAACATCAGGTGATATGAAACACCTCTAAAAAGGCTCGAGAATCTCAAAGAAAGATTGGGAAATTTGAGTCTCTTCTTGTGCAAGGGAAAAAGGAAATCATTTTTGAAGTCCTTCAAGGAAATGAGCCTTGGGGCCTGGAGAAGAGGGGGCAAACACAGAAGAGGAAATGTCCTCAGGAATTTTCAAGAGTCCAGGACTGAGCTTCACCATCCGTCTGGTCTTTCCTACCTGAGCTGCTGTCCCCAGCCTCAGGGGCCCAGTGGGCTTCAGCACCTCCATCCTGGTTAGCAGGTCAGAGGTGAAAGGTGGCTTCCACCTGCTGCCAGGGATGCAGTGTGGGGAATGTTTTCTTGCCGAGCTGGGCTACAATCCCAGCAGCGTTTTCCCACCGATGTCCATGGTGAGACATCACTGTGACTACAGTGCACTTTCGCTGCATTGGGCACAGAGCAGGCTACTGTGGGTTGGCCCCAGGACCTGACCGCACCACGTAAATGTGGGAAAGAGCATTCTAAGCGACAGACACCGAGGAGCTGATCCATTTTTGGAAAGCAGATTGTAGGCAAGCTGGAATTTGTCTGTACTTCTAGAAAAAGAAAATTACAGTCTTTCCAAGTAAAGCGACTCCGCATTTAATAGCTCGCTGAGACTGACTTTTTTCCTTAATAACTTCTGGGCCATTTTGATGCAAACATTAATTTGAGACTTGTCCGTCATGAAGTTGAAATATGGTCTTTGATTTGTACAATAAGAAACACTTGCCCTTATGGTCCAGACCTTGTTACTAGCACCATTCAATTATCAATCTTTAACATTTTCTGTTTAATGAGAATAAATATACTTCTTATCTAGATAGTTCATGAAAAAAATGATTAAGGAGGTGAAATTATGTGAATAATTGTGAGCCCTTTGGAGATAGTTTTTATTTAAATTAATTCACCCATTTTGCATTTTGATAATGTGCTTATTGACTTGTCATCTTACCCACTGCTATTAATTTAAGATATGTAACATTTTACTTATAATTTTAACACCATAGGCATCTCTGAATCCTGGAAATCAGGTTTGAAGGGTCAGAGTATTTGAGTAATGATAACAATAATAGTAGTGGAAATGATAGTAAGAATAATAACAATCATAATAATCCTAAGCTATCATTTTTGAGAATTTATTATGTACTTTGGAAAGTGCTAGGCACATATGTTATTTAAGCTTTCATATATCTGATTCTTCTTATATCAGTCAAATGGAGGTTCACTTAGGGATTACAAATTTTAAAGTCAAATGAATGTTGATCTGAATCCCCTCTCTGCCACTTAACTGGCTGTGTGATATTGGGCCAGTTACTTAACCTCTCTGTAAAGTGAAGATAGTGATCCCTATTTCACAGGATGTTTGTGAAACTAAAATTAAATGCAATGATATATATAAAAGACTAGGCATGGAGGCAAATAACTATGTCTTAATAGACAGTGGCTCTTAATACTGATAATAAATTTATCACCTGCTACATTTCGTCAAGCTCTTTATCTCTGTGAATAATCAAAGAGGAGCTGAATAAATAGGGAAAACTTTTATCCCTCAGGGCTCAAGAAGACAATACACGGATTTTGATTTTGATTGATCATCACAATTTGCTAACCATTAATAAACATGAAGATTAGGGCCCCTTCCAGGACTCTGCCCTTAAGTACACCCCCAAATCTAAGATGGGCAGATCATCAGTTCTTTCTTCTGAACATTTTATTACCTTTTCACTGAGGTTTCAGTCTTGGAGCTGTGCAAACACCATCAATAAAAAGCAGAGTTCATAGGCAGTGGAGGTTGGGAAGCAGGAAAGACACCCAATAAGAATGACCTTGTCCAAGACAGTTGTTATCAATACTGGAGAATGAAAGGGACAAATCAGCATCATAATCTATGGGAGCAGAAGGCATGGTGATGATTTTCCCATAAGAAATACATCTATTTTGGGATTCTAAGTGGTTTACTACTTTCTGTACCATGGGAGCCAACACAGTTTTGATTTTCTGACGTACTGTCCCTCGAGTCATTTTATTTAAACAAAAACAAACCAAAAAAAATGAAGATAAAGAATGATAGGAGCCATGCAAGGCAAGGAGGAAAAACAATGAGAAAAAAGAAAACAAAAGAGAAAGAAGAGGTAAGGGAGGGGAAGGAAAAGGAGAGCAGAGGAAGGTGAGAATAAATCAGTGTGCTGTTTACTGAGGCTTAGAGTTAAAATATAACTTCACTTTGTTCTAATTAAGTAAAGTAAATTTAAAAATATTCTGATTATTTCAGCATTATTAAAAGTATCAGTTCAACATTTGAGTGTTCATTTGATCTGTAAGCATCCTATTTACCTAATTGCAAGTGTTTGTTGAGTGTTTATTGTGTGTCTAACTTGGCCAGGTGCTGGGGTGACAAATAGGGTTATCAATGGGTCAGTGTTTCTCCCTCAGTGCCTGTGATGTAGTTGGGAATATAAAACAATTAGAAAGTTAGATACTCTATAATTAAGAAGCAAAATTCATAGGCAGGTACAGGCTTCTAGAAAGAAAAGAGTGGCACAAATACCTTTGGAAAGTCCTGCAACCAGCCTTGTCTAAGAGAATCACCATGTGTATTAGAGTGGCCAAGTTTCCCTCTTTTATTAGAGGAACTGTCTTAGCTCGTGTTCCCTTAAGGGCAGAGGCAGCCAAAGCTCTGTGCAGGGAGTTTACACTATTAGGGAATGTGAACCTAGACAGCAGCAGCAAGGGGCGAAAGGGAGTGAGGAAGGGAAGGAAGGAGAGGAAGCATGTGTTACTGAGTCTGAGTCAGTCACCTCGAAGGGAACCTGGTGCTCAAGTTTGTGGGACTTTGTGTTGGAAAATGAAACCCAAACAAACATGGTGAAGCAGGGCAAAAAGCAGAGAAGCAGAGAGCAAAATCCTGGGAACCATTATTTTAGTTGAATACTGCAGCCTTAGCAAGTATGTCTCAGAATTGTCCACCTAGAAGGCAAGAGGGAGAGCATTTATCCATTGGCTCATGAACCACCTTGGTCAAGTGCAACCCCCAAGTGGGTTGATTCCCTGTACCTCTGGGTTGCACATATATGATTGACAAGTGACTCCCATGGGAGAATTGTGCTATACAGCAGTGACCAGAAGAAGCAGTGGGCCTATGAGAATTTGGACTGGTGCTCAAGGGCTAGCCAATTCAGACACTTATTGCAGCTTTAAACATTCTTGTTATCTGTGATCTCATGGAATTATTATTTTGCTGAATACAGTTCAGTAAATACAGGAGCATTTTCTTTGATAGGTTTCTTTGAGTTGGTCCAACTTTAGACATGATTCTATCCAGAGGCTCAAATAAAGTTTCTCAACTCTCTCTTTCTCAGCTTTTGTCCTGCTTTGCTATGTTTTGGTTTTATTTTCCATCAGGCTTCTTTTCCACATTGTAGGAAAAATGGACCATGGAAACTAGTTCCTTTGTCCCACCCCCTCTTCTGTGTACTCCTAGCTACACAATTCGACTATTTCCCTCAGCCTCCACTTGCAATTAGATGTGCACATGTTGGGTTTTGGCTATTGAAAGGTGGGCAGTCCTGAAGCATGCCACCCTCCCTCATGAACCTTCACTCTCTCTCTTACTCTCCTCAGCTGCCAGTAGACGGCAGGGGATCCTGTGAGGACTCCATGGCCCAGTTCCTCATCCACCACATCTAAGGTTACCTGCCAAATTATCACAGTGGACTGTTAGGAGTGCAAGAAAACAAGTGCCTGTAGTATTCAGCCACTGCAATGTTGGTGTTGTTTGTTCCAGCAGTTAGCCCGATACACCTTTCATGATCATATATCCATATCAGTTCTTGAAAAAATTCACATTCTCTCAACGTGGGTCATTTGACCATCCACAGGACTAATCAGAGGTTCCAGGGGACAGGGGAGGGAGGCAGAGATACTTGATCCCCATCAAAATACATGGATTGGAAGCAGGGTAGTTTATAAAATGAAGACAGATAGGACAGAAAAAAAGATACCATGGAATTTGTGACAGGAGCTACAGTAGCATCTCATTCCAGACTTGGCTTTACTCTACTGTAATTTCTGTGTGGCCCTGGGTATGCCACTCATCCATTCTGAGCTTTGGTTCTTTCCTTGGTATAATGTGAAGAATGGGTTAGATGGCTTCTTATTTCTTTTTCAACTTTGAGCTTATTTGATAATGAAATGATAAAAGATTTAAGTGGGCAGATTCTACTCTTTCCTCTGTGGCTTGAGTGGCCCTGCATAGGGTGCTTCTGCCCTCCCCCCTTTTACAAGTATCAAGGGAAACCTGGGCTGCCACTGCCCATCCTTGGCATTGCTTTCTCCTGTGCCAGCGAACCCAGAGGGTCAGGGTCACCCACATGCAGTGAAGGCAGAAACGCAGGCAGCCCTTCTGATGGTTTTGCACCTGCAGAGGCAGAGTAAGTACCAGGGCAAGAGCTATCTCCCTGCAGGCTGACCTCCCTGGTGGTCCTTTCTCAAAGATCTGGATCTTCCTTCCTAAACAGAAGAGGGAAATAATGATCCTGCCCACTGATAGATATTAAGTCAAGAAGGGGATTGAGTACAGAGTTAACAAATGGCGGAGGTGGGTCACCTCAGTGGCAAGCAGCCATGTGAAGTGGCCACGTGGGTAGAACTGAGAACAGAGGGATGTGGTGAGAAAACGTGGAAGCACAGAGAACATTCCCAGGAGCATGTGGAGTGCTCTGAATGGTGCAAGGCAGTGAGAAATAACTTTTCTAAAGATTTACAGGGAAAATAGCAAAGGACAAAAATAAAGTGATAATCACACACTGAGTCACTTTGGAGGCAGCTATAAGTTCTCAGTGGCTACCGTAAGAACACATCAGAATGTATCAATAGAGGAAAGGAGGGTAAAGAATCGGGAAAGACAGGTTGAGGTGCAGACCCAGCTGGTTTTGGACAGATGATCTTTACCCTATTTCTGTGAGGTGGGATCGAGACAGTACAAATGGTTGTATATTTAACATGAATTGTTTGAATGATCTCTATTAATTTTTCCCATGCTAATCCACTTTTGTGGCAAGTCTCTCTAAAGGACCCTACAGCAGGGGTCCTACTCTGAATCTAAGCTAATGTTCTTTGTATGTTAGGAAAGCTAATAGGGTTGAGCTCAGATATGTTGTCATGAGGGATCGAATGATGTCCTGGGAGAGAAATGCCCTTGAGAGAAGATTTGGGCTCACATTTTGAATTCAATAGAAAATGACTCAGTGTTCTGGGGGCAGGGTTAGTCAAGGAAACAACTGTCATGGTGACAGATATTATAAATGCACATCTGAGTAGGTGTGTGTGTGGGGGCGGGGGGGGGGGCGGGGTGTGTGCAGCCAAGAATTTGGGAGAACTGCTTTCACCAAAAATGTCTAAGACATTCCTTTCTTCCTTGATCCAACAGGTATTTGTTGAGCACTTACTTTGTGACAGTTCTGGCGCTTGTCACTGAGATTTGGTGGTAGCTACCTGCCCCTGTTTACCTTAAATAAGGCAAACCCAGTGAATATCATCTGGTGATAAATAATCAGATTAATGAAATTGAGCGGGATTAGGGCCTTTTGGGGCAGGATTTCTTGACGCCTGAGAAAAGACGGGGAACCTGCCATGAGAGGAGCAGCGTTTCAGGCCATGGGAGTGACAGTTGCAAAGGCCCTGAGGAGGGAAGGAACTGCCTGACCCACATCCTGAACACAAGCCAGAACTCTCTGACTGCAGCAGAGTGAACTGGGGGAGAGAGACAGGAAGTGAACTGGTCACTTAGAGTGGGGTTTCTCCACCTCAGTGCTATTATTGTCATTTGGGACCAGAACATTTTATGTGGTTAGAGGCTGTCCCTGCATTGTGGGATGTTTTGCAGCATCCCTGGCCTCTACCCAGTAGATGCCAGCAGTACCCCCTAGTTGTGAGGGCCAAAAATGTCTCCAGGTATTGTTCCATGTGTCCAGGGGTGTTGAGGCCACTGGTTTAGAGCTGTGAATCCACCAAAAGGAATGTGGAGCAACAGAGGAGAAGGGTGTTATGATGGTTCATTGTACGTGTCTACTGGTTGGAGCATGGTAGATGTTTCTGGGAAGGTAGCTTTTTTTTTTATTTAAAATTTTTTTTTTTTTATTGCTTAAAGTATTACAAAGGGTATTACATATGTATCCATTTTATCCCCCCGCCCTAGACCGTCCCCTAGCCTCCCCTATCACCCAGTGTCTTATGTCCATTGGTTATGCTTATATGCATGCATACAAGTCCTTTAGTTGATCTCTTACCCCCCTACCTCCTGCCCCCCAACCCTCCCCGGCCTTCCTGCTGCAGCTCGACAATCTGTTTGAGGCAGCTCTGCCTCTGTATCTATTATTGTTCAAAAGTTTATAATGGTCTCTATTGTCCACGAATGAGTGAGATCGTGTGGTATTTTTCCTTTATTGACTGGCTTATTTCACTTAGCATAATGCTCTCCAGTTCCATCCATGACGTTGCAAATGGTAAGAGTTCCTTCCTTTTTAGAGCAGCATAGTATTCCATCGTGTAGATGTACCACAGTTTTCTAATCCATTCATCTACTGATGGGCACTTAGGCTGTTTCCAGATCTTAGCTATGGTGAATTGTGCTGCTATGAACATAGGGGTGCATATATCCTTTCTGATTGGTGTTTCTGGTTTCTTGGGATATATTCCTAGAAGTGGGATCACAGGGTCAGATGGGAGTTCCATTTTCAGTTTTTTAAGGAAACTCCATACTGTCTTCCATAGTGGCTGCACCAGTCTGCATTCCCACCAGCAGTGCACAAGTGTTCCTTTTTCTCCACATCCTCTCCAGCACTTGTCGTTTGTTGATTTGTTGATGATAGCCAGTCTGACAGGTGTGAGATGGTACCTCATTGCTGTTTTGATTTGCATCTCTCGGATGATTAGTGACTTTGAGCATGTTTTCATATGTCTCTTGGCTTTCTGGATGTCCTCTTTTGAAAGGTGTCTATTTAGGTCCTTTGCCCATTTTTTGATTGGATTGTTTATCTTTCTTTTGTTAAGTTGTATGAGTTCCCTATAAATTTTGGAGATTAGGCCCTTATCAGATATGTCATTGGCAAATATGTTTTCCCACACAGTGGGTTTTCTCGTTGTTTTGTTGATGGTTTCTTTTGCTGTGCAGAAGCTTTTTATTTTGATGTAGTCCCATTTGTTCATTTTTTCTTTAGTTTCAAGTGCCCTAGGAGCTGTATCAGTGAAGAAATTGCTTCGGCATATGTCTGAGATTTTCTTGCCTTTGGATTCTTCTAGAATTTTTATGGTATCCTGTCGTACATTTAAGTCCTTTATCCATTTTGAGTTTATTTTTGTGTATGGTGTAAGTTGGTGGTCTAGTTTCATTTTCTTGCATATATCTGTCCAATTTTCCCAACACCATTTATTGAAGAGACTATCTTGGCTCCATTGTATGTTCTTGCCTCCTTTGTCAAATATTAATTGAGCATATTGGTTCGGGCCGATTTCTGGGCTCTCTATTCTATTCCATTGATCTATATGCCTATTCTTGTGCCAGTACCAGGCAGTTTTGAGAACAGTGGCTTTGTAATACAACTTGATATCTGGTATTGAGATCCCACCTACTTTGTTCTTTTTCAGGATTGCTGCAGCTATTCGGGGTCTTTTTTTATTCCAGATGAATTTTTGGAAAGTTCGTTCTAGATCTCTGAAGTATGCTGTTGGTACTTTAATGGGAAGTGCGTTGAATTTATAGATTGTTTTGGGTAGTATGGACATTTTGATGATGTTGATTCTACCAATCCATGAACACGGTATGTTCTTCCATCTGTTTATGTCTTCCTCTATGTCTTTTTTCAACGTCCTGTAGTTTTCTGAGTAGAGGTCTTTTACCTCTTTAGTTAAGTTTATTCCTAGGTAGCTTAGTTTTTTCGGTGCAATGGTAAACGGGATTGTTTTTATAATCTCTCTTTCTGAAAGTTCACTATTGGTGTATAGAAATGCCTCAGATTTCTTGGGGTTAATTTTGTATCCTGCTACATTGCCAAATTCATGTATTAAGTCTAGTAGCTTTTTGATGGAATCTCTAGGGTTTTGTATGTATAATATCATGTCGTCTGCAAATAAGGACAGTTTTACTTCCTCTTTTCCAATTTGGATGCCTTTTATTTCTTCTTCTTGCCGAATTGCAATGGCTAACCCTTCCAGTACTATGTTGAACAGGAGTGGTGAGAGGGGGCATCCCTGTCTTGTTCCTGTTCTTAGGGGAAATGGTGTTAGTTTTTGTCCGTTGAGTATGATGTTGGCTGTGGGCCTGTCATATATGGCTTTTATTATGTTGAGGTATGATCCTTCTACTCCCACCTTGCTGAGAGTTTTTATCAAAAATGGGTGTTGAATTTTGTCAAATGCTTTTTCTGCATCAATTGATATGACCATGTGGTTTTTTTCTTTCAATTTGTTTATGTGATGTATCACGTTTATTGATTTGCGGATATTGTACCATCCTTGCATCCCTGGGATAAATCCTACTTGGTCATGGTGTATGATCTTTCTGATGTACTGCTGGATCCGATTTGCTAAGATTTTGTTGAGGATTTTGGCATCTATGTTCATGAGGGATATTGGCCTGTAATTCTCTTTCATTGTGTTGTCTTTACCTGGTTTTGGTATTAGGGTGATGCTGGCTTCATAGAATGAGCTTGGAAGTGTTCCTTCCTCTTGAATTTTTTGTAGTAGTCTGAGGAGGATAGGTTTTAGTTCTTCCTTGAATGTTTGGTAAAACTCCCCTGTGAAGCCGTCTGGTCCTGGGCTTTTGTTTGATGGAAGCTTTTTGATGACTGCTTCAATTTCTTCCATAGTTATTGGCCTGTTGAGATTTTTAGATTCTTCCTGATTGAGTTTTGGAATGCTGTATTTTTCTAGGAATTTGTCCATTTCCTCCAGGTTGTCTAGTTTGTTGGAGTAAAGCTGTCCATAGTATTTTTTAACAATCATTTGTATTTCTGTGGGGTCTGTTGTTATTTCGCCTCTATCGTTTCTGATTTTATTTATTTGGGTCCTCTCTCTCTGCTTCTTGGTGAGTCTGGCTAGAGGTTTATTAATCTTGTTTATCCTTTCAAAGAACCAGCTCTTGGTTTCATTGATTTTCTGTATTGTTTTTTTGGTCTCTATGTCATTTATTTCTGCTCTAATCTTTATTATCTCCTTCCTTCTGCTCACTCTGGGGTTTTCTTGTTGCTCTCTTTCTAATTCTTTGAGTTGTAGAGTTAGATGATTTACTACCATTTTTTCTTGTTTTTTGAGATAGGCCTGTAGAGCTATAAACTTCCCTCTCAGGACTGCTTTCAATGTGTCCCATAGGTTTTGGATTGTTGTGTTTTCATTGTCATTAGTTTCCAGGATGTTTTTAATTTCTTCTTTGATCTCATTGGTAACCCAATCAATATTTAATAGCATGCTATTCAGCTTCCAGGTGTTTGAGTATTTTGGGTTGTTTTTATTGTAGTTTATTTCTAATATTATGCCATCGTGGTCTGCGAAGACGCTTTTTATGATTTCAATCTTCTTGAATTTGGGGATACTTTGCTTGTGACCCAATATGTGGTCTATTTTTGAATATGTCCCATGAGCACCTGAGAAGAACGTATATTCTCTGGCTTTGGGGTGAAGTGTTCTGAAGATGTCTATTAAGTCCATCTGATCTAGTGAGTCATTTAGGATTGCTGTATCTTTGCTGATTGTTTGTCTATAGGACTTATCCAGTGCTGTCAATGGTGTATTAAAGTCCCCTACTATGATTGTATTGTTGTCGATCTCTCCTTTGATATTTTCCAGGAGTTTTTTTATGAATTTGGGTGCTCCTACATTGGGTGCATATATGTTTACCAGGGTTATATCTTCTTGTTGTATTGATCCCTTTAGTATTATGAAGTGGCCTTCCTTATCTCTTGTTAAGGCCTTCACTTTGAGGTCTATTTTGTCCGATATAAGTATTGCTACCCCAGCTTTCTTTTCCTTTCCATTTGCCTGAAAGATATTTTTCCATCCTTTCACTTTCAGTCTGTGTGAGTCCAAGGAAGGT
This sequence comes from Myotis daubentonii, assembly GCF_963259705.1. Classification (NCBI taxonomy): domain Eukaryota; kingdom Metazoa; phylum Chordata; class Mammalia; order Chiroptera; family Vespertilionidae; genus Myotis; species Myotis daubentonii. The sequence goes on along the minus strand of NC_081846.1, from coordinate 28,032,999 downwards.
AGCTTTTCGATGAGATTAACATTTTTTAAACCAATAAAATAGTTTTATTTAATCTTAAAATAGCCATCGATAGGAAAGAGATTAACATTTAAATCAGTAGAGGTGAAGTAAAGCACATTATCTTCCATAATGTAGGTGGGCCTCCTCCAACCAGCTGAAGGTCTTAAGAGAAAAAGACTGATCGCCCTCTTCCCCTCCAAAGAGGGAATTCTGCCAGCAGACTGCCTTTGGACTTGAGCTGAAAACCAACTCTCTCCTGCATCTCCAAGACAATCGTCCTGCCCTGTAGATTTAGGACTTACCAGTTTAGATAATTTTGTGAGCCAATTTCTTTTTTTAAAAAATATTTTATTGATTTTTTTACAGAGAGGAAGGGAGAGGGATAAAGAGTTAGAAACATTGATGAGAGAGAAACATCGATCAGCTGCCTCCTGCACACTCCCTACTGGGGATGTGCCCGCAACCAAGGTACATGCCCTTGACCTGACTTGAACCTGGGACCCTTGAGTCCGCAGGCTGATGCTCTATCCACTGAACCGAACTGGTTAGGGCAGAGCCAAATTCTTAAAAGAAATTTCTCTCTCTAATCAATATAGATAGTAAATAATAAATCAATAAATACATAAAACTAAGTAAAATAATGCAATCCAGGACCTTCAGCATCTGATGAGTACCACTGCCTTGGATATGGGCCTGGCGAGGAGCATTGGCAGTGACAGAGAGGGTGGTTGGAGCCCAACTAACAGCTTTGAGAATACGATAGGAAACGTGCTGTGTCAGGGAGGGCAGTTTTCCGTGGGGACTCGTCAGTGAGGGACTCTTAGAGAGCCACATGGTTCAGGGGACCTCACCGAGAGCGGGTAGGTGATGGACCTACTGAGGTAGGGCAGAGAAGCTTGTCTGTGACATGGGCACATGGGGTCACCTTTGGGGACACTCCTATGGGCTGGAAATAATGTCAGGGAAGCGACAGTTGAGAAAATACAGCCAGTGCTGTTTTGTTTTGTGATATTTAACTCCGGAACTGGAGGTAGAGATATTCGAGAGATAGTTTGATTTATGTGTAATTTAATGACCTGGTAGCCTCAAAACAGTGCATAGGTAAAGACAGGCTATCTGCTTGCAGCCTGGTTCAGAGGTAACAGCACCAGTGCTGCAAAGGGATGACTGTACCCACTGATGGCCATTCTCCCCTGTTCCCACCCCTCTGAGCACTTAAAGAGCTGCTGACGCTGCCAAGTGAACACACCGGACTTTTAATGGACAAAACCAAGAGGCACATTACCTCCCTCATTATCTGGAAGTTGTATTCTTTCTTAGGAAAGGTCAGAGGGAAGGGGAAAATCCTGCTAGGAAGACACCCGGGTTTGCTGATTTGAAGGGGAGCTTGAAGAGAAGTTTCTTTTTATAAATGCTGGTTTTGGAGTGGGTTCCAGCAGCCATCACAGGTATCCATCCAATGTCCTCAGTAGCTTTGCTGCTGGCCTTAAGGGAGAGCTTTGGCGGCCTCCACTCCTGGGTTATGTTGCTGACCCAACCTGAAATCCTCCTTTAGGTCGAGTCAGCAGCATATCCCATGTCTTTTGGGTGACAGGTATTTATTATATGAGACCATAAAGCAAAAGGCCCTTTCTGCATAGTGTCAAGTTGCCCAGAGGCTATGACCAGTGTTTGGACTGTGGTAAAAATGTTTAAGAGATATTGCTAAAAAGTGCTGAGTAATGCAAAACTTGGCTTAGTCATACCTCAAGTGTTTGTGAGGAGCATGTAAGACCATGGGTGATTGAGAATAAAATGTGTTGCTTTTCATACATTGGGTACCTCAAGTGAAAATAAATCCCTTTAAACATTTTAATTTCAATTAACTTCATATTATAAGGCACACACATATACAGTGACACACATTTTTTTTTTGTCTTGCTCTACTTTCTCTATAGATGTAGGTCTCTAAACCCAATGTTATAGAAGCATATAAAAGTTTTTCTTAAAAATTATTCAATTTATAATCTAAATATAAAAATCTCAAAAAAGGCTGTGTGACCACATAGCTAACCAAATAGGTCTGATCTTTACTGTTCTGGCCTTTGATTATTTGTTTGTATTGACTTTTGGATACTCATTCTAGGTCACTGGTTCCCTACTATTCTCCTCCCGCCCCCTCCTCCCGCCTCCACACACTGATACTACTCATAGCTAACCCTCCCATCAGTCATGGCCGCTCCCTCTGGATGCTTCATGGATCCAACAGCCTCATTACTCATGTACTGATCTCAGACACCTCAACACCATGATAACCCAACATCATGGTTGACAACTGCTGGACTAGTTTATAAGATGGTTGATGTATAAGAAAGATGTGACCCTTGTGTGGCTCAGATGGTTGAGCATTGTCCCATGAACCAAGAAGTCACTGGTTCAATTCCAGATCAGGGCACATGCCTGGGTTGCAGGCTTGATCCCCAATAGGGGGTGTGCAGGAGGTAGCTGATCAATGCTTCTCTTTCATCAATGTTTCTATTTTTCTCTCCCTCTCCCTTATTCTCTCTAAAATCAATAAAAACATATTTAAAAAGAAGATGCGACCTCAAACTGGTAGGTTGTTGTAGACATCTGTTCATTTGAGCATTTTATTTAAAAAGGAGACATAATTGGACTAAACATTAACAAAAATTGGTATTCCTCAATAAAAGAGTGTTTGTAGTAGAAAAAAACAACTTTTTTGCACTCACGAAATTCGGTTGTGGTCAAATCTAAGAGGTGATATCACTAGTTCTGTGGCTGAGCAGATTACTCAACTTATTCTGAGTTTCAGTTTTCTTATCTATAAAGTGGGGCTAATAACAGTTGGCCCTAACACACAGGGTTGTTATCATAATAAGCAATAAGATGGGGGAAAGTAGTTTGTAAGGTTTAAAGTGCCAGGCTTCATAAGATTGCATTCAGTCACAAGTAATTATTGAGCACTTATGAATCTGATGGCATTTTTGTGTGCTAAGCTCCAAATTTAATATCCAATATAGAATAAATAGGTAAGATCCCTACCCCCAGGGATTGAACTATGGAGAAGCAGGAGAAGAAGCCTGTGAAATGAGCAGGAGTGATTCTCTGACCCCTCTCTGAGCAGTAATGAGAATTTAAACTCTGTGATTAATTAGCTGCACAAAGATTTAAATAGCATCGATTGAATTTTTGCACACTGGGTTCAATTTTGTTTTTGAGTCAAGGTGGGAAGGTTGACACCTTTATTTATTAAAATAGAACTCTTTTTAAAATTATAAAAATAATGTATATTCATTTAAACTAATTGCTACAGAAATAAAAAAGTAGAAATTATAGGTCCCTTGGCTTGACCTGGGTTTGAATGCCAGCTCTGCTCTCACCAGCCGCGGATGTGACCACTCAGACTGTCAGCTTCCTCATCCTTACAGCGAGGGTAATAAACACTCATGCAAAACCTGGTGGGAATTAAGAGAAAAACGATTTAAAATGCCAAGCATAATATTTGGTGGGTATTTAATAAATGTTGTGGGGGTTTTTCCTTCCTTTATTTTGAAAGTTAATTTGAGTGGAATTAACTTTATATGTAACGTAGTAATCTGAAAAAAAGCCTAGTCTGCTAGGAATATTTGGTTGGCTCACTTCTGGTTCCTTTTGTGCAAAACCAATGCTTCCAATTCTCGAGTCCCAGTGGAAGGCCCTTCCTTGACATTTTACAAACTAACCTTCTCAAGAACTCTTCAGATAGGTGATTATTAACGCTCAGGAAATGCATAACCCTCCAATTATTGAGACTGCTCTAAATTTTCGAGGAAAAGGTACGTTTAAAAAATTGTCCCAGGATGTTCCAACTGTGCTTTCCTTCAAACCTCCACTTCCAATTTTTTTTTTTGCCCAGAGACATAAAATTAGACCTTATTGCAGACAGTTAACTCAGACAGCTGCCTAGCTGTCTGCTACTCATAATTCAAAAGGAATTATCCGCCATCTCAGGAGTACCAAATGGTGGGAGGGGGTTGCCATGAGAAGCACCAAGCATCCTTGTTGCTGAGCTCTGAATGTTGATGGACTAAAGGGGTCCATATGGATGCATCAAAGCCCAATAAGATACAAACATGAGCTTACAGCAAAGACAGTAATGGTTTCTTTTCAGGAAGTGGTTCATACCCAGAGTCATAAGTGAGCTAATGCTCAAAGACCTGACTCCCTAATGACTTCAGGGGACGGATTATATAGGGGGAAGATCACTAATCATGTAAGGGAGTTAGGGTCCTGGTCAGAGTTGTGGTATCACTCCATCTGGTTTTGCTGCTTTTCTGGGCCTGAACCTGAAACACACTGAGGCCTAAGTATTAGCTCTAATTTGACCCCAACTGTCTATGGGGTGAACAGACCCAAGACTTTGTTCCTAAGATTATTTGATGCTGATTAGAACCTCATTGTCCTGGGGACTTAATGATTAAGGGAGTGCATGTGCAAGGGAGAAAGAGGCAGCTGGGTCAGGATGCCGGATGAGGCCAGACTGAATCAAAAGGAAAGAAAGGAGACAAGGTTATTATTATTATTATTATTTTAAATATTTTTTATTGATTTTTTACAGAGCGGAAAGGAGAGGGATAGAGAGTTAGAAACATCGATGAGAGAGAAACATCAATCAGCTTCCTCCTACACATCTCCTACTGGTAATGTGCCTGAAACCAAGGTATATGCCCTTGACCAGAATCGAACCTGAGACCTTTCAGTCTGCAGGCCAATGCTCTATATACTGAGCCAAACCAGTTAGGGTGACAAGGTTATTTTAAAGACATGAAGTTTCTATGCAGTTGCATAATTGATCCTATGCAGGAATGCTTTACTCTGTTCATGCTGACACCCCCATCCTGCTGGGTTTAGCGAGTGTGTCATTAAGGAGCACATGTGTGAGAGGTTTTTGGTAGATTGAACAGTTTTTCATGCCTACAATTTGACTTTGAAGTTCCTCTCATTGATACAAAGACTTTATTTCTCCACTTCTTGAATCTAGGCTGGCCTTGTAACTTGCTTTGGCAACGCAATGCAGTGAAAGTGACTACTGGTTCTGAGCCCAGGCTGGGAAAGCCCTTGAACACTTCCACACTCTCTTAGAACCCTGTCCAGATAATTTATAAATACTAAGCCCAGGCTAGCCAGATGAGAGAACATGGAACAAAGATAAGACACTGCAGCTGAGATCTTTCTATCCCAGCCTGCCTCAAATGGCCTAGCAGGCAACCACAAATGCATGAATGAACCATGTCGAGACCATAAAAGCCACCCAGCTGGTCCCTGTTCACAACCTGCAAAATTTTGAGCTAAATAAACGGTCTGTGCTTTAAGCCACTAAATTCTGTGGTGGTTTGTTTAGCAGTGAAAGCTAACTGATAAAGTTATTTTGTGCTTGAAGTGGTATTTCTGATATAGGCTCCCTAAGCATTTTCCTGAGTCCCTTTTTTTGGAGTAAAGAATTAATTGGATACTTTTGCTGGCAGAATTAATAGGTTTCTTCTCCCTAGTATTTTTTTTTTTTTGATATAGCACAGCTCCTAAACTCTCACAACTGGCATATGTGTATAGGATAGAGTTTGGTGGTTTGGTAGGATCTTTAAATTTTATCATAGAAGTCTGGATGCCTTAAGACATTAGGCTTTGAATATCTGTTGAAGTAGCTCTTCCATGGGCCCCTAAAGAGTTGATGAAGGCATGGGTCCTGGCTCCTTTCATATTCTTGTTCAAGCAAACACATATTCTAACTGGCCCAGTGGCCTGACCAGGTGATAACTACACTCATTTCCTCCTTCATTCGTAACCTGCTGCCGAATTTCCTTGACCTCAATGGGGTCACAGATTTGAAGAATTACAGAGCTATTTAGTGGAAGTGAAAGAACAATTTCAGAGGAGATTCATAGATTTTGATGACTATGAATCATACCTTAAGAATTTGTGGCTACCTTTGAAGTGCAAACCACAGGATGTATCTGATTGATTCAGCATCTGTGCTGTTCCTGTGGTTCAGTTTCCAAAAGACCTGACTGAGCTGAAAACAAACTGTGCCCACCAATGCTATTGGGAAAAACGTTGGGTATATTAACCAGAACTGTTGTGAATTTCCTGGCCACACAGCCCAACTCTTGCTGAAGTTTGGGTTTTATTGGGCTTTGTGGAAATGTTTTCTTTCATGAAACTGTTGCAATCAAAGCCGAGTCTTTCTCAGGGATACAGACTGTGATTCAGGAGTGAGATGGGCCCTAAACTTAATGTATTTCTGTGATTCTTCAGAATAGCTGAGCTTAATAAATTTTCTTACTGACTGACTGACATGTAAGTGACTGGCACCTGACCTATAAGAATGGATTTTTGAATGTAGTTGAACCACTTTTTTTTAGATTACGTCATATTGAGTGAAGAGAAGGTGTATCCCAGAGTTCCCTCTAATCAGATATCTAATCCAGTTACTGTACAAATCTGGCAGAAATTTGAGTGTCATACAAAAGGGTATTTTCATTTATTTAATATGTTTGGTTGAAGGGTCTGGTGGATTAAACATGGGAATTTCTAGGCACTCTGTATTATTTGAATCAATTAACAAATTTGTTGGAAAAATCTAGTCTTTGTCCTCCTGAAATCTGCACATTTGTAAATATATTCTATTATAATTAAAAAAGACACCACTTTTCAACTGACAAATCACTCCATTTCTCAAAACATCTTCCCTTTAGAAGTCTAGTTTTATTTTGGCAGATGAAAAAGGTTATACCTTTCTCAGGAGTGACATTATGCTTTCAAATCAGGCAAACCCAGTTTATTAAACACCTAATGAAAAAAATCAATTGAATGACTATTAGATTCAATTATTATTGTTATTAGCAGTAGTAATTACAGTTATTGAGCACTGGGCAAGGCACTAAGTAAAATGATCTATATTGGTTATCTCTTTTAATCATTACAACAACCCTGTGAGGTAGGCACTATTATTATCCTCATTTTTGGATGAGGAAATTGAGATGCAGGGAAATCAAATGATTTGTCTAAATGGCATAACTAGAAAAACAGAAGAGTTAGGGCCCCAAAACACTTTTGTTATACTCAAAACTCAAAATCATTTCAAAATAATGTATAGTATTAAACAAAGTACAAAATATTCTTTTTATTTTATTTTATCAAAACATTATTACTGCCCTAGCTCATTTGACTCAGTCGGTAGAGTGTTGGTCTGCAGACTGAAAGGTCCCAGGTTTGATTCCAGTCAAGGTCACTTGCCCGGGTTGCGAGCTCGATCTCTAGTAGGGGGTGTGCTGGAGGCAGCCAATCAGTCATTCTCTGTCATCATTGATGTTTTTTTTTTTCTCTCTCCCTCTCCCTTTCTCTCTGAAACCCATACAAATATATTTTAAAAAAAACCCACAAAAAGCATTATTACTAGTGGTAACCCTAGTGGAATTCTTAGCTGAGACCCCTATAATAAAAGGCAAATTGACAAGAGAAAAGCAAATAAGTTTATTAACATGTAGACTTTATGTGTACATGGGAATTATCCAAGCAGAAAAAATATGTAACTCAAACAGGTGTCTTAGAATTCAGGCTTAAATACCACTTTACTAGGAAAAGGGGAGGGGAGTATAGGCCTCTTAGGGGAAAGTAAATGATCTTTAGGAAGGAAGAATAGACTCTTAGAAGAATAGATGGGAAATATGAGTTTGTGACAAAGTCTGTCAGCATGTGGTGTCAACTCCTGGTCTCTTCTTCTGTGACAAGAGTCAATCTTCCCTGGTTGATGAAACTCTCAGGGAGGGGATCTATAACAACAGAGTCCCTTTTGGAGGATCTGCCTTGAGGCAGATAAAGGGAGTTCAGAGAAAGCCTCTCCCTGCATTTACTGGTTTTCATGTGCCTACAGCTTAAAGTCATCAATATACCAGAGTGGTATATTTTGGGGTGGCATGTCCTGTGACCCTTCAAAATTTAATATCAATTGGTTTAATTTTTGGTGAAGTGACACTGAGTGTTGACTCCTAGAATGAGTTTGGGAAATGATGTCAAGTTTGCCATCTTTATTGGGTCTGAAAGATCTTTTAGAGTTTAGATTCCATTCATGGAAGAATATTTTATCATAATCCTAGAGGTTGGGGAGAGAGAGGGGGAGAGATAAAGAGAAGGAGAGAGTGAGATGAAGAGAGAATGAGAGAGCAAGAGAGGGAGAGAGAGAAAATAAGAAAGAATGAAAGAGAGAATGAGAAAGAATGAGAGTGAGGAGAATCAGAGAATGGGAGAAAGAAATAAGAGAATGAGAGAATAAAGTGCACGCGCGCGCGCGCGCGCGCGCGCACGCACACACACACACACACACACACACACACACACACACAATGAGAGAGTGCTGCCCATACTACATCCAACCAGCTGTTGATTGTCCTACATTTCTCCAGGTTTCTTTTCATGCATCCAGGACATGTTAGTGCAACTGACATATTTCAGTTGCATTGTTTGAAAAATGAAAGTTTGGAACCCATTGTAAGGTGTGGTCTTCTCTCTGTCTCTAAGTTAAGTGATTTCACTTGAGCTCAATCAGCCATTGGTCCTTCAAAGGCAGCCCCAACTGGCTGGCTGTACCTTAGTTAACCAAATAGGTGTTAGTCAGCACATGGAGTACAGTTTGTGTACCCCATGTAATGAAAAGCCCATGAAATGTAGGCATTTTGAAACTTCTTAGATCCTCCTGTGGGCTTTTCCTTGCAAAACTGACTTCCTGACCCTGCTTGGGTAGCTCAGTTGGTTAGAGCAGTGGTTGGCAAACTCATTAGTCAACAGAGCCAAATATCAACAGTACAACGGTTGAAATTTCTTTTGAGAGCCAAATTTTTTAAACTTAAACTATATATGTAGGTACATTGTTATTAACTTAATTAGGGTACTCCTAAGGCTTAGGAAGAGCCACACTCAAGGGGCCAAAAAGCCGCATGTGGCTTGCGAGCCACATTTTGCCGACCACAGGGTTAGAGCATTGTCCCAATACATCAAGATTGTGGGTATGAAATCCTGTCAGGGCACATACAAAGATCAACCAACAAATGCATGAATGGGTAGAACAACAAATTGGTTTTTCTCTCTCTCTCTGAAAAATCAATAAAAATTAAAAAACAAAACAAAATACAAGACTGACCTCTGGGCTGCAGAGAAACACAGAGCCCATGCCTTTCCCAACCAAAATACATTTATGCCATCTCCCTGCTTTTGGTTTTAGGATGAAATCTCGTGATGCCTGGACAGGTGGGAGAAATCAACCCTGAAAATGCGGATCCACTGGAGCTTTCGCAGGGAGGGCTGCAGCCTGTCCACAGCTGCCTCTGACAAAGGAACTCCCAGCTCAGGCGGGTGACTCACTGGAAGTTTGCTGGCTGGGTCACAGGCCCGCCTGCGGAACAGGAAGGCCCGATTGTGCTCAATTGTTTTCCTGAATGCCTTTCTCAACAACAGCAAAAGGAAACAGTACTGTTTGGCTCCAAGCCATCCAGGCCACTTGGTGCTTATAGTGCTTAGATTGTAAAAGTTGGGCTCAGCAGAGACACTCGGGGATGCAGGGCAGCAGTGATTTCTGCCTGTGTTTCAGATTAAGCGGCTGCCTTTCACAGTAAACAATCTGGGTGATTTAAGACAAAGGGAAACTCCCTTTACTAGCAACAACCCCCAACCCAGGTCTGACCATTTGTTTTATGGGCCCAGTTCATGTCCAGTAACCCCATGGGGGGCCTTGACACCACCACCCACTGAGTCGCCTGAGTAAAATATGAAAGGCGCTGCCAGCCAGCCACCTCCTTCCTCCTTTCTGATTGCTCCAGAGAGACTGGGCAGGTGTGGAAAATATGGCCAGGGGGGAAGAGAAAGGAGGAAACCTGAAGGCTCCTTAACATGCAAAGGGGGAGAATCTGGATGCCTGTAGCTCTCCGTGTCTGGCGGGAATTAGGTGAAGTGAGGCTCAAATGACAGTGCATCTGTCATTAGCTGTTCCTGGAGGATCATAATCCTCACCTCCACCTGAAGTTTTCCCTCTGGTGGTGGATGGAAAAGGGGCCATATACTAAACCTGACAAGCTCAGGCCTGCATGGTAGGCCTTACAACCACAGAGACGGAAAGTAACTGCATAGGATGGTCTGACATTAAAACTTCCTAATTAAAAGTGAGTCATAATGGGTAGTCATCGCCTAGGCCAGCATCTGCTTTGACAAAGGTCATTCTTTACCTTAACTGAGCCTGTCTACTGTCTTTTTTCATCTATGATAATATACCTTTGGAATGTCAGAGCAATCTCCTTTTCCAGACCCTTACTTAGGGTACACCCACCACACCAGAGCAGGAGACCACAAAAACCTTCATTGTTTCCTATGTGCTGCAAATGTTAACTGTTAACTATGCTGTACCCACCAGTATAAAAGAAGAATGTGTCTCTTCATTTTATGCTTTATCTAATCTCAGAGATTTCCCTGCTTTTCTTCCTTCCGTCTCCCTAACCACCCACCAATGAACGTTATGTAACCCTCCTTATGTCTCCTCTTTTGAATCTAGTGTATAAAATAAGCTGTAAAACTGCCATTCTTCAGATCATTTTCTCAGTCCATTGAGATTTTCTTTCCTGGCAATTGTCATCAGTTTGGCTCAAATAAACTCATAAAAATTCTCTCCAGGCTTGGACATTTCTTATCTAATGATTGTTAGGGGTTTTCTGCATTGTGGTGTCCATCTTGTGCTCAGTGATAAGTCCAGATTGTTCTTCCCTTGTGGGCACCCTGATCAGTCCTGCTTCTCAGCTGCCGCTCTGTCTAAGAAAGCTACCCCACTGAGCTCAAGGGCCAAGCTCATGAAGTAGTTTATGGCAGAAAACAGGGTGTGGGGATAGAGTGGCAGGAATGTTTCTCTCCTAAACGCAGGGTTGCTCTGGGCCCCGAGCAGTCCTCACTGTGTTTGCAATCTCACAGTGTCCTCCATGCCCGGTTTCCTGAACTTCCCCAGCTTTCTCTGTAGAGGCTCAAGCTGGAGGCCATGAGTGTGGGTAGGGAGGTTGGTGGTACAGCCTGAGGCATATTCTACACCTGCCTTGTTCCTTTTTTCAGGTTCTGCTGCACCAGCTCTACTCATATCTTCAGCCCCAGACCAGCAAAGTAACATGGGCAAAGGGTTTTTAGTCCACCTGTTTTGAAAACAGAAAGCTGAGATTCGTGTAGGCTTGCCTAGGAGGTCCAACCTCAAGCCTATTCCATATCCTCCAGGGGTTTTTGTCAGCCTATATCAATACATATTCCAAAAGAGTGGGTTGTCCAAAAGCATCCCGTGTTCAAATAATTTGGGCAACTACATTAAAGCAAAGCACACTGATTCTCAGCTGTAGGACTCCTCAGAGATGGAACTGTGCAGTTGCTGGCTGAGGCTTTGCAAAGAGGCTCAGAAATGAGATTTAGCTTGTGCTTTAGTCTGGCTGAGTGCTATCCTCTAGTTCCACTGGGGGAGCTATGGGCAGGTGCTTTTCCTTCCACCAAGTGGGCCTTTCTCAGAGAATCCAGACTCACCATGCAGGGGTAAAACCACAGCAAGCTCTGTGGCTGCCTCCAGCTCCCATGGCCCCATTGAGGGATAGGAGAGGCTCTGAGCTCTGAAAGAGGCAGGCCTACAGCTTTCAGAAAACTGCATGACATACACCCAGGCTTTTGGCAGGTGAAGGCAGCCCATGTCTGCACTAAATGCACTTCATCAGGAGTAGGGTGGGGACAGTCATTATGATGGCAGGGGAGCAGTGACGGGACATCAGGCTGCCCCTGGGAAAGGGCCACACACCCCTTATCCTTTTTTCAGAGCTAACTGGTAGAGGCAGGGCTCCCTGTGGAAACAGCCAGGCTTGAACAAGCTGGGGTACATGTGCTCACATAGGTACATCAAACACCAAGCAAGCCAAAACCAAAACCAAAACCAAAACCCAAACCCAAACCCAAACCCAAACCAAATTACAATCTTACATTCAAATGTCCCATCTGTACACACATCATACTCTCTGTGTATTATAACCAGATGCAACCATCTCATTCATTTCTTGGGGTCTGAGTGAAACCTCATTATGGAGTAACATTTACCTAGAAGCCCAAACCCAGGGGGCCAGGGATGAAAGTGGAAGGCCTGGAGAACACCATCAATACACAATCTTGCTAATGTTGGACATCCCCACCTCTTTTTTTTTCTTTTTTTTAAGAAACATTTTCTATTAAAACCTCTTGGAAATAACAAGGCCATTAGGAAAGTGCTTATCTCTATAATTCCACCTTCCTTTGTTCCCTTTGCAGAGACAAAAGAGATCAGCGGAATACTTCCATCAGAAATGAACAACAGCCAAACATGTGGGAAGATGACAAGTAAGTGCATAAGAAGCATTATCTTCCAGTTCCCTTCCCTCTTATGTTACATTCTAAGTGACTAAAGTAAAGGGTAGAGTGCTGGATAGAGGGAGGAGGCAGAGGGACATGCCAAGTTCATAGCTACGTTCTGGCTAGGTGACTAGAAGTGACAAGCGGGAGTCCCCAAGAACTGGGACAAGGAACACAGACCTGTTCTTGGAAGAGAAGGAAGCTAGTGAGTTTCTTCAGGCAGGCTTCAGAGCTGTCCATGTGGAAATCTAGGCAGACAGATAGATGAGGCTGGAGCTCAGAGATGTCTGAGCTGGAGGCATAACTTTGGGTCAATAGAGAATTAAAGCCGTGCATGCATGTGAGATCATCAGAGACTGTTTGGCCTGAGCAGCAGAGAGGGCCTGGGCTGGGCTCAAAGCAGAGATCAGATGGGGGACCAGGCAGGAAAGCTGCAAATACAAGAGGGACGGGAGACTCAGAGTCACACATTCATTTAGTTCTCACCGGAGGCAGCACACCTGCCTGATGCAGGAAGCAGGGCAGTGCGAATTTGCATTAAGCAGTTAAATGGGGCCTTGTTTTTTCTTTTCTAATGTTACCTTTCATTAGGTATATGCTAAAATAGTGTTTTCAAAGCACTTCTCCAACAACTTTATTTAAAAAAATCTTGTTCTTATAATGAACCTTCTTTCAGTGAGGAAGTTGTGGAAGATGTTATGAGCCCCCACCCCTTTTTACAGATTTATCCTATATAATAAAGAAGTAATATGCAAATTGACCATCATGCCCTCACCTGGTAGTTGAACTAACCTGTAGAAGAGAAAGGGTCATTACAGGTAAATGTCACATGGCACCAGAGTCTTCCTAGCTCTTTGTTTTCACTTCACTTAGGCTCATCACATTATGACTGTAATCTTGTAAATACACTTGTCTCCCTTTCCTACAGGATTGTCATATATTCCAGGTCAGGATGCCTGTTTTAACTCTCCCTCTAGGTTCCCCTTCCTCCATCCAGCACCTTGCTTTGTAACTTTAAAGTGTTTGATAAATTGGGGGTGGGGAGGTGAGTAAAACTGATAGCAGGAAAAATCATTTGTGTTTTGAATGCTTTGAAGCTTTCAATCCCTCTCAGAACTTCCCTTCTCGGCTACTCAATGATGGCAGTGTCTAGTGGGGGATTTGTTGCCATCAGCATTAGGAGACCAGCAAGCAGACCTGAATGCATTCTGTAGGGGAGGCTCCTGGAGAATTCCACAGGGCCAGCTCAACAGGAATTTTGGAGCAGTAAGATTTTTACTCCCCTCCCCCCTTTTCTTTCTCCCTAATCATACACAATTGCATGGGAATTTGCTTTTGGAAATGGGGAACAGCAGTCTTCTTATTTCTTGAGAGTTTTTTTTTTTTAATTTCATTTTAATTATTTTGGTTTTTGCTGTACATTTTTGTAGAATTTTCAGCTTATTTCATCTGAGTTTAGAAACTCATAGAATTCCTGGGATTAGTCAATTTCTTCCCTGGGCTAAAGAAAATGTGGGCAATTTGAATCTGACAGGGGAGAAAACAGCTTTGGCTTCAGTAGATCTGGTGTGGACCTGTGCGACCTCAGGCAAGTTGCTTAACCTCTCAGGATCTGTTGCTTAATCTGTAAAAGAAATTTGATTGCCTTTATAGGTTTGTAATGAGAATTAAGTGAAATAAGACCTAAAGCTGGCTCAGACTGTGGTGCAATGTGCTTGATAAATGTTTATTTTCTGTCTACTTCCTCTATTTTTAACTCTGACACATATTTATGATTTAACCTTGAGAGAGATCTTGCAACATGAAGGCATAATATCAGCCTGTATCTGTCATTTCCCACTTCTACTTTTTCTCATTATTCTGTGCTTTCTCACAATAGCTTCTAAACACCTTGAAGATGAAATAATATATTTCATTTTTCAGGTGTTGTTATGCCCAATCACCTGTACTATGCTCATCTTGAAGTAGATGGTCAGATACTTTTTAAAAAATTTTCTTTATTGTTGTAAGTATTACAGCCCCTTGCCCCTCTATTAAACCTCTCCATCCTGCCCCCACCCAGTGGTCAGACATTTTTAAACTAACTTTTCTTTATTTAAGCTTCATCACTGGTCATGTTGTGAAAACAACAGTATTTGCCCCTGCATAAGAAATTAATTAGAATTTTTAAAAATCCATAAATCTCCTCAGGTATTCATGGTAGAGATCTAAGGTGGTATTATGGTTACTATTGATTTACCCACGAATTCCTTAAGCAGAGGACTCTCGGATCTATACTCATCACTCTCCTCTCTGCGTGGCAGGGTCCCCACACATTTTGAAAATTGGCAAGCAAGGGAGTTTGTGCAGACATGAGAGTCAGTTAGGAAAAAAGAGACTGTATAATTTGTGTTCCAAATGTCAACACACATGATTGTGTTGGCTCAACAGTGGAAAACTAGGACTGTCCAGGGCAAATCATGGTCACTCTGGTCATTGCAGATGGGTACCAAGGGTAACTGCCTTGTGACAGCCACCCCAAACTAACCTCAATGCTACTATGTTGTAGCAATTACAATGCTGACTGCATGTGGCAAGCACTTCTTCACCCCTGCCTATTAGACTTGATTGGGGCACTGTGTGGGCTAAAGTAAGCATATTGTATCAGAGAGAACCCCCTAAGTAAGAGGAGATTCTGAATATAGCAGGAAAGAAATTATGTGCTCTCTTTTAATCATGCAACTCACCTGTGAACGGGGAGTCAGGTGTGATGCTGCTGACCTTTCATCTGTGTTTCCCCCCTAGTCCCTGGGCAGCATAATGTCAGTTCTAAGAATTTTCTCTGAAGGCAGCATAACCAGCTTTTCTCTAAGAGAATTTACTACAATTTACTTTGTAGAGTTGGGAGAGAAGTTTCTTTGCACACTGTTAGAAGATGCATGAACTACTGGGGTTATGAATTCTTTAAACCTGTCCTTATTTTGTTAGGAGTTGGTTCTATGGGACATAAGATTTCTGTGAGGCTTCCCAAGGCCCAGATGGGCTTGGATACAGCCCATGAGCCTGCACCCAAGAAATAAAACAGGTGAAGTGTGTGTGTCCTGTGTATGTCCATGTATATGTGATCATGAGTGTCTATCCATATTATATATGGGTTTCTGTGCATGTATGTATGTCCATGAGTGTCTGCATCTATCTCTGTGTGTTTCTGTGCACATGTGTGTGCATGTATGCATTTGGTTATTCTGAGACCTATTCAGGACTCTGCCTTCCTTGCTCTCTCTTCCCTCAGCCTAATGGGGAAATCTTTCCAACCCCCGGGAAATGCTTCTCTCTTGACTTGTTGCATTTTCCTTAGGGATAAGCATGATCACTTAATAAGGTTAAGATCTTAGAACCACAAATGCCAGGAGATTCTGCAGCAACAATTCCCTGGGGGGCGGGGGGGTGGGGGGGGCACTGGGCCTACTTTTACGAGTATGGGAGAGGAGGGGGGATTTCCAGAAGTAAAACCAAACAAAATAATGTCTCAAAAATACAGGTGTGGAAGAACAAAGAGAGATTAGCTACAAAATAGGACCTAACCTGGGGCCTGTCTGGGTAGTAGCACTAGAATGAGCAAATCACTCAGGAGGGAAAAGCTGCCCACGTGACCATCTTTAACCAATGAAGACCGACTGCTTCTCTGCTCCAGGTGGACAGGCGGGGTCCCGCGCTCCACGACCTTCAAGGATGATTCAAAGGTGCCCACTGCGGCCCCGCGGGGTGAACATTTGCTCCCTTGGTGTCAGCTTCACCATCATGGACTGGAAGCTGCTGTGGAAAGTGAGTCTGTGTCGCAGCAGCCAGAGCAGATCTTTCAAGGCTGCGTGGCTGAGTCACTTACATGGGTTATGCTCCCTTCGCCGAGCCCATGAAGGTGGTTTGGCTGTTGCGCTGCTCTCTGCTCCCTTCACAATCCTCTTCCATAGGCAGAGGTCCAACGGGGTGAAAGGTGCTAAGTCTGGGATGAAATAATGTGCTGTTTTGTAGACACGCCGTCGCTGCTGCCCACTGGGCAACTCTGAACCTGGGTTTTCAGCGCGAAGAAGGATTTATGTCTCTTTCTGTCTGTCTCTGTTTCTCTCCTTTCGCCTCGTGGGGCTACTGAACATTTTCTCACCCTGGTGCCTTCTCTGAAGATGGGATACTGGCCTATACAGTAACAGACCCCAGGCTGGGGTCTCATTAAGACCAAATCCCAACTTCCTTGGTTTGCAAATAAATAAAAGGTTCTTTTCCCTTCTTTGGGTGCGCTCGCCTCAGGTCCTCTTCTTCCTATGAAAATAAATAATGAAATTAAGCAGGAAAGTTTTGTGGGCCTGCCAGCACTGTAGGTAAAATAGCACTTAGGCACCAGATTTTGAAGTTGTGGCAACGAGGCTGGGCCATTGTAAGAAATTTTAAATGAGTACCACAGTCATTGGACACAAAGAGATGCTATCATATGGGAGTCACTTTACAGTTTTTAAAACACTTTTGTGTATGTATCTGTTTATTCATTTGAGCTTCACAACAACCTACAGAAATAGATAAGACAGGTGTTTCCTGTTTTATGAATGAAGAGATTGCAGTTACATGACTTGCCTAAAGTCATATGTGTAGTAAATAGTAGACGTGTACTTTAGTCCAAATCATCTGTTCCAAGACCTCCGACGCACAGTGTTGACTAGAGTAACACAGATTTATTTCTTCATTCAAATTCTTATTGGATAAACTTGTGCAAGTGGGTTAGCAAAACAGGTCGCTTTTGACAGTTTTAATATCCTTAGAATTTGAACAGGTTGGCTTATTTGGTAGCTGGTGTGCACCTCTCTTGATTTTGCCTTCTCAGCATGCAGCCGCCCTATTTCTGATAACAAAACATTGATTTTTCCTTTGAGGACCAAATATTCCCTGTTTTATGTAGAGTTGTATGACAATAATCTGGCTCCTTGCTGGCTGAGCAGAATCGCTCAGGTACTCTGTCTTGGGAAGATGAATCTTTAGCTGAGTGACTTGAGGATGGGAAAAATTTCTCCATTCCATGACAGAATCCCCAGAGACTGAGATTCTATTACTTAGATTTTCAGAGCCTTCCTGGCCCTAATCCTTCCTGAGGCCTGTAGGCCAGGTTTTTCTTCAATTTTATGGATTTCTCCATACCCTTCCAATGAATACTTTTTTGTGATTAGTTTAACCAGATTGATTTTAGTTGCTTATGCGCAGAGGTCCCTAACTTATGTAGGAATTATGAAAGAAATTGGAAGGAGAAGCAAGATTTATCTAGATTTAACTGTTATCAGATATAGTCCTTCCCTTTGCTCAGTTCCGTGGAAGAAGTGTGCTTTCCCACTCCATTTTTGTTGGCCTCGGCCATGTGACTGTCTTTGGCTTCCTGATGGGCAGAAAGTACTTCCGCACCCCTTGATTTAGGGTTTAGAATGTGATTTGCTTTGGCTAATGGGACATTAGCCAGCCTGACTCAACAGAAACCAGAAATGCTCTTGCATGGTAGGTCTTGGGCTTTTGCATTCAGTTGTTGCCATGAAAAGGACATTCTCAGGTTCCAGGAAGAGGATGAGACACATGGTACAGAGCTACCCAGCCAAGCTGCCCCAGCCTAGATCAGCAGATCCTCAGCCAATCCACAAATATGTGAGCTAAATAAATGTTTATGGTTGCATACCACTGAGATTTTGTAGCTGTTTGTTATGCAACATTTTTGTAGCAATAGCAAACCTATACAGGGATTTGTATTAATAAGTGCTGTCCTGGCTGCAAGGAAAACCTAAAACACGTGGGACTGGGTGGTGGTGTAGGTTGGAAAAATGTTGAAGAAACTATCATAAAAGCCTGAAGAAATGGTGACTCATGTTATATAACTATGAAGCACTTGGTATAACAATCTTCTGTGGTAAACTAGAAGATAGAAATGTAACCAATGGACTTGTGGACTTGGGCAAGATGGTTTTTATTAGAATGTTGAAGTATTAGCTGGCATTTTAAGCAACATGTGATGAGCTCAGAAAATAACTAGCTGGTTTGAAATAGAATTTTTAGGGACTATAGAGAACCAGAACTTGCCAGTTTAGGAAAAAATAATTTTCTCATGTCACCTTTCCATTTACTAAGAGATTCTTACATAAAGACCTAGCCTGAGAGCACAGGTAGGCAATGTTCAGGTGCTCCAGCAAGACTTGGCTTTCCATTCCAGGCTTGGCTCCAAGGCTTAAAGAACAAAAGCAAAGGTGGGGCTATAACACCTTTATAAAACCCTTAAAAGAAATCAAATGGCAGCTAGAACACCCTTTAAGCTGAATGTTAGAAAGCTTAAGGGTGTGGCCCATAGCAGCCTGAATCCACTACTGGCAATTAAGTCTAGAGACAGTGGCATGTCTTGAAAATAGTGGTGGGTGTGGCTTTTGGAATATGAAACAGACAGCAAGTTAACAACATACAAGTATAGCAGACCTTTATTTATTTAAAAAGCAACTTAAAAATTCTAAACAAAGAACTTTGCTTTTTATATACTCAAAATGTCTAAGCAACTGAGACCTAGGTATGTATCATGCAAAAATATGCAGAGACAATGCACACGAAAGAAAGAGAAATCCTAATATAATGCTATGTAAGTTCAAATAAAATGTCAGAACTGTTCCTTCACTGCCAGACACGAGTTGAGATTATTATTGCCCTTAGTGAACTATGAACATACAAAAGTTAACAATAATAAAAGGCAAGTATCAGTGATGTGGGGAGACTTTCACAAGGCATATGATAAATATCAAAAACAAACCCAGAGCAGGAAGTTCAGAATTAGAGACAGATGAAATAACAACGCTTCCAGTGAGATCTTTGAAACTGAAGATACAGCATTAAGAAACAAGGAAGACCAAAATTAAAATTGACTAAAATGAGTCTATTATGCCTTAAGTTTTCTTTAGTCTGTTTCATAACTTTCTATTCCCGAACCACCAAAATTTGTGAAGCTAAACATGGGATTAATGTACTAATACTATTTAAAAACATAATTTTAAAGACAAAAAAAGTTTACTTGCCCTTCTTTATCTCTTACCAATAAAAATTAGGACAGATTTCCAAAATCTTTGATATAGTTTAATGCACTATCCCATTTTTAGCAGGGATAAAGACATTTTTTATCCTCAATTTTCTAAAACTTCCTTATTTTTATTTTCTTTTTTTAAAATTAAATCTTTATTGTTCAGATTATTACATTTGTTCCTCTTTTTCCCCCCCATAACTCCCCTCCTCCCAGTTCCCACCCCACCCTCCGCTCTCACTCCCCACCCACTGTCCTCATCCATAGGTGCACGATTTTTGTCCAGTCTCTTCCCTCATCTCCCATCCCCTTTCCCCCTCAAGAATAGTCAGTCCATTCCCTTTCTATGTCCCTGATACTATTATGATCACCAGATTATTTATTCACTTGATTCTTAGATTCACTTGTTGATAGATGCATATTTGTTGTCCATAATTTGTATCTTTACCCTTTTCTTCCTCTTCCTCTTCTTAAAAGATACCTTTCAGCATTTCATATAATACTGGTTTGGTGGTGATGAAGTCCTTTAGCTTTACCTTATCTGTGAAGCTCTTTATCTGACCTTCAATTCTGAATGATAGCTTTGCTGGATAAAGTAATCTTGGTTGTAGGTTCTTGGCATTCATCACTTTGAATATTTCTTGCCACTCCCTTCTGGCCTGCAAAGTTTCTGTTGAGAAATCAGCTGACAGTCCTATGGGTATTCCCTTGTAGGTAACTGAGTTTCTTTCTCTTGCTGCTTTTAAGATTCTCTTTGTCTTTTGCTCTTGGCATTTTAATTATGATGTGTCTTGGTGTGGTCCTCTTTGGATTCCTTTTGTTTAGGGTTCTCTGTGCTTCTTGGACCTATAAGTCTATTTCTTTCACCAGGTGGAGGAAGTTTTCTGTCATTATTTCTTCAAATAGGTTTTCAATATCTTGCTCTCTCATCTTCTGGCACCCCTATAATTCGGATGTTGGTACGCTTGAAGCTGTCCTAGAGGCTCCTTACACTATCTTCGTATTTTTGGATTCTTTTTTCATTTTGCTTTTCCGGTTGGGTGTTTTTTGCTTCTTCACATTTCAATTCTTTGACTTGATTCTTGCACTCCTCTGGTCTGCTGTTGGGAGTCTGTATAATATTCTTTATTTCACTCAGTGTATGCTTAATTTCTAGTTGGTTCTTTATCACAACATCGAGGGTCTCATTAGATTTCTTGAGGATCTCACTACATTTATCAGCAGTTTTTAGAAAATTATTGAAAGCCCTTAAAAGTGTGGTTTTGAGCTCTATGTCTTCCATTTCTGACATCTGCGTCCTGTTTCTTTGTCTCCGCATTTTTTATTCTTTCTTGGTGCAACCCCTAGTGGTCTTTATGCGAAGTCTTGTTGTAGTTAAGCTTAGATTGTTGTAGGTAATACTGGCAGGGATTTGACCTCCAGGCCAACTGGCTGTGAGAATCAGCTGTGTCTGCAGTGAGAGAACTTCTGTCCTCTAGGGAGGTGCTAATCTAGCCTTTGCCTGAGGCTATCCGGCAAATGCCTCTGTGCAGGGCTTGGGTGGGGCGGGTCGCCGGGATCAACAGGGTGGGCCAGAGCGAGCAGTTATGGCTGCTCTCAGTCCCGTCCCCAGGGGCTCTGCCTCTCTGAGTCCCAGCAACCGCTGCAAACCTTGGAGAGAAAGCTGCCTTCGAGTTCCGACCGAAGCCAGACAGTCCCGCTTCTCCCGTTTGAGTCTGGGTCCCTAAAGACTCACCCGCCCGGATCTGGAGCTCAGAGTCTGCGATTCCCTCCCGATTGAAAATGCCAACCGTGCCCTCAGCCATCAGCCTGCTCTGCATGCACTCTGCACCTTAGTATTTGACTTCAGCACTGCGCCTCCTCTGAGTCTCAGTATGTGTTTCTCTTTCCTCCTAGTTGTAGGACTTCCGCTCAGCCAGTGTTCCTGTGGTTCTGGGTGATGTCCATTCCGTCTTTTAGTTGTTTTTTTTTGAAGTGGTTGTTCAAGGCAGCAAAATCCGGCGTTAACCTATGCCGCCATCTTGGTTCCTTCAAACTATATCCTTATTTTTCTTTAGCAGGATCCTTTCTTTGTTGAAGGAAAATCCAAAAATCAAGGATCACCATTAAATGTATCTTCATAGCTGAGTCCCTAGAAACACACTGTCCAATATGGTAGCCACTAGTCACATGTGGCTATTAAATTTAAAATAAAATGAAATTAAAAATTTAGTTCATCAGTTATACCATAGCCACATTTCAGGCACTCAATTGCCACATGAGGCCAGTCGCTACCACACTGAACAATGCAGATATAGAATGTTCTAGAAAGAAAAGTGCTGCCCAAGAATATAATACAGTGTCTTGCCTATCATAGGTTCTTAATAACAAATTATTAGCTAAAATTATCACAATTAATTACATTATTTTCAAAATCTAAGTTAGAAAAGTATACAGATTGTGCTATGCCAAGGGACTGTCATTATTACCAAGGGGATGAGTGTGGTCCTGAGGCACCTTGTGATTATAAGTTCAGAGAGGAGGAAGCAGCAAGGAGGAGAGAGAAGGAGCAAAAACTCTGAAACCTGGCAGCCACATGAGGCAAGATGTCAAGGAGGGTGTTATCACCCAGCCAGATGTTACTCATAGATCAAATAAGAAGCAGACTGGGCATTGTCACTTCTGGCTTTATTTTTCTGATAATTTCACAAAGTAATATATTTACATTTCTCTCTTTTTTCATCAAGTACATCAGTATTGATCTCTGCTCTTAGAGGTGAAAGATTTGTCTTATACCCACTTTTTAAACCCTTCTTCATAAGTTATGCTATATTTAGTTTATGATAACCTATGTAACTGCACTAGGCTAATACTGTCGTCGTCCATTCGGATGGCTATAACCAAATACAATAGACTGGGTGATTTGTAAACAACAGAAATTTATTTCTCATAGTTCTGAAGGTTGGAAAGTTCAAGATCTATTGACCTTCCTGGTCAGGTTCTGGAAAGGGTACTCTGCTGGGTGGCAGACTGCTGACTCCTTGCATCCTCACATGGTAGAAAGGGTGAGGAGCCTTCTGGGGTCCCTTTCATAAGTCCACTAATCCCTTTCATGTAGGTTCTACCCTCAGGATCTAATCTCCTCCCAAAGGCCCCTACCTCCTAATGCCATCACCTTGGTCATTAGGTATTCAACAAGTAAATTTCAGTGAATGAACATTCAAACCACAGTATACTTCTATTTCTGCTTTTTTGATTCCTCACTTTTAGATGGTATTTCTTTGAGTCCTCACTAAGTTGAGAAAATTAGCCTGCCTATACAGGGGTGGGCAAAAGTAGGGTTATAGATGTTTGTATGGAAAATAATACAATAATTTGTATTTATTAAATACACAAAGAAGCTGTTTATTTATTTTTATTTATTTATTTATTATTCATTATTATTGCTTAAAGTATTACAAAGAGTATTACATATGTCTCTTCCCCCCCCCTTGACATTCCCCCAGCCTCCTCTGCCCCCCAGTGTCTTGTGTCCATTGGTTATGCTTATATGCATGCATTCAAGCCCTTTGTTTGATCTGTTATGGCCCACCCCCCTGACAACCCTCCCCGGGCTTCCCACTGTAGTTTGACAGTCTGTTCAATGCTGCTCTGCCTCTGTATCTATTTTTGTTCATCACTTTATAATGGTCTTTATTATCCATAAATGAGTGAGATCATGTGGTATTTTTCTTTCATTGACTGGCTTATTTCACTTAGCATAATGCTCTCCAGTTCCATCCATGCTGTTGCAAATGGTAAGAATTCCTCCTTTTCTACAGCAGCATAGTATTCCATTGTGTAGATGTACCACAGTTTTCTAATCCATTCATCTGCTGATGGGCACTTAGGCTGTTTCCAAATCTTAGCTATGGTAAATTGTGCTGCTATGAACATAGGGATGCATATATCCATTCTGATTGGTGTTTCTGGTTTCTTGGGATATATTTCTAGAAGTGGGATCACTGGGTCAATAAGCTGTTTATTTAATAAACACTATTAAATACACAAATAAACTCTGTTTCTCATACTCACAACTGTAACTCTACTTTTGCCCACCACTGTATGTTGATCAACCTTTTTTCTTCTGACTGACTGCTGACTTCCACTATTCTATCTTTTCTTTTACATTATTCAGGTTTTTAGCATTTACATTCTGTTCTGTAAATCAAATTAAGCTTCTAATACTTTATCTCTGTCCATAGGTTGATTACAAAAATGTAACAACAATAAATATAAATAGTGATGTTACAAATCCCCATAGAACAAAGTATTATAATTATTAATTGGTCCATTAAATTAGTAAGTCTGTTTAATTTATAAAATCATGAAAAGAATGATACTTTAAATATTATAATTTATGTTAAACCATTTACATGTTTAAGCATGATCATTTGTTCACATTCTAATATAAGGTCAGGACATCTTCTTGGAGAATGTCTAACAATCACTATAAGAGACTTAATATTTGAATCTTAATGTATCTTAGAAGCAGGCTGTACATAGAACAACATATTTTGGGTCTCTATGATGCCAGATTCCATGAATGAATAATATTGTTCACTAATTGACCTATTTAATGGCATGAAAAAAAGTTGGCCTGAAAAATTCCTTTTGATGTATAATTATTACATTCCTAGAGTAGACACAGTGTTAATAACATTAGAATTGATTACAAATATGCATACATGAAAAAGCTATTGCTTTTATGCTACAAAAACCCCATAAATTTCTTGGCATTATTTAGTGGCAAAACAACAATGAAAATGACAAATAATACTGAAGCAATAAAAATCTAAAATATCCACAAAATAGTAGTTGTATAGTTTATATATATATATGACACCTTCCTCTGCATGTAAAATTTTATTGGCTTTCCATTGCACTTCTCTGTGATAGTTTAAGCCCTCTTCCTAGAATTCCCATCTGAAAACTGAAGAAACTGCATTAACAAATGGTGAGTTGAGTTTTTGCTCTGTGCTACAGTAGTATTCTCATCTAAAAGTATATTTCATCTTGTCAAATATTAATAATATTCATGAAAAACTCTTTTTTAGTCATTAAGTGCTACTATTAGGACAAAAAATAAATTCATGAATCCTTCTGGATTTTTGCTATTTATGGGTGATAATTTGGTGTAACCTATAGAGTCCAAGTATTTTTTTTTAATATATGAAAAGCACTGGTGTTTCTCATTCCTAAAGGTATGCTTTGTTAACATTTTCTCTTATTTGCCTTTAGTCTTTTTTTTTTTTAAATAAAAGAAATAAAATGGCTCCAGTTCTCTATATAAAATTCTACACATACACACTAAGAACAAAGGGGGATTTTGACAGCAAAGAGTTCTAAGAAATAGAGGCCCTGATTAAACAAACAGTAAGTGCCACTATATCTCTTACCAATGGAACAGCAGTACTTGGGTGATGTTTTCCAGGCAACCCTGTGGCATAAATCTTTAATACCACTGCCTTTCATGTGACATTTATATATAAAAACTGTTTATAGAGCCATGAAACCTTTTCTTGTGTTCATTAGGGTTTATTAGGGCCTTCAGTGCTTGTGTTCTTATGATATAACTGCTCACAATATACCCACAAATATTTTCAAGGCAATTTGCTTGTGCTCTTTGTTTGGTTCTCATCAGAACCAAATAAGGGGCTGATGCACCAGTTACAAAACAAGGTCAATGGCAATCCTTACACAGACATACTTGCAGAATCCAGCAGCTAAGCACCAGTGAATTGTTTTGCATCAGGCCCAAAGGGAAGACTTGCTCATCTTAGCACTCATCAATTTTGACTTATTTTTTACAGAAAATCTAGGCAGGATAAATTTGATTTCATTTAAATGAAAGGAAACTGGTTCAGGAAAAGATAAATTGGCATTCTATATTAGAAAATAATCTGCTCAAGTTAGAGAATAGAATATATTTTAGAATCATACATGGGGGAAAAGGCCATTGAGTAAACTAGAGACCTGGTGCACAAAATTCATGCACGGGTAGGGTCCCTAGGCCTGGCAGGTGATCAGAACTGATCGTGGCCTTCCGGCTGCTGGCTCAGGCCATCCTTCCCTGGCTGCTGGCTGCCAGCCAGGGCCTTCCTTTGTTCCGTGCCACCACCTGGTGGTCAGCGCATGTCATAGTGAGCGATCAAACACCCGGTCTCCCGGTCGAACTCCCCAGGGGAAACTCTGAATATTAGCCTTTTATATATATAGAATAGAAAACTAATTTACAGGAATATTCAGCAAACTGTATGAGGCTCTTGATTGTAAATGATGAAAACCCAATTCAAACTAGATTTTGTGAAAAGGATAATCGAGTGACATAGGGAATTGGAGAGTCAAAGTGATGCTCTTGACTTTGGGCATGGTGGCTCTAGGCCTCATAGATATACTTCCCTGTTCTTGGCTTCCCTCTCATACTCTCCCCAGGAGGTGTCACAATGGTTCCAGATGTTCCAGATGCACGTGGCCTTCAATGTTCATAGTTATAGAGAAGGGGCAACTACCTCTAGTGACAAGAGTCATGGGAACATTGGGATTGGTTCATTCTGGGAAAGGGGCTCATTCCTGAAAAATGGGTTTAGTTCTGTGGATGACCTAGCGCCGTGGTCGGCAAACTGCGGCTTGCGAGCCATATGCGGCTCTTTGGCCCCTTGAGTGTGGCTCTTCCTAAGCCTTAGGAGTACCCTAATTAAGTTAATAACAATGTACCTACCTACATAGTTTAAGTTTAAAAAATTTGGCTCTTAAAAGAAATTTCAATCATTGTACTGTTGATATTTGGCTCTGTTGACTAATGAGTTTGCCAACCACTGACCTAGCTGGGTTATGGCCACTCCTTTAACAGGAAAGTAGTGTCACTTCTAGCTTCACTGCATGGCCTAAGGAGATTTCTAGAGAATGGTGGAGGGGTCACTCTCTAAAGGAAGTGATGCTGGACAGACCAGAAAATTACGTGTCCATTATAGTTAGCCAGGTATAAACGAACATAAGGTATATGAGTCCCAATTCTGTATTTGTTCTGTTGTCTGCCTAATTGGCATGTCTAGTCTACAAATAGTAGATATGTATGTAAGTGTGTAAAAATCAATCCATGTATACATCCACACTTGGGTTTGGAAGTCTAAGGGTTAACAAAGGAGTAGGCTGATGAATGGTAGGAGTCATCTCTTTATTAGGAAGTTCATAAATGGACCATAGATCAAAAAATATTGAGAAACTTTATCACTAAGGCAGACTGTCTTCTCAATGTGGTGTCAACCAATGGTCATTGGCACCAAGTCAAAGCCAACAGGAATTTCCAATCTGGGGGACAGTGAAGATGGAAACTTCAATCAATGCAAGACAGCTCAATGGTGCTACAGCATGGCTGTGAAAACAGGATGGCTCTGAGGTAGTCCTAGGGCCAGGCCCCTCGTCAGCCTGGGAGCTCTCCTCTGGTCTGTTCTGCTCCACTCTGCTTCGGTGGCCTCTCTGATCCACTCTGCTCCAGTGAGCCATCTTTAGTGTTTCAGTTCTAGCTCTAGCTCTAGCCAAGGAAACACAGGCTTCACTCTTTGGTGGAAAGGGAAAGCGCACTCCTTGAGCCAGAGGGGAGCTAGCTAGCTTATATTAACAGAAGTCCCTGCCCCTGGTCCCTGATTGGTCCATCCTCATGCAAATGAGGACTCCAAATCCTATTAGTTTGATTGTTCCAAAAGGCACTGTCCTGATTGGTCAGAATAGAACTGCTCTGATTGGTCAACACTGGGCAACTACAATTGAATGGGGAAACCTCAGTGCTATTGGTTGAACTAGGATTCCAGGAACTCTTTTAGAAGGGCTGGCTCAGATGGCAGAAACACAGTGCAGGCACACAGACAGTTCACTCAGAGGTAGTCATCCACTGCAGGTTTCTCCCTGAAGTGCAGTTTGCATGAGAAGCCTCTGTATATAAATGGTTGCTAGGCTCTGTATTTGTTTGTTTGTTTATTTATTTAAATATATTTTTATTGATTTCAGAGAGGAAGGGAGAGAGAGGGATAGAGATAGAAATATCAATGATGAGAGATAATCATTGATGGGCTGCCTCCTGCATGGCCCACAGTGGGGATCGAGCCTGAAACCAGGCATGTGCCCCAATTGGACCTGTGACCTCCTGGTCATAGGTTGAAGCTGAACCACTCAGCTATGCTGGCTGGGCTATTTATTTATTCTTATTTGAGCCCAGTTAGCCACAAGGAGCCCTTCTTAGTAGGTATCTTTTTTTTTCAGGGTCCACAGTGGTTACATGTGAATTACTGTAAAATTCAACAGTAATCTGAGCTTTAGGGCAGTAGCTGATGGAAAAACTAAAAAAAATGCACATTTGGGAACCTAATGTCTGCAGTTTTATCTGAAGTTTTTTGAGTGTAAAGGAAGAAAATCATGAAACAAAACAAACACTGGTTTGTGTTTTCATGAGAAAAAAGATGCCCCTTGTGATTCATATCTCTTTTGCTGACAGTCCCAGCTGGAATAAAAAAATTTAACAAGTGAATTTTAACAAAGAAAAACTTTTTTAGTATTCTGGGATCTTGTAAACCTCAAAACAGTTCTGTTATTATCCTAGTTTTTATTCGATCGGGTCTACCTAAATGCCCTGACACATCAATTGAGTAAAACTGGGAGAACGAACACTGCAGAGGGACTATTTATGTTTTAATATATGAAAGAGTTAATACATGAACACATTTCATTTGAGCCTGGCACCCTAGAAATCTGTGTGAGGGAACAGAAGAAAGGTGTTCTGTCTTTCTTATCAGGTGTCAATAGATTTTCTAGTACACACCCCTTTGCCCTGGAACACTGGCCCTCAGACTGTAACAAGCACCAGAGTGTAATAATCACTTGGGAGGCTTGTAAAAACCCAGATGACTTGGCCTGGCCCCCAGGGTTTCTGATTCAGTAGGTCTGTGGTGACCCAATAATTTGCATTTCTAGCAAGTCACCCTGTGATGCTGACACTGTTCTCTGGGACCATGCTGGGAGAACGACTCCTGTAGATGCATCTCAGCACTCAGCTCCAGATGAGGCACCATGATCCATAGTTCCAGCTGAGAGGGAGGCTGAGGCTGCCATGGGGGGCAGCAGTGGCCAGCAGTGGTGATGGTCTGAATTATGGCAAAGGCACAGTTCCAAGAGGGAAGCTGATTAGGCAGGTTGTTAGGGCTTCCATCAAGCACTCTGGATTTTAAGAGCAGGTTTCCAGGACTATGTAGGAATTTGAGTGCTGATTAGGATAAAAATCTGGTTGAAGAGCCTGGTGCTTGTGATGGGGTCGCAGGAAAGGCTGAAGCTGGTGGCTATATGGATTCCTAAGAAGCTGACCTCGACTAGGCTTCAGGTAACAAGGTCAGTTTTAGTCCCATGAAGGGGGGAGACTGGTGCTGAGCAAATACTGAGCTAAGACTGACTCATGCTGCAGGCCAAACTATATCTAAAAGATGCCTGTCCAGGGCCTGCCATGGTTATGATTAGGGAAGGCAGGATCTATCTGAAAAACTATTTTGTTTGTGAAACCATTTTTGACCTTGACATATGCTAAGAAGTACACAATACATTATAGCATCACACACACACACACACACACACACACACACACACACACACACATACAGAATTTTCCAAATTAATATTTTGCTTACCATGTGCAATGTACTTTGTTCTTCTTTGTTATGTCTATTCTATCACATCCTATTATTTTACGAAAATAACAAAAACCTTTTTGCTATCCAATAATGTATGTTACCTGCAGTTTGAACACATTCACTTAGAATCTGCAACCTGTGCCTGGTGCACTCCTCCCCCACCCCACAGCCACCCACCCTGCAAGCGATTTTAATGCAGGTGGTTCCCAAAGGCCACACTTTGAGAACATTGTCAGGAGATAAAATAACTTATTTCAAGGGGTCCCTGAGCCTCTTCTGCAGAAGCCCACATCAGTGACTTGACATGTGACGGATGATGAAATATGTTTTTCATATTTCTTCTCTTACTTGATTAATGGTCAATTTCCAGAACTTTCCGTGTGACTAGCTTCAAGCTCTGGCAGCCTGGCTTGGAGCAAGGCCTCTGAGTTCCACAGGCAGCACAGGCTGTGCGAAAACAAGGATCAGCAGAGAGGAGGGTGCAGAAGAGGCCGAGAGGCATACCTGGAATTCCGGCTCTTTCCACAGTGGCATGTGTATGGGCACCAGCCCCTGTGTGCCCTCACAGCACCCATCTGCTCCCTCCTGGGCATTTTTATCCACAGGAAGTTCCAGAAAGCTTCTCAAGTCAAAGTCTGGCATCACGAGTAGAAAGTGAATTTTACCTCGTGAGATAAAGACAAATGCAAAAGAAAAGAAAAGAAAAAGAAATACTAGGTCATTTTCAGTCAGATGGAATAAAAAGAGGATTTAAACAAGATAGTCTTCTTAAAAAATACGGTTGTAAGACATACCTAAGGAAGGAAACGTAGTTTTGAAGACCTTGCCAGCTTGACGTATGGCTTAGTATCAGAGACCTAGAATTTGCCATCCAATAAAGTCATTTTATGCCTCTCTGGCTCAGGGTCTCATCTGGGCATGGGATACGAAGGCTGCTTGCTCTTTAAGTGAGGCATAGCAATTCCACATGAAAGTGTTAGGCAAATTCGTGCTTTTGAAACAAAATTTTCTTGTGATCCTCTTGTGCAAGTGAGAGAATTTATCTCCAGCTAATTAGTACTATCAGTCAGAGAGAAAGACAGAGAGAGAGAGAATCTTTTTGGCATGCCACTAAAAATGACAATAAATATTAGCACCTTACTAAAAAATAAAATAAATAGGATTTCCCAGAAGCCCAGAGTGCTTTGATAAAGAATCAAATT
Source organism: Myotis daubentonii (assembly GCF_963259705.1). Taxonomy (NCBI): domain Eukaryota; kingdom Metazoa; phylum Chordata; class Mammalia; order Chiroptera; family Vespertilionidae; genus Myotis; species Myotis daubentonii. Next base: position 28,002,628 of record NC_081846.1, on the reverse strand, counting down.
CTCTACAGATTGAAGCGATTTATCCTCAGGCAATTCACCTAGAGACATTTTACTCCAATTACTCAAGGTCTGGCAAGGAGGAAACTGGAATGACATACTCAACAGGAGATATCTTGGAAGGTCCTCTTCGTTCCTCTTTGGGATCCAACAAGGGGACAAAGTTAGAAACTAGGAAACATTTGTCTGGCTCCTCATCAGAAAAAGAGATCTTTAATCCCCTCTCGTATTACATGCAGCTTTGCTCAAAATAAAGCAGCTGCTCGGGAACTGATTTGAGCCCTTCCCTGTTTCAGCAGATCCATGTTTGTGTGTGGTGTGTCTTCTTCAGCCCAATCTGACCTGTCAGGCTGAGAACATATGTGTGTGCCATTCCAGAAAGAATGCACATTCATTTTCCTCCCATTTAATGTTTGAACATGATCACAGTCACCAGATGGGTCAGAAAAACAATGACAGCATGACATAAATCTTCAGAGGGTTTATCAATCTGATTGCATTGAGGAGATAAAGTGGATTTTGCTAGAAATCCAATAAACTCTCTCCACCTCAAAGAATTAGGGCTGGTGCCAATTTTCTCCTTTATTACAATCTCTGCCCTTTTGCTTTCTGTTCTTTGCTTTTTTTTGTTCTCACTTCCTTCATATTATAAAGCTCATTTTATTCTCTAAAGATAGTAGGTGAGCCTCAGTTCTTCGAGCTTAATTAGTCAGAGAAATTTGAGACTGTATGCTGGCCAAGGAATTAGAAAAGGTTTAGAGTAGGGCAGACTGGAGTTTGAATATAAGCTCTTCTCCCACCCCACAGTGTGATCCTTGAGCCTCAGTTTCCTTGTATAAAAAAATATGAGGGTAACCTTTCTAGTGGCCGTGAGAGTTAGATTATTGATATGAAGCACCCGGCATGATTTCTGGTCCAATGAAGAGTGCCTGTTTATTACCTTGGACACCCAGGATTAGATTTGCTAGCTGTAAATTCATTCTCTTTAAGGAGGCAGGAATGGTCACCAAGAAGAGAGAAATATTCTTCACTGAAGACTTTCATAATCCCATAGAATTTAGCCTGCATTCTCTGATTGTAGGAAAAGCATGTCCAGCTCAGTGATTTTCTCTAAGCATTGAAATGTTAAATTTGCTATTGCGTACTATTAGAAAGTTGCAAGTCATAGCTCTACATGCAGTGTTAGGCAAAAATCAAGCTCTGTTACTCCATTTCACTCCAACATGATGCTTTTCAAAATATAAACAGTTAGCTCTACCAGATAGGTTCTGTTGGAACTTACCAGACCTCTGGTGATCTTACCCCCACTGTAACTCTAGCAGATAGAGATTTGTGAAATTAACTATGTACTGAAGACATCTGAGGTTCAAATGCTTGCATTTTGGCCACTACAGTTAATAGTTGCTAAGGCAAAGATTTCAGTTAGGACACTGTTCTTCACGGTTATTTTTCATTGGAGAAAGTAGATGCCATTCTTGTAATGATATTTATTTATTTATTATTTTAAATATATTTTTTATTGATTTCAGAGAGGAAAGGAGAGGGAGAGAGGATAGAGACATCAATGATGAGAGCCTCCTGCACGCATCCCACTGGGGATTGAGCTCTCAACCTGGGCATGTGCCCTGACTAGGAACTGAACCATGACCTCCTGGTTCATAGGTCCACACACAACCATTGAGCCACACTGGCTGGGTTGTGCTGTGTCTGTTAATCTCCACCAGTTCTTGGGGTCTAGCACAAGGCCTGGCACAGATTTGGCAGTTTTTTAAATGTGTGAGGGAATGAATGAAGGTGTGCTGACCCCCTAGTCTCCACTTCCGGTCAATCTCACTCCAGGGTGTATTTGGGAGTGGGAAGATTGAATTTAAGGCTTGCGTCAACATCTGTTAGGCTCTGATTTGGGCTTCTCTTCTGTTTATGGTGCACAGTTTCCATCTTAGAGTTTTGTTTTGGTAAATCACTTTTAATCCTTCTGTGCCTAAATTTCTGTTTGTTAACCTAGCTGCACTCCCAGGTCCCTGAGGGTGGGAGCCCACCCAGCCCTTGCCAGCTCCCTGTCCTGCCTGTATTCCATACCCTTCATGCTCCTTTGAGCCCAGCCTGTGATGAAGCTTTTTTCTTTACCATCAGATACTTGGCCATTTTCCCGAGTGTCTAAGTATTGCCTTCCCCAGGTCTCTGATTCCAAGCTCTCTTGGCACTGTTTCCATCAGGAAAGTCCATCATCCCTTCCTGGACCTGCCCTGTGACAGCTGTTTGCTGACATTTCTCTCTGCGGCTTGTCCCTGTTTGGTTTGGTCAGGACCTCCCCGTGACTTAACCACAGGCCACCACTGACCGTAACCCCCACCCCAATTCATGTGCTACCTTAGAGAACATAACCAATTCAACTAATAGGCACCTTCCACTATCCAAGCCTTTAGCTATCATTCTTCAAGGTAATAGTAGAGACAACTAAGATAAGCAAACAAAATACATGGAGGAGAAATAAAATCTTCTAATGTAAAGAAAAGCAGCAGGCACCAGCCACATGGCCTGGAAGGGTTAGGTTATGTCTTGGGGAGGGAGGGAGGGAGGGAGGGAGGGAGGGAGAGAGAGAGGGAGAGAGAGAATGAGTAACCTGATACATTTATCTCTGAATACTTCCATTTGTTAGTTGTTTGTTTCACTCACTTGCTAGGAGAAAACTTAAGCTTCGCTGTACTGTCATAAATGAACACACACTGAGGAGTCAACTGTGTGATAGGAAGTAGGGATACCAGTTTCCATTTAATCACTTGGTTAATTAATATAATTGAACCCCTGCCATGTGCCAGGCTCTGCTCTGGCTCAGGACCCAGCCTTGAACATCTTTGCCTAAACTTTTCTCTCTTCTAGGAACTCGTAGGGAGTATGAGATTAAAGCCCTTGGGGGCCATTCTTCACCCACAATCCAATCCAATCCAAACAACACTAAACTGTACAATAAGTGAAAGGAAGGCCCCAAATGGACTGATCTGTTTCCTATGGTGATAACATCAATGATTTTGTTAAAATAGACATCAATTATCAAAATATTTCTATTTTTGTTAACGTTGCCTCTTTTTGCTAAGGACCTGAGCACCTTTTCCTGATTGGTAATCCAGTATGGCTCACGGAGAACAGAAGCAATAGACAAGCAAATAGATTTGAATAAATAATTGCAATATAAAGACACGCCCTGTGATAGAATTATCTAGAGTGACAGGAATGTAAACAGAGTTTTCTGTGTGAACACAGCAGCCTGACCCCACCCTCCCTGTTTGCCTTCAATTCATAGACAGGGGAAATTATTTCCAGATTCAGGGCAAATGGAATGTATGAATGTGAATCATAACTCTCTCAAAAAATAAGGTAACATATGGCTGTTTAGGTTTCTGTGTGAGGTGAAGGAATGACGTTAGAAATATCTGCCTGTACTTTTGAAGTTCGTAGGTCTTGTTATTGCAACCCTGAGGTGTGAAATGTTTGCACTGTGTCTGAAATTAATGATTAGGATAACTGAAGCTCCAGAACTGCCTTCATATGCCATTTCCCCCTTCCTCGCTAAGTCTTAGCTTACACAACTTATTCGAAGGATAGCATCAAAGGATTGTTTTATCAGTTCATTTAGGATAATAGACTAGGGTCTAACTCCAGTCAGTAAAGGAAACTTTGCAGACTTGGAGTTAAAGTTCAATCTGTTTTTCTTGGCGAATGGCCCACGAGGGAAATAGAATTCATGGAAGAGACTTGTTGGCTGGACAGCTCTACGATCCAGCAGTTGCTATGAACAGATCACAGAATGGAATGATCAAATAAATGTTCACACACTACTGACAGCATGGAAATATTTCCTTTTCCTTGCATATCTCTTCCTTAAGTGCCGTTCTTAGTGTTCTCTCAATATAGCACGTCTCCCTCATTGTGAGTGAAAGAATAAAGGCCTCCATATGGATTCAATTCTGGTGTTCATTAGGTTAGAGCAATCAGGAATGCATTTCCCCTGGGACTCATGTTTCTGCTTCATGTTGAAGGTGATTACTTGGCATTCAGATCAGATTGGTAATGATTTCTTCTTCTCTGATGTCCAAAGACAAGAAAGAATTTTTGTCTGGTGCCAATTGTGAAATGATTGAGAACAGTAGTCAGTCAACGTAGTGCCAGGATGCTCATCCAGAGCATAATAAGCTTGCCAGTGGTCTTTCCTGCTCTTGTCATCTTGGTACCAAAAAGAAACAAGGGGATCACAAGGGATAGAAAGAGTAAAAGGAAAGAAATCAGGGAATGAGGATCCAAGACTGTAATGGATGGGCTCGCTCCTGCTTGATCATCCATGGGTACTCTCTGCTGCTGTTGAAAGGAGGTCACCTCTGGACACAACCCCATTGTTCCTGAGTGCTGGGCATGCGCTCTGCTGCACTCATGTGAGGGGTGTGCTGGGAATGGAGACTGGCTGGTGTGTAGAGAATGACACCACTCCTGATCCGTGGTCCCCCTGTGTCCAGTCACCTTGTCTGGGCTCCGCTGACCTCTCTCCACTTTGTGTATCACTCTGCTTAGTCCAGAGAAGTTTCCTGGTGTTCAATAGAAGCTTTGTTCCCCTTGAATCCCCACCCCCAAACACACACACACGAATCTCCTGTCAAACACACACATATTCTTTCCAACTTTTTATTTTGGCACAGTTATCATTTCAAAAGTATTATCTCACCACTATCACTTTCTTCTATCATTCCATAGGGCTTATGGGGGAAGAATAAGCATAAAAGTGTCAGCAAAAAATGCACATATGTCCAGATATGATAAACCTATAAGGAGGCAAGATGTTTTTTTTAAAAAAGGAATTGAGAAGTAAGAAATACAATTGAAATTCCGCAAACATATAATGATAATAACAGCTAATACCCAAAGAGAAATTCCAGGCACTGTTTGAGAGTTTTGCTTACATTAGCTCATTTAATCCTCACAATAACTCTATGGATTTGGTACAATTATTCTATTTTTAACAGATAAAGAAATTGAGGCAGGGATGTTAAGCATTTACTTTTAGACCTGGATTTGAGCCCAAGAGTCTTGTTTCAGAGTGTGTGTACTTAACCAGGACTACACGTGGGGATAGCATTCACAGGTTTGGGCAAGAGGACACTGTGCATGATAGGAAAACCATGTGGATTTGGATGCAGATGTCTCTGCTGCTGGACAGTCACTTAACTAATTTGAGTCTCAGTGTCTTCATTAGAACATAGAGCTATTGTTCCTGCTAAACAAAGTCTTGTGTTCAAAGAAGACTTTCATGGGAAGGCACCTAGCTAGGCCTGGTGTAGAATGGGCATGCAATGGTGTTTTCTTTTTCCCTCCTGCATCCACACAAGTCCTCACGCATTAGACGCCATCTTCGGTATATTGCTGCATGGCAGAGACAATACTAGTAGTGTCTGCTCTTAGGTAAATCTTTCATTTATTTAAAAATATTGAGTGTTGTGGCTTGTACAATAATGGCTCCCAAAAGATGTCCATGATGTAGCTCCCAGAACCTGTGAATTTATTAGCATTATGGGGCAAAAGAGACTTTGCCGATGGAAGAAAGGGCTTGCTAATCAGCTAAACTTAAAGTGGGGCAATAGTCCTGGGGTATTCTGGTTTGCCCAATAGACGCACATGGACTCTTAAAGATGGAAGAGGAAGGCAGAAGAGTCAAGTGTGATAGGGGCCCATCCACCGTTATTGGCTTTGTAGATGAAGTAGGTTATGAACTAGGAATTGCAGATGGCTCCCAGAGGCCGGGGATGGCCCTCAGCTTACAGCCAGCCAACAGGACTCAGTCTTACAATCACAAGGCACTGAGTGAACTTGGCTTCATCCCCATAACCTTCTGAAAGGGACACAGTGCTGCTGACACCTAGATTTTAACCTGTGACACTCTAAGCCAAAGTCTCGAGCTGAGTCAAGATGTTCCTGGTCCTTGGGCCTACAGAACTCTGGGAATTTGCGGGAATTTGCTACCATGGCAAGAGAAAACTAATTCAAGTATCTAGTTTGTCCCAGGAACTCAGCTAGGTACTGGGACTACAGCTGCAAGCTACACAGATTGCTACCTGGTCAACAGGCTCACCAAAGTCCCAAGATCAGCAGAGGCAATTTCTCTTTCAATCTTGTTTGCCAACAGTCCCTAAAGCAAACAAGCAAAATTGCTTGTTGGTGTGTGCCTCAGGCTCCACAGCTGTCAGACACTCTAGCCACACAGGGTTTTTCCCTGGAATTGAGGTGTAAACACTTGTAAGCTGTTTCCCATATGGTCCTCAGATGACCTGTGAAACTCAACCACCTCCTGACACTGAAAGGCCTGTCTCCTCCCAAGATGTGGCTGTGCCCTGTGCTCACAGATGTGGTTTGGGAAGATGCTGCCTCAAGCTCGGGAGCACTTATTTGATGGGATCATTAGTTACCCAAATCAGTTCTTAGAAAATGTCTCCATGTGTCTTTTCTTACTGTGGCCCCTTTTCACATTCTTTAGGCAATGGTAATTATCAAATGAAAGAAAGAATTAAAATGGAAAAGACAACAAAAGTGTTCTTATTGTACTGATCTCAAACAAATTTGAGATCATCAGACAATTGGTTGCAACAAACCAAGGTCTCATGCCAACAAATGCAATTATCTAAAAATACAAAACACTGCCCTTAGCAAACAACCTTAAGAACTGAACAAATATTTAGTTTTCCCAGCATCTGTTGAAATCTATACAAAACATCTTCGACAAACAGAACAATGCCTAAGAAACACTTGGGCTAAATATCTGAAAAGAAATTACTCATATTTACTAAAGAATTACATAAATCAAAGTCACACTTAGGGGAACATCATCTACATGGAGCAGTTTCCTCCTGGGATGGGCTTTTCCTGACCATCTTCTCTGATTTATGGTACTAAGTAAGTCTCACTTCATCCTTTGTATTTTCTTTAAAAGGCTTAACACTATTTGGCATGATCTTATTTACATGTTTTGTTCATTGTCTCTTTCCCTTTCTAGAATGTGAGGTTCACAAGGGCAGGACCTTTTCTATCAGTTGAGATGTGGGTCATGCTTCTGCCACCTACTGTCATTGTCCTCTGGAGAATCCCTGACCTTCCTCTGCCTGTGTATTTTTCAGGAAGTGGAAGCTATCCTGTGTGTCAGTCTGGAAGCATGTGCAGACACAGCCCAAACCAAACAGCACATTCCATCGGCTGGCTAGACAGAAAAGGGTTGTTTTGTGCACACTACGTCACGCCTACCAGGATAAGTGTGATCTAATTCTAGGACTTTTGTTTGAGCTTTTCCGCTGTCTTAAGCCTGAAAGGATGTGGAGGCCAAACTTGCTGTTACCAATCTACCCTCACACAGAGTTTATCAGATGGGATGGAAGGCAGAGCTCAGAGATGAAGGAAAGGGAATTCTAGTGGGATAATGCAGCCCTAATTCCTGAGGTGTCCAATTCAGCACAACCATGGAGGTTTTACTTACATGGACCAATAATATTTTTCTTAAAACAAACTGAATTTTAATTGGTAATCTAGATAAGTCAGAGAAATATAAGGTACTATGAAATTAATCTGTACCTCATTAATCTGGGCACAAAACAACTGCAATTGAAAAATTGTGTGTGTATGTATTTGTTGGTGGGGGTGTCTACCAGCCACTCATCATCCTGTGTCTTAGTTCAATACATTTAGAAAACAGGAGAAACAATATAGTATATTTGCTCCTCCCTGAAATCACAAGTAAAATCTTTGACTTGTGACTTTGGAAGCTGCATAATATTTATATTTTACCCAAGTTGACAGCTCTAAACTGAATATCATCAAACTTAATGCAAATTATTGATGAGGTACCTTAGTTTGAGGTCACATGATATTTCAATGTTTTGTTACTACTTTCCTACTTATCCAGTTTACTATGAGATGACTAATGGATGTAATTTACCAAAAAAAGTGCCAAAAACTCTGAACATAATTACTTCTGAATGTTCCATTAAGGAAAATTGATTGATTGATGTGTTGCAATGAAAGAGACAAGATAGCTGCATTGCTGGGTATGTAGTGGGTGTAGGGGGTAAAGTAATCTAACTAGTACTATATCTCAACCTGTGCCTCATTGAGCTGTTTCTTTCAAAATTTAAATGTGAAAAAAATAAGAAAAATAGGAGAACAGCCTGTATAGATAATGATAGTGAGGCAAAAGAGCTGACCTGGAAAAGAAATCTTAATGCACTAGGAAGAAAATCAGGAATTAGTCATCAATCTTGCTCTTGAGCATCCCCTGGGCACATATTGAAGCTTTAGTTATTTATTAGTGAGGACTTTTTGGTTGGGTCATAGATGAGAGCAAGAAAACTTATTTGGAAGTTCAGGCCTTGATAATCTTGAAAAACTCATGGAAAGGAGAAAAGCAGAGATGTTGTGGGGACAGATATTTAGGAAATACATCCAAAGGTATGTCCTAAACAGAGTGCAGCAGTTTTGAAGGGGATCTCAGCAAACACCACAAGTATCTTCAGCAAATGTCCCAAATTACTTCACACAAGATTCATTTGTGACCAAGATGTTGTACTAGCTAGGGAAAGGTTGAAGTTTCAGAGGACTGGCTAAACACCCTGGCAGGTGTTGGAGACCTGGCCCAGGCAGACCAGTGCTTTATTTCCCCTGTTTGGAACAAGCATCTCAGCGAGAGGGGAAAAGACATGAATCTAGTAAACAAGAATGAAAATATCAAGATTGATTCAGCACTGAACCAGTAAACAACTGACTTGAAGTTTCTCTGATTCCATACATGTAATAGGAGTTAAATGGCTTCAGAGGAAGAAAGTGTAAATCATCCGAGAGATGCAAAACAAAACGACAATGAGTTACCACCTCACACCTGTCAGAATGGCTATCATCAACAAATCAACAAAGGATAAGTGGCAAAGATGTGGAGAAAAGGGAACCCTCATACACTGCTGGTGGGAATGCAGACTGGTGCAGCCTCTGTGGAAAACAGCATGGAGTTTCCTCAAAAAATTAAAAATGAAACTTTCATTTGACCCAGTGATCCCACTTCTAAGAATATATCCTAAGAAATCAAGAACACAAATCAGAAAGAATTTATGCATCCCTATGTTCATAGAAGCACAATTTACCATAACTAAGATTTGGAAACAGCCTAACTGCCCATCAGCAGATGAGTGGATTAAAAAATTGTGATACATCTACACAATGGAATACTATGCAAATGAAAAAAGAACATTTGCAACAGCATGGATGGACCTGGAGAGCATTATGTTAAGTGAAATAAGCCAGTCAGAAAAAGATAAATATCACATGATCTCACTCATATGTGGAATCTAATGAACAACATAAACTGATGAACAAAAACAGATTCAGAGACAAGAAGCATTGAACAGACTGTCAAACCTCAGAGGCAAGGCAGGGAGGGTGACTGGGTGGGAAGAGATCAACCAGCGAACTTGTATACATATATGCATAACCCATGGACACAGACAATAGGGTGGTGAGGGCCTGGGATGGGAGTGGGGGCAGGCTGGGAGAGGTCAATGGGGGAAAATACTTTCAACAATAAAGATTAAAAAAAATAAAGGTGGTAATACAGAAGCAACATTTAAAATAAACATCACTGTAACCTGTGTGTGTGTGTGGGGAAACAAAATAAAAAAACAACAACAAAGGAAGAAAGTGTAAATTGGGGGCCACTGTGGAAAATGTGGCCTTTACCCATCAGATCCCAGGCTTGGTCAATGGAAGGCTGGCAGATGAGGGACAGCCACCATGGAGAGACTAGAGAGATGTGCAAAGACATACAGCCTGATGAAGTCTAGCAATAAATCATAAGATGGAATGTGGATGGCTGGGCAGGGTAACCCATTAGGAGTTGGCAATAAGCAAATAGCAGAGGTGCAGAGAAGCATGTGGTCTCAGGAAGGTAGAATACAGGACTCTGGACTTGAGAGCTTTGGCTAAACAAGGCAAGGCAAGGACTCTTGGTTTTTAAATGATTGGAGTAGGGAGTAAGACCCTAAGAACAAAGGACAAATATGGAAGAATTAGATAAATGTTGTCTCTTGATCTCAAGCACAAGGCAGGACCAGGTAGGGATCTCCAATAGCTGAGCCTTATTTCTGTGCTGTTTTGCACATATGGACAATGTAAAATCTCAGATCTGCAGACTAGAGAGCCATGTAGGCAAATAGGGCATAAGTTCATTATAGACCTTTATTCCTCAAAGTTCTGTTCTTGGCCATTCTCTCTTCCCTTTGGATGAGTTTTCATTCATGGTTTCAGCTTCCAGCTATATAATGGGACTTTCCTCAGCTCTCTCTCTCTCTCTCTCTCTCTCTCTCTCTCTCTCTCTCTCTTTCTTTCTCTCTCTCTCTCTCTCTCTCTCTCTCTCTCTCTCTCTCTCTCTCTCCCTATCAATTTTATCTATTTAATCTATCTATCATCTATCTATCTATTATCTATCTATCATCTATCTATCTATCTATCTATCTATCTATCTATCTATCTATCTATCTATCTATCTATCTATTGCATGTTAAAAATTGCCCTCAAATGTCCCTGGGATGTCTTGGACCACAACAAGGGATTTAGGAAGCTATCTTGAAAGACTACCCTGTTGGAGATGAATTATTTATGTGATCTAATTACTCATTCATCTATTCATCTAACCATTGAAAGCCTACTTATTTAATGGAACTGATAGAATCCTGGCTTTTGTGGAACTTAAAATCTCGAACTACAGTTTCATTTCTTAGTCTTGAATCTCATAAACATTTCAGATTCAGTGTGTTCTGATATCATGTTACATTTATGAAAACACAATTTGTTGTATAGTATGGTTGGTCTGACATGTTGCATATTTCAATGGCTTTTCATTAAATAAACAACTTTTTGATCTGAGAAAGCTTAGTAAAGGTGTCCAACAGTTTCCATGACTTCATTGAACTAAACTGCTATACCATGACATCTTTCAAGCAGTCTATAAATTAGTGATTCTCAAATAAAAATAATAACAACTCTTAAAAATAACTTTATTGTGCCTGGCAGGTGTGGCTCAGTGGTTGAGCATTGCCCTAGGAACCAAGAGGTCACTGGTTCGATATCAAAAATTACCTTTTTATATTATTAAATATTTTTCTATAGTATGATTTTAGTGTCTATCTACAATCCAATCCTATATATTTACTGTAATTTATATAACCAGTCTCATATTGCTTAAATATATGTTGTCTCCAGTATTTTCTCTTTTATAAATAATGATGCAATAAACATTGCATAATGTTATCTTTGTGTCCATCTATGATTATTTTCTCAAAGACAAATTCCTAGAAGAATTTATGGGTCAAAGGATATGCAAAAGTTTCAATGCATTTGCTATATGTATTCTCAAATTTCATTCCAGAAAAATTTTACTCCAAATTTATGATTTACAATTATGATCAATTCCTTATTAAGTTATGAACCTGACTATATAGCTCTCCTGATAATTTGATGAAATTGAATAAGTTGTTAAACCTTCTATTTTCTTTTCATTGCATGCATCCAAACTTTTAAGTAAAGTATTTAATATTCAGAGAAAACATCTGAAATCTGGTGATTAGCTTCTACTAGATTATATATAATGTGTATTAATAGATAAAAGTATTTTCAAAAATTTATGGACTATATCAAGTAGCCTGAGTCTTGATGTCAGGTTAAGCTCATGATGATTGGACTTTTAGGTGGTAGTGGAACATGGAGGATTTAGTAGCTCTAAGGAGTTCATGTTTTCATAGTAGTTCTGGTTATAACAAGCTTTGTTTCCTTAGCCATCTAGACAGAAAGCAGATGAAATTGGTAGCGATTCCCCATCCCCCTTATTGTTCTTCTTGGCTCATGTTAAAGCCAGAAGTTTTTGAAATTTCAGAATGTAGGTTATGCAATCTCTTTTCTTGCCCTTTATTTTTAATTCCTTATGGCACATCTTTACACATTCTTCCTAATTTCTCTACTGTCCCCAAAGCAGATCTCTAACTTTTTGCAATCTCTTTGACCGGAAAGAGCTCACTTTTTGGTGGGGAAGTGTGGTGGATTAAACATGGTCACAAGTTCTTTGCTGCTCCTCACATTAAGTAGAGGAGTCTGTCCCTTTCCTCTTGAGTTAGGGATGGCCTTGTGACCTGCTTTGATCTTTGAGAAGTGAAGAAAGTGATTCTCTGCAAGTTCAAGGCTTAGCCCTTAAGGAGTCTAGAAATGTCTACTTTTCTGCTCTTGGAGTACAGCTGCCATGCTGTAAAGAAGCCCAAGACAGACAACTGGATGATTAACCACCGTGTGGAGCGAGGCCTTGGAGAATGAGAAGCCGCCTTCGATGTTTCAGCAGCAGGTGCGCTCCTAGCCGAGTGCCGCTATACACGTGACCTCAGCTACCACCAGTGGAATCCAGTTGGTTCATAAAATCCTGAGGAAAACCTTTTAAAAAATTGTTGTTTGAACTGGTAATTTTGGGGGTGATATGTTATTCAGTAATAAATAACTGAAACAGAAAGATAAATAAGTGTTCAACTTCAATTCACAATAATATTAGCTATAAAAGGAATACGTGTTAGAACATAAGTGGATATCAACAACTTTCTAGAGAAGTCAGTAAAGGATTCTATGGAGAAAATGGCACTTGAATTTTGTAGACTGAATCAGCGTTACTGGGCAGATGACGGGGAGGGGTTTTTAGATGGAATGAGCAGCCCAAAAGATGACTTGGAGACATGAAATAATGGGACATCCTCAAGGGAGCTGATCACCTAATATTGACAGAAGTTTAATCTGATGGTCTAGAGAGCATTTCCATGTAAAATCGTGAGGAATAATAACAGTGATTTGATACTTTTCTTTGTTTCCTTTTTAAATTAAATTTTTTTTCAATTACAGTTTACATTCAATATTATTTTGTATTAGTTACAGAGGTACAGCATAGTAGTTAATCACATACTTTATAAAATGTTCCCCTAATCTTTCCAGGACCCAATTATTACAATAATATTGACTATATTTCCTACGCTGTACTTTGCATCCCCATGACAATTTTGTCATTACCAATCTGTACTTCTTGATCCCTTTACTGTTTTACACTTTTCTTTCTTGTATATCATTTAATCAGGGGAAAAGACTCGGTAGCCGACACATTTCACCTATTCACATTTGACAGAGCCAAACATTTTCTCAAGTATTACTAGACAAAAGGAACTGCTTTTGTTGAAAGCAATGTCTGATCCTCATTTACGATCCTAGCTAAATGATTAATTCATTCCAGAAATGAAAACAAAGGCGCAGTCATATTATAAACATGAATTCCTCAAGAAACTCGTCTATGGACCACCTAGGAGGCTCTTGGGGACCACCAGTCAGGATTGGCCTGGGAAGATTATGACGTGGTTGGAGTTTATCTTGGTGTTCCCGGCCTCCCATCGCTGTGTTGTCTTCAATCTGGTGTCTCAGTAGCACCAGGTTCTCATCTTTTCTATGAAAATCTGCTTCCCAGAAAGGATCAGATACACATGTTCTTACTTAGAAGCATGATCGCAGAAAGAGGGGTATTGCCACTCTCCAAGAGAGATGCCAATTTTATTTTGAAGACAAGAGTTTAATTTAAGCTAAAGGAATGATTCTGTGATGGTGGATTTTTTTTTTTCTTTAACAAGAGATTCGGAGCGAAAGAATTTGGAGTTGTGGAAAGGGAGAGAACACCGCTGCCTTCTCAATTTTCCCGTAATCACATTTTGCTAAGAGATTGCCTGTGCCCCTCAAAGTTGATCCATTCAAGGAGTAATGGGAAGAAGTCTGCGTGCGATGTTCGAGCACAAAGCTAGGTGCGGTGAAGAATGCAACAGTTAAAGACAGTCCCTGCCCTCACAGTCTAACAGTCTAATAAAAGATGGGTGGATGACAATAAAAGATGGTAATGTATGACAACAAAGCAAGCTAGAATACATTATAAAGACATACCAACTGTACTATATGGGGGCCCAATAAGAAGGAATAATCATTTATTCCTTTGTGAGTCACACAAGTAGAGTAATGGTTGGGGCAGGGAAAGGGGGTGAGCAAGAGAAAAAGTCTGGTCAATATTTTCAACTCTATATAGGAAGCATTAGAAATGGAAGGCCATGAAGTTAAGTCACTTCCCAAGGTCACTTTGCTAGTAACTGGCGTGGGTGGAACTTAAGGTAAGTGGAGGCATGTAGTGGGAGGTAGGGTGGAGGTCAGACTTTAATTCCAGGCTAAGGAGTTTGGTTTAATATTCTGGAAATAAGAGGAACCATTGAAGGTCTCTTGATTGTTTGTGGGGTGGAGTGTGTTGGTGGGTGAAATACAATATGATACATATTTAAGATGGTTTCTTTGATATCGTGAAGGACAGATTAGGAAGGAAAGAGATTGCAATTGATGAGACATTATAATGGTTTATCCACCCAATTATCCCCATTCAACAAAAGTTTAATCAGTATCTACTCTTTTATGGTAACTTTTCAGGTAGCTGGCTTCTTTGCAGCTAATGGAAACTGAGAGGACCAAGAAGTCCACATATGAGCCTCTGTGCTTTTTTTAGATAGAAAATGTCTACTCATGTTTCCAAATGAACCTCATCTCTTCCCATTTGATACTTCCAAATGTTACCCATGTTCTATTTTAGTCTGGCCCAGCTATGATAAAAATGTCAACATTATTATTGCTATTTTGCTTTTATATTTTATATTAATTCTGGTCCTCCTATGCTGTAAAGCATGCTGGGTTGGCTTGCTTTGGGACCTGGAATCTAATTCCATTTCTGCTTCTTGCTAACTCTATGCCAATTATTCTACCTTCCTGGTTTCAATTCTTTCATCTGCTAATTGGAAATAGCAAGTCTCACCCTATTTATCACATGTATAAAAGTGCTTTGTAAATTCAAAAGTGTCATGAGGGATAAGTAGTAGGAATTTAGGGTTGTTCAGAAAGAATCCCGTAAGCAGTGTCTGGAAATAGCACTTTGTGAGTTAACATTAAAATCTGTTGTTTCAAATCCTTTCCATTGATGTACATTAAATATATACCTAGTAAAATACATGGTATTTGATGTCAACAAAGCATTTGTTTTTCTGGAACAAGAACAGACTTAGCATATTTCCAGGCAGTTTTGAGCTTATGAATTTGTCCCATGACTGCCACAACTTGTTCGTGTCTGAAAGAATGATTACATACAAGAAACATTCATGCATTGAGAAAGGGAAGACTGACAAATGAACACTCAAAGATTCCAGATCCAGGAACAACTGATTCCAAGGTTTTAAATATCAGAGACACATATGCCAGAGGTGACATGCATAATGGAGCTGTGGAATAGTAGTGTGGGAAATACCAGATCCAATTATTTCTCAGAGGGTCTCCAAAATAAAAGTTCACTGACACAAGCTTCCCTGCCATACATTTTTCCTGCAGCTACTGTTCTAAGCTGCTTCCAGACACAGGAGGGAAGTGGAGAGTGGACTCCATTATCTGCAGGACTCATGCAAGCAAGCAGGAAAGGCTCATTACATCCTAATTAATTCATACAAAATCAGTTATGTTTGACTTATTTGTGTTGGCTGCCTATATTGATTGGATTCATTGTATAATTGCTAAACTGATGAAAGATGAAAGGATATTGTTCACTTAGGAAACAACAAAGACATAATTTGTGGGTGTGTGTTACTTCTATTTCCTCTGTAAAGTTAATCAGATTTAATAAGACAGTGGGACCAACTCCTGCCAAAATAACACAAATGAAATGTTTAACAGTTATTGAATCTCCAAATCATATACAAGGCTGTTTCTTGATTGGAGGGGCATGTTTTATACATAGAAACAAAGCAAATCACCACTCTCCACACCCCCAATGCCAAATTATTGGCTCTCTGTACAGTTGTGAACTTGTGAATACCTTATGATGAACAAAATTTGGCTTTTTATTAGATTTCTCCTCGAATAGATTAGAAATAGTTTACAGATCTCCCCAAATCCCTCCTAAATCATTCTTCACCTTGAAAGAATGTCTTTATTTAAAGCTGCCATTTCAGGTGATATTCTCCTGTCACTCAGAATTTTAGAGTTATGCTTCTCACAATCATTAAAATGCCAGAGAGTCACCACAAAACTCTCACCTGTATCTGTAGGCGTAAAACTGTTCAAACACATACAGCTTTTTAGATATTTTACTTCCAGGCAAGATTAGGTTTTTTAGTGAGTGAGCTCTTTTCCCTGCAGCCTCGATTTAGCACGGGAATGTGATTTGTAGCACAGCATATAACGTGGGAACCGAGGACCTCTCAGTGCATCCATTGTGTCTCAGGGGATTGAATGAACTCCCTGATGAAAGCACGGTCATCTCCAGACAAGGGCGAGGGGGCGGGGAGGAGATTAGCACTGACTTGCAGTCATCTGTCTGGGTCATTGCTGGAGTTGAGCTGATCTGAAATAGGGTTCTAGCAAACTGTTAACTCAATGATATGGCTCAGTGGGCCCTATTTTGTGTTTTTCTCCACTTTAAGGGGGGAAGGCAAATATTTTATGCTGGTTCAGCAGCAATAGTTCCTATCTCAGATGGCTTTTTGACTAACACAATTGCTTATCAGTTGTCAGTGCTGCTGTGAATTCTCTCTCATTTAGCGTTCATGCTGTAAGGAACTTCAGGTGTAATCTCTAGCAGGCACCTTCACCCCATTATCAGAGGCTAATGCAAGGGACAAGAGGCATTAACTTACATAGAGCTGCAGCAGAGCCGGGTATTTTGACCTTAAGTCTACTGTTTGTAGACTTTTCCAGAAATTATGATGTGAACAGAATGGCTACCTCTGTCCTTTGAGATTCTGAAATCAGTGTTCTTTATTCTCTACAAATATAAATGAGTTATGCTCAATTAAAAATAGCTGCAAATACTACTCTGGAAGAACTTTTTTATGGGAGAATAAGGTTATATGTTATCTATCATTACATAATAACATACCCTAAAATTTAACAGCTTAAAGCAAAACACATTTAATATCTCACCGTTTCTGTGGCTTAGGAATCTAGAAATATCTTAGTGGGGTCCTCTGCTTCAGGTATCTCATAGTCAAGGTGTTGTCCAGGACTGTGGTTTCATCTGAAGGCTGGCCTGGGGAAGAGTCCACTTTTAAGCTCACTCACATGGATGTTGGCAGCATTCAGAACTTTGTGGGCTGTTAGACTGAGGACCTTGGTTCCTCACAAGCTGTTGGGTAGAGGCAACTCTCAGGTCCTTGCCACATGGGTCTCTTCAACATGACAGCTTACTTTCTAAAAAACAGCAAACAAAGAAGACACGAGAAAGAGAGAATGCTAGCAAGACACAAGCAACAGTTCTTTATTACCTAGTCTTAGAAGTGACCTCCATCACTTTCGCCATGTTCATATTCATTAGAAGTAAGACCCTAAGCCCAGACCATTTTCAAGGGGAAGAGACCACACAAGGGTATGACTGCCAGGAAGAGGGAAATATTAAGAGCCATTTTAGAAGATTGACTATCACAGAGGTCGTGTCCTGTGTGTCACATATTTAATCCACAGAAAGCCTCATTTACTTTGGTTTGCTAGAGTTAATCACAATGCACTGTAATGGGTTTAATTCATATAATTGTTTTTAAAATACAGATGGGAATGAAGTGTGGATAATCCCCCTCCACCTCTTTCACCCTGTTCAATTCCTGTCCTCCCACCCTGAGGCATCCAG
This sequence comes from Myotis daubentonii, assembly GCF_963259705.1. Lineage (NCBI taxonomy): Eukaryota > Metazoa > Chordata > Mammalia > Chiroptera > Vespertilionidae > Myotis > Myotis daubentonii. The sequence continues at coordinate 27,984,852 of NC_081846.1, read as the reverse complement.
AGGGAAACTGGGTTCATAGGAAGTGCTTCAGGCTCTGCAGTGTCCTTCCAGGTCACAAGCCTAGAGAGGGAAGCATTGAGTGGCTATGTTTGGACTTTAGCATCGAGGGAGTTGGGTTTGAATTCTGGTTTCACTCCTCAGTAGCGGAGGGATCTTGAACAATATCACCCTGAAACTGTTTCTTCATCTGTAAGATTGGGCTACTGGTAATTATTCCTGCATACTAGGGATACTTTTGTTTTTACACTAGGCCCCTTTGAACTTGAGGGTTTTCATGCACTTGATATTTGGGGTCATTTAGTCTACTAGCTCTTTATATTTCTGTAAATTAAGGTCAAAAGCAATACCTATCCTAGAGGAGGAAACATAATGTATGTTGAACTGCTTAGCACAGTGGTTGCCACATGGTATATATTTAATAAATATTAACTTTGATTTCAATAGCATCTCTTCACTACAGTACCTTGAAAAAGTTACTTAAACTCCATTCATTCATAATAATAATAGTAGCTACTTCTCAGGAGTGTTGTTAAGTTTACTGGTAATGAGTTAAAACATATAAAGGGCTTAAAACAGTACTTGGAACATGATAAGTGCCCAGAGAATGTAAACAAACACTAATATTACTTTTTTGTAAAATATTTTTAAAGTTGATTTTAGAGAAAGAGGGAGAGAGAGGGAGAGAAACACCAATTTGAGAGAAAAACATCAATTGGTCCCCCCACACACATATTGTACATACCCCAACTGGGGATCTAACCCAAAACTTGGGTATGTGCCCTGATGGGGAATCGAACCTGCTCCAACCAACTAAGCCACACTGGCCAGGGGTTATATTATTAATTTAATGTTTTGTCAGTGTTTGTTTCTGCTATAGAAGATTCTTACCTAATATACATGCTTAATACAATTTTTATATTATATTATCTTATACATGGAATGTGTTATATACAACAGCAGTTGCCAACCAGTGGTCCACAGACCACTGGTGGTATGTGAGGTCCGAAAGGTTGGCAACTGCTGATATATAATATGACATATAATAAATTATTTTTATTATAATATCTATATCCTATCTAATAAAAGAGAAACATGGTAATTGGCGTACAATCGATACCCTTTTCATTGGCTAATCAGCGAGATATGCAAATTAACTGTCAGCCAAGATGGCGGCCGGCAGCCAGGCAGCTTGAAACTAACATGAGGCTTGGTTGCCTCAGTGACGGAGGAAACCAACGTTCCCCACCTGCCTGCCTGCCTGCCGCTGCCTCTGAGCTGGCAGTTTAAGAAACTCTGTAACAAATACGCCCAACTTCAGCCAGCAGATTTGCAACATTGTAAGCAAAGGCCAGAAACCTACTTTCAGCCTAGGCCTAAGAGCTGGAGCCAAGCCTCAAGCTAAAGCTGGCACAGAATTAAAAAAAAAAAAAAAAAAAAGGAAAAAAGGAGCGTTTGGGAGTTCAGTCACCCCCAGCCTGAAAACAGCCCTCAGCCCCTCACCCAGACTGGCCAGGCACCCCAGTGGGGACCCCCACCCTGATCCAGGACACCCTTCAGGGCAAACCAGCCGGCCCCACCCGTGCACCAGGCCTCTACCCTATATAGTAAAAGGGTAATATGCCTCCCAGAACCGGGATCAGCGGAGCCGTGAGGCCTCCCGGCACTGGAATCAGCGTGACAGGGGGCAGCACCCAAACCCCCTGATTGCCCTGCGGCTCTGTGTGTGACAGGGGGCGGGGCCACAACCTCCCTATCCGCCCTGCTCTGTGCCTGATAGGGGGGAGCTCCCCGCCCCCCACGGGCCCTGCTCTGTGTGTGACGGGGTAGAGCCATAACCTCCCCCTCGGTCCTGCCCTGAGTGTGAGAGTGGCGGCGCCCCAACCCCCTGATCCGCCCTGCTCTGTGGGTGATAGAGGGCAGCACCCCAACCCCCTGATGGGCCCTGCTCTGTGCGTGACAGGGTACAGAGCCCCAACCCCCCTGATTGGCCCTGCTCTGTGCGTGACAGGGTACAGAGCCCCAACCCCCCTGATTGGCCCTGCTCTGTGTGTGACAGGGGGTTGCTCCACAACCTCCCCATCGACCCTGCCTTGAGTGTGACAGGGGGCGGCGCCCCAACTCCCCAATCAGCCCTGCTCTGAGCCCGACCAGGGGCTGCACCTAGGGATTGGGCCTGCCCTCTGCCACCCGGGAGCAGGCCTAAGCCAGCAGGTCATTATCTCCCGAGGGGTCCCAGACTGCTAGAGGGCACAGGCCAGGCTGAGGGACCCCCCCTCCCCCCCCCGAGTGCACAAATTTTTGTGCACCGGGCCTCTAGTATATATATAAAAGCCTGAGCGACCGTTACTACTGAACGACTGGAATGGCTGGAATGACCAGTCAAACAGTTGCTATGATGTGCACTGACCACCAGGGGGAAGATGCTCAATGCAGGAGCTGCCCCCTGGTGGTCAGTGTGCTCCCACAGCCAAACTCCCGCACCCCCTCCCACTGGCCAGCCGGCCCCCCGATGAGCCTCAATTGCCGGCCAGGCTGAGGTACCCCGCCTGTAAATGAATTCGTGCACCGGCCTCTAGTACATTATATTATTGCATTCTTGTGTTGTTCAAGAAAAAAAGACTCTTGCAGGTCTAGCACACTATCTGCTAACATTTATTTAGAAGATAATCATGGTCTCTTATCCATTTTAGAAAGTATATAGAACCAGCCTTTCCAAAGTAGATGTTTGCTTGGACTTAAAATCGCCAACACTTATGCTACTTCCCTCTGCAGGTAATCAGAGAGATTATACTGTGAAGCAGGGCTTAAGTGAGGGGCACCACCAACCACCGAAGTGAGGTTTGATTGAACTGTGTGTATTCTCAAAGCTTTATTTTTTAAAGCATTAATCGGACATTTTAGATTATTCTTCAATAAAAAAATTAAGAAAAGTACTTATTAGTGATGACACAAATATCTTTTATTATTTAAGAAAAAAAGAAGCCTGAAAAGTACTGTTAACAAAGAAAGAAAACTCTAATCCCATATGCCCACCTTTTTAAAACCTCTGCTAACAAAAGCCAGAGACTGATTTAGCCTCCCCACACATACACAGGGGAGGAATGAAATTTGAGAACCAAATATTTAAAAAATAGTTTTCTTTTTTGCCTGCTGTCCACTCATACATCATGTGTGTGATGAGCCTGAGGTTCCCGATGACAATGTCTGAAATATACATTATGCTATCACATTCCAGTGGCCTTTTGTTCATAGGTAATCTTTTTGGTTCCAGGTACTTATCTCTTTGCTTGGTTAGCATTTTGGTCACCAGAATGAATGGACACACATGTACTTTGATATCTATTTGACTTGCCTTCTTCTTGAATAGTTGGTGCAGAAATGTGGTCCTGCTTTAATCATATCAAATTCACCCATTATCCTCAGAGAAACAGGCCGGTTTTCTTCCCTGGAAGGTAGTTCTATAACCAGGGACACTCCAGGATAATGATGAAAATTAGAGCACTTAAACAGCCAACAAAGAGTATTCAGAGCAATATTTGGTGAGAGAGAGAGAAAGTGAGAGAGAGAGAGAGAGAGAGAGAGAGAGAGAGAGAGAGAGAGAGAGAGAGAGAGAATGAGAACGAGAGTGTGTTCATGAAAGGGAGGGGGAGAGAGGAGGAGAGAGAGGAGAAAGAAAAATCCTTTTGTAAATAGTCATTGAAGTACAACTTCAAATACTCTGTGTTTCTGGGAAGAAAGCCTCTATGTAAAAAAAGTAGCATCTCTCCAGTAAGTTCTAAATTAAGTTAATATAAAAACAAATCGAAGCAGAGGGCCAAGTCTGCTTTCTCGAGGCCACTGTGAGAGTGGGACTCTGGCAACCATTGCCGTGAGAAAAATTGGTTGATTGTGGGAACCTAATGATTTATCTGGATTTATTTCTGTCTAAGATATATGGCGAATCAGGGCATCACATCACCATTTCTCTCTTGCTCTCCCTCTCTTTAATCTTTTTTAATGTTTTCCTCTGTTATCTTAAAGTAAAAGAAATAAAATTCCCCAATATCCCTGTCTGTGGGGGCCCAAAAGCAAGTATGTAGATTTGTCACAGGCCAGTCAGTGCACTGAAGTTAGGACAGAGCTGGAACAGCTCAAGTGTCTGTAATGTAGATGAAAGGGGGTGCCCAGCTCAAAAGAGAATGTTTTTCTCTCACTACACCTCAGGAAAGGTCAAATAGGATTAAATTTTTTAAGTTGACCAGAACAAAGATAGATGACTTAATTTTCAGTGCAAATTTGGTTATGTCAAACCAAGTACCACCAGGAATATGATTGATTAACCTCTGGAGAGTCAATGGCATATTTCATTTCATTCCCTTTGGTGTCACCATGGGCACTGGGCTGTCTTTCAGGATGATGGATTTACAGGGATTTCCAAATGTCTATTAATGCCCTTCACCCACTTTGCTGAGATCAGTCATCTGAGCAAACAGTTTGAAGATTTTGTAGGAAGATGCTGTAAAGGAGTCATTGGTTTCTCTTGTTTGTAGCAGTTATTGTGAATATGGGTGGAGAGGAGACTAGAATTCAAGGATTGATGTCAAAAATGAGAAATACTTGACAGTCTTAGATTCTCTGAAGCATTCAAATAAAGACGGCTATGTTGAAGATGATCTTGATTTTCCTACATATTTTCTGGAAGTACATTTTTCTATAGTTTTCTTTATACATGTTTTATTTTATACTAGAGGCCTGTTGCACAAAAAGATTCATGCAATAGGCCTTCCCTTACCCTGGCTGCCGGCACTGGTTTTCCTCCGGCACCCGGGATCCAGGCCTTCGCTCGGCCGGAGCTGCCTTCAGTTTTCACTGCTCCAGCCGGAGCTGCCTTCAAGCCCTCGCTACTCTGGCCAGAGCCGCCTTCAGTCTTCGCTCTGCTGCTTCGTGCCATCTTTGTTGGTGGTTAATTTGCATATCGCTCTGATTAGCCAATGGTGGGTGTAGCAAAGGTACAGTCAATTTGATTCTTTGTCTATTATTAGATAGGATATTTCCAAATGCTTGGCAAGTTATTAAAATTCCAAATTCTCTGCCCCTGATTACAATGGAGTTGGTATGAAGAAATGTGTAAGAATAAAAACAAAATGGAGAGTGTTTAGGGAGAATAACAATCACTATGGAAAATAGTGGTAATTTCTAACCTAGATGTTCTGAACTAGAGTAGGGGAGGAGGTAGCAGGGAATGTGTCAGCTGCTAAAATCTTCTCTAAAAATAGAACTGAAGACCGTGACTGAAAACTGTAATTTTCATTTCCAATGGAAACAACATTTAAAATGAATAAGATACATAGGTACAATTATCTATTAAAAGATTACTATATATTAGGGATAGTCATAGTTACAATGATCATTTTGGACTGTTTACCCTGAATACAGTATATGGAGGGGAGGGGCAAGTATCCACACAAACTGTTCCATGTGATAAAATCTAAATGGTACCATACACTGTAGGGAAGATAGTAAGGGGTGGACTGATTCTACTAAGAAGGAAGAAGAGGGAGATGGAAGGAAAAAATGATGATGATCTCACCAAGGGGTGGAAGCATGAGCTTTGAAGCATGAGCTTAGCCTTTCAAAGAACAAGAGTAGTAAATGAAGGAGAGGGTTATGAGGAGGAGGAGAGGCTATGAGTGATAATAAGCTCATTCATTCAACAAATATATGTTTAGTGTATGTATGTGCCAGACACTGTTCTAGCATATTCTAGCAGTGTTCTGGTATAAATATGTACATGTTCCTCAAGAAACTTAGTGAAGAGATAATGAATGAGATAGATAATGTTAAATGCCAAGGAGGAAAATAAAGCAGGGGAGGGGAATAGGAAGTTTGGAGCGGGGTTGGGACTTTTAGCCGGGTGGCCAAGAATGTTTTCACTGAGGACCAAATTTTGACTGGGGACCTGAAGGGAGTGAAGGAGCAAGTCATGTTGCTCCCAGGGAAAGAGCATTCTGGACAGAAGGAACAGCACATGCAAGGGCCCCGAGGTGGGAATAGGCCTGGGAGAGTGCAGGGGTGGCTGTGGTTTGCCTTTTCTCTGAGTGAGGTGAGAAGATGCTGGAGGGTTTTGAGCAGAGGTGTGACAAGGTCTGACATGATTTCACAGGATTTCCTTAGCTACTGTGTTGATAACCTACATTTTTATACCACTTCACAGTTTCTCAAGTGCTTTCACACATAACTCCTCATTCCCCCGATGAAGGCACTGAAGCTCAGAGAAGTTAAAACAGCTTTCCTGAAACCTTATAGGTAATGAATAAACCATCCTCTGCAGGATCTAAGTTGGAGCTGTTTCCATCACATCCCTGATATAGGAAACCACACAGGGACACTCAAGAAAGAGGAGAAACTTCAACATTTTCAGTTTGTTTATTTTATTTTATCTTTCTCTCCTTTTCTTCTCTTTCAACCCAAACCACTTTACCACTTTCACTATAAATTTGCTGTCCCCACTCTTGACTTCCAGGCTATTTTGGTAACATGCAAAGGCCTCATGTTTTCATTGAAATATACTAGTATATATAAATTTCTTAAAGAGGGCATTGGTGAATATGGCTGTTTTGTGCAAGTTTTTTTCATGCTTGGTACTTGGTTTTGAAATGTTAACATATTTTTTTTATGTTCTTTAAAAAAGTTTGAATGTACTGTTGGGGTCCACATTGGAAACAAATAAACAAGAGAAATCATGAGAGGAATAACTAACCAGTTTCATTATCATATGTAAGTTTGGCCCTGACAATCTGGATTCTGCTTTCCTGTTGAATATTGTTTCTCCTTGATTTTCTGGTGATTCTGGTATAGTGATTCTTTTTTAAACTAGGAGATGTGGCATTCATGAACTCAGGGACAACAAAGATTATTTGGGTTAGAGCTGATTTATTTCTTCTCTACTTATATTTTTAGAAGGTGGCATGTGGTCAATAAATGCTTCTTTCCTAATATGACATTATATCTCTCATCCGGAGTGTCTCCTCAATATGAATTTTTTTTTGGAGAAGAGGGTTCTTGTAGGGAAGAGTTCTTGCTACACATTGGGCAAACCCGTCTTTCTTATTTTCAGTACGTAAGTTATACTCCTCTTTGAGCTCATCCCGCCAAGTTCTGTCCACATGCCTTTGATCTCTTCTCACTGGCTTACATGGGTGTGGGAGGGATTAATTAATTAACACTTATAAAGAGCTTTGAAGATGAAAGTGCTCTGTCAGTGCCACCATCTTCCCTTGGCTCCCCCGGTCTCTGCATTTCACTGTGTAGAGGTCTCTCCCCGCCCCTCCTCACCAAGGCAAAGACTCTGTTTGGACTTGTAGGGATAGTTTACTGGACTTGCCAAGGAAGAAAGTTTAGGACTTGCAGTAGAGAATAGGACTTGCATAGACCCAATGGAAGCATTATTTATTTATTTATTTTTAGTTCCTAGACTTGCCCAACATAGCAATCCCATTTTCGGTCACTCATTAACTTTAGGTATTTTTTTTTTGAGGTGGTGGGCATTGTATAGGTGTAATGGATTTGTATTTTAGACATTTTAATAGCCCCAAATGCCCTTTACACCATGAGACAATGTCCAAGTTAGTCGTCTTCAGAAAAATTTACTCCCTACTCCTCCTCCCATTCCAGTGAACTAGAGCAGCTGCCTCTCTCATGCTCCTCTGAAGTTGGTACCTCTCTCACTATGGTCCCAGTCTCACTCGCCTATCAAAATAAAATCTCATACATCATAATATATGCTGACTTTTTCCTTGCACCCCATAGAGAACATTGTAGCATCAACATTTTTCCAGTTTGAATGCCCCTTCTCATACTAACATGCTACCCAGACAGTTGGTTGTTCATTGATGGACTCTGGAATGTGGGTTTGGCTGATACAGTGGATGCAGCCATAGACCCCATTTAGGAGTGCCACGTGTGGATGGCCCTCTACTGGAAGTACCATGGAGTCTCGCTTCTCTCCATTAGTACCTGTGAGTGCTAAGACCAGCCTCAGAGTCTCAGGAACCTATCATTCTTCCTTCTTGTCCCCCCTTTTCCTCCCCACACACATTTAAATTGATTTTAGAAAGAGAGGAAAGTGGAGAGAAAGAGAGAGAAACATCGATGCGAGAGAGACACATCAATCAGTTGCCTCCCATTCGCACCAAGACCTAGAATCAAACCCACAAAGCTTTGGTGCACGGGATGACGCTCCAACCACTGATCCACCTGGTGAGTGACCTGAAATGCCTTTTTGTAAATGTAAGGCAAGAGAGACTTTTATGAAAATTTCAAAACTGTTTAGAATCCAAACCAAATGAAGGCTATATTTCTTAATTATCAGAAACAATGGTGATGATTTGTAAACAGATGTATAGGCAAATTCAGTATTGCTTTAATACATTCTGACTTTGTGAACACGACTCCTTACTATGGGATTGCAAAGTGAGTATTCAGGTTTGAGATCTTACTTGCATGATTTATTTGCTCTAAAATTATGTTCTTTAAAAAAACACAATTATTTTCTCATGTCTTTACATCATCTCACTATATTTACTTCCATTTTCTCTTTTGGTTTAGAGAGGCTTTACAGAGTAATCATTATGATAATCACACATATCCAGAGCACCTGAAACACACCAGGCACACATTTGATACTTTTCTTCCAATATTTCATTTAATTCTCATTACTGTTTTCTGAAGTAGAGTTTACTATTTCCATTTTATAGATGGGGAAATGACAGGTCAGAGAGACTTGTACATTGCCCAAGGTTATGGAGCTTATAAATACTAAGCTGGGATCTAAACCTAGATCAGAATGTGTTCAGATTTTATGCTTGGAGTCTCTGCTCCAACTGATATTTCATCCTTTTGGGGATAGCATTTGCTGCAGGAAGAGAAAGTTTATTTTCCTCTGATGCATAAAATGCAAGAAGGATATTACAGTCCACCCAAAGCATCATTAAGCATGATAGAAAATGAAAAAAATGTTAGTGTGTTTGGATTGTGTTGGGTATGTACTGGCTGTGGTGGCATTGATTAAGCCTATTAACCCCTTTGAGTTTCAATACAGGGTGGGGCAAAAGTAAGTTTACTGTTGGGACTATGCAAAACACAGTTTTATTCTTGTATTATTATTTATTGTATTATTTCTATATGAACAACTCTAAGCCTACTTTTTCCCCACCCTGTATATTCACCTGTAGGATGGAGATAATGACAATACTCACCACATGGGACTTCACTCTGTGATTCTGTACAGGAAATGTTTAATGAATGGTGAATGACTATGTCAATTCAGCTAGGAAGCAGCTACATTTTTTTTTGATGAGAGATTATGAGAATTTAAGTTAATGATAATTTGGTAAGAGAACCTGGTTAGATAGGGGCATGAATGAAGGAGGTATTACAATAAAGCATGACTGTGAGGTCAAGGTGACTTAACTAAGGGAGGCACCACAAGATGGGGTGCAGGCTTGTCATGGGGGATAAAGGAATATTGTTAGTTTGAGGTGCCAGGAGAGATTTTTTTACAGAGGTTTAGCAGAACCTTGCATCTGAAGTTTAGGCAAGAGAAGAAAAGTCTTAGTTAAAGATGTAGGCTTGGGAGCCATCTGTAGAAAGGAGATATTTTGAGAGATTAAAGTGGATGGAATTATCTAGGAGGAGAGTGTAAAATCAGAAGCAAATTCTGGATACAGAAACTTGTGAAAGCCTACACTTAAGGAACAGGCATTTAAAGGGGATCCAGAGAAGGTTCTGAAAAGAAATGGCAGAGGGAGAAAATTCCACCAGCAACTAGGAGAAGAAAGTTTCAAGTAAAGGTTGACATTCGTGTTGAGTTCTGAAGAAGTTGATAAGGATCATGGGGCTATGATTTTGCAATTGAGAGGTTGTTGGAAAGTTTTGAGACATAGCTTTTGAAGAGTAGTGGAAGCCAAGACCACATTGCAGGAAGCTGCAGAATGATTGCGTGTTGACATGCTGGAGCCAGCGAGTGAACAGTATCAGATCAATCTCAAGTGAGATCTTGAGCACGTCTTTTCCATTCAGGAGCAAGAGGGGCCAAAATACTCGATTGGGTGACTTTGTGTCTTGGGTTGAGTTCCACCAAAAGCTGACTCAGGTGAAGATTTGAGTATAAGTAATTTATTTGAGAGATGATACCAAGAGGAGCCAATAGGGGAATGGGAACTTGAGACAGAGAAGGAAAAAGAAACCAGTACAGGGTATTATGATCAAATTACTGCTATGGCAACTGGGAATTATTCCTACTGGGGACATCTGGGAGACAACATAAAGTACATCTTGGATTTTTGGGAAGTAAGGAAGCTGAAGTATTTATCTTCCAACTCTTATCTGTGTTGACTGAGGGTTATTCTGGCACATCTGACCTACATAAAAATCAAAGCCCCCAAACCACAAAAACAAACCTCAGCTAGCGTCACATGTGCTTATAATAGGAGGCTGTCCATGTGCATAGTAAGTTCAGAGAGCAGTGGGTAGGGTCGCAATGGGTGCTTTAGGATGTGTGTATTTCTGTCTCAATTTCATCCTCACAACTTTTACATGAAGAAACCAAAGTTCGGACAGATTAAGTAACACTGTAATGATCAAGACACTCAGTTCTTTCTTAGATCATATAAATAAAAATCCACCCCCACTGGGAAAAAACCTGGGGTGCTAATGGGGGCAGAGTTGAGATAGGGGCCCGTGGTATGTTTGGACAGATCATCTCATCAAAATGATGCTCTTTATTTCTGAGTTTGGGCTTTCATTCCTTCCCTCATTTGGAAGGAGTAATTAATAGCTTGGTTTTAAAAAGGTCCCCTGCAGGCTTACAGGCTGTGCATGGACATCAAAATAATGAAAAGAATAACGAATTGTGTTAACAAAGGTTATTATTATCTCTTCTAATGACTTATGTTGTTAGAAACTCAAATGTAAGATTTGCTGTGATTATCCTGTAATGCTGAAAACAGAAAGTGTTCTGCTCCTTCAGCCCCACTTGGTTCCCTTTTCCTCGCTCTCTCCCTGGAGTTGCATCCTTTGGGTCTTCTACCTGTGCTCATGCTTCCAGACTCCTTCTCCACCTGCTGCTGTTTGAGGGCTCTGACTGATGAACTCTGCCTTCCTGGTAGTGCTCCTTCCTGGTTGGAACTCTGTTTTATTTTTTATCTCTACTCATTTTTTTTTTGCCCCCTTCCCTTAAAGATCCCCATCTGCATCTATTCCATTAATCCTGCAGCTCAGGCAGCTGTGCTGTTCCAGATTTTCTCCTGCATCCCCTGATATCTTTCTCTTTTGGGTCCTAACCCTCAGGCTCTTAGCACCAACTCCAGTTAATCTGATTAAGATAATTGTGGTGAATGGTCTCCCTAGGAGGGACCAGAGCAGCAGGAGGCCCTCCAGGCATGGCCCTCCATCCCATTCTCTGTGAATGGTTGTATTCTGTTAATGATTTTTCCATTTGGGTTTCATGTTTTAAAAATGTAAGATATAAAAATAACAGTAAAGAAACTTCCGAGAAAAAGAAGGTAAATGAGAACCTTAATCCATCTCCACTATCCCGACACACTGGTTATTTTCTTTCTACTATTCCCTGCACACCTTTATTTTCGATAGAGTTTTGGTTTTAAAAATCCAGATTATTTTTAGAATAATTTAAAATCTATCTCTACACAATCATCCTAATTTCCTGTTTAATAACTGATTAATATTTCATTTTATGGGTGGTACCATTTTAACAATTCTGCTCCTGAAAATAAGTTTTCATTTCTCTAAGACAAAGGCCCCAAAATGCAATTGCTGGGCTGTAGATAAATTTATTTTTAAGAAACTGACAAACTCTTTTCCAGAATGGCTATACCATTTTACATTCCTACTAGCAATGTATGCGAAACTCACTTTCTCCATATCCTTAGCATTTGGTATTTGTTGTTATTGCTATTTTTATTTGATATTTTTATGTAAGCTTGTCTGCAATAGTCTGAGATCAAGCCTGTTGTTCCATTGAAATGATCAGTAGTGCTCCTTCCACCTTCATAGGGTACCGGTTCCTCAAGACAGTATATGGTCATCCCACTAGATTGAATTATCTAAGTAGCCACCATCTTTGCCAATACTCATTAGTTATATCTCTCTGTGGTTTTAATTTGCACTTCCCTAATGGCTAGCAATGTGGAACATATTTTCATGTGCTTTTTTGTCATCTGTGCATCCTTAACAAATTGTCTGTTTATGTCTCTTATCTATTTTTAAATTGGATTGTTTATTTTAATTGGAAAAATATGCATAACAAAATTTATCGTCTTAACCATTTTAAAGTATACAGCTCAGTACATTTACATTGTTATGTAACCAACACCGCTGTCCACCTCCAGAACTTTGTCATCTCCCCAAAGAAAAACTCTGTACCCTTTAAACTCCCCATCTTCCCTCCCCTCTGCCCTGGGCAACCACCATTCTTTTCCTGTCATTATGAATTTGACTACTGAAGTGTTTCATGTTAGTAGAATCATACACTATTTGTCCTGTGACTGGATAGATTACTTAGCATTATGTCTTCAAGGCTCATTCATGTTGTTGCATGTGTCAGAATTTCCTTGCTTTTTAAGGCTGAATACTATTCTATGGTATGGATGTACCACATCTTGTTTATCCAGTCACCTGTCAATGGACACCTGGGTTGTTTCCATCTTTTGGTTATTGGGAATAATGCTGCTGCTATGAACATGGCTGTCCAAATATCCCAGGTATTTTTTTAGTTTTTTATAGGATTTGAATATACAGCAAAGGTTGAAAAACATTAGTGCAGTGCAGTCCCCAGAGACTATGAGGAGCTTTGGGAAGAGGCATGCACCCAAAGTCAGCCTGATCCAACTGTTCCATTTATAGTACTTGTCATATTCAGTAATTTTTATATATTCTAGGGACCATTTGTCTGTTGGATATATAATTTGCAAATATTTCTCCCAGTTTGTAATTTTCCCTGTAGTCTCTTAACAGGGTCTCTCACAGAGCAGATCTTAAGCATGTCTTATCCATTTTGAATTGTTATGATATCCAATTTACCTTTTTTTTTTCAGGGTTACACTTTTGGCCTAAGAGTCTAAGAACTCTTGACCTAGTCCTAGGTCTGAAAGATTTTCTTCTATATTTTTTCTAAAAGTTTTGTAGTTTTATGTTATACACTAGAGGCCCGTTGCACGGATTCATGCACTAGGCCTTCTTTCCCCTGGCTGCCAGCACCAGTTTTCCTCTGGCACCCAGGACCCAAACCTTCACCCTGGCCACCGCCTTCCATCTTCGCTCTGGACACAGTCTTCGCTGCGGCTGGAGACTTCAGTCTTTGCTCTTTGCTTGGGCGAGAGTCTTCAGTCTCTGGCCAGAGCTGCTCCTGTAGCTCCTTCCACCCCCCACCCTTCCCCTCATAGCTTGATCACTGCTTCGCCTGCAGACCTCACCAACGGGCTCCTGGGTTCCAGGGGGCCACATTGCCTGCGGCCCGGCTTCCGATCATGATTATGGCCGCAGGGTCCCGCTGCCCAGGGCCGCACATGGGGGTCCCAGCTGGGGGTGGGGCTTAGGCGACACACGGGCCAGATGGTGGCTCACGCTGGCCCACCCTGCCTGCAGTATGCAAATTAGCCTCCATCTTTGTTGGTGATTAATTTGCATATTGTACTGATTAGCCAATGGGAGGCATAGCAAAGGTATGGTCAATTACCATGTTTGTCTATTATTAGATAGGATTTTAGTCTGTGATCCATTCTGAGTTCATTTTTGTATATGGTGTGAGCCTTACTTATGTAAGTGAGATATTTGCAGAGCAGGTGAGAGACCTAGACCAACCCCTCTCTTTTGGGGCAGTCCCTGGTCACATCTGTTATTCCACTGAAATAACAGTGGCACTTCCCCTGGCAAAGGTTTCTTCACTAAGAATATGGTCACCCAACAAGACCATATATATGACCCCTGTTTCAAATATGCCCAGCTTGCTTATTCCATGTTACTACTCTAAAGTAAATACCACAGGCCAAAAAATCTTATGTACAGGCAGAGCTTGTTTTACTGCACATTGCTTTATTGCGCTTCCCACATGTTGTATGTTTTATAAATTGCAGGCAAGGCCCTCCACCAGCAAAAAAGATTACAGTTTGCTTGTTGCGATGCTTTCTTTATTGCAGTGGTCTGGAACCGAAGCCACGATATCTCTGAGGTCTGCCTGAAATTGTCTTTCTAAGAGACTAAATTGGTGCTTTGACTTTAGAAAATTCTACAGAAATTTCCTGCTGGGAGGAATCTTAGGGGTGCGTGAGATGGGCTACTGTTTATGCAACGCCAGGTGCTCTTCTAAGAATTTTACAAATGATAATCCTCTCCACAGCCTTTATGGTAGGTTATATTTTCTCATCAGCTTCTTTTTTAAAATTGATTTCAGAGAGGAAGGGAGAGGGAGAGAGATAGAAATATCAATGAGAGAGAATCATTGATTGGCTGCTTCCTGCACGCCGCCAAATGGGGATCGAGCCCACAACCTGGGCTTGCGCCCTGCTGGGAATAGAACCTGAGACCTTTGGGTTCACAGGTTGACACTCAACTACTGAGCCACGCCAGCTGGGCTGTTTTCTCATCTTCCTATCACAGACAAGGCTATTGGGAGACAGAGAAGCTAGATAACACGCCAATTTGTGTGGCTGGGAAGTATGGAGCTATGATTCCACCAGGGCAGAGTGGCTCCAGAGGTTGTGCTTAACCACCTCTCATTCAGCTCTCTCTCCAGGTTGTCTACCAGCCCATGAAGGTTAATGGATTTAAAGTGTCCAGCTTGCAACCAGGTTAACAGTGATATCTGGCAAGTAAAATAGTCAATGGGATAATAACACCAGAACATTTCTCTGTGTGTGGGAAACAGGGGTCTAATAAAGACTTGAGTTATAGTTTATAGTTCCAGCTACACATCATAAGACCTTGGGCAAGCCACTTAATGACCTTCAACCTCCTCATGAAAGAGAGATAATGGAAATACCCAACTCACATGAAGTATGAGTATCTAGGCAGGTGACAGCATTGGTGGTGGCCTCTGAGCCACCTATCAGAAAATCACGGGGATGGCATTGAAGTGCTGTGACGCCTGTCTGGTTGCTGGGTTGACACCTTGGTTTGAAGTCACAGTTCATCCTTTTCGTGTGTGTGTCTCCTCCTAGACCAGTGGTTCTCAACCTTGGCTGCACATTAGAATCACCTGGGAATCTTTTTAAAATCCTGATTTTTGGGCCTCATCCTCCGGAAATTCTGTTTCTTTGTTATGGGGTGGGGCCACAACATTTGTAACAAAGAAACAATTTCTGGAGGATGAGGCCCAGAAATCAGGATTTTAAAAAGATTCCCAAGGTGATTCTAATGTGCAGCCAAGGTTGAGAACCACTGTCCTAGATGATGCCAACGAGGCTTTCCTCTCATGTGCTGCTCTCTCAGTGGTAAAGACAGCGTGCCCTGAACACACACACAAAAGAACCAGAAACATCGGTGGACATCCAGGTCTTGTCTTTGTTTTTGAAGCAATTCTGCCTAATGTCCATCATATCCCTGAATGGAAAGTCGTTTATAGCTCTTAGCTAAGTGTCCAATTCAGTGGTTCTCAACTTTCTGGCCCTTTAAATACAGTTCCTCATGTTGTGACCCAACCATAAAATTATTTTCGTTGCTACTTCATAACTGTAATGTTGCTACTGTTATGAATCGTAATGTAAATATCTGATATGCAGGATGGTCTTAGGCGACCCCTGTGAAAAGGTCTTTTGACTGCCAAAGGGGTCGCGACCCACAGGTTGAGAACCGCTGGTCCAATTTATAGCACACAACTAGAGGTTGAATAGAGAGATACTTACTTCTGACTCTACAGATGAAATTCCCATAGGACATATGGGAAGCGTGAGGATGGGCTGGGTAATATGCCACTAAGTTCTTTGAAATCTTATCAGAACAAGATATATGTCTTTGTAGCTGGTTCCCGTGTAGTTCTGGTTAACTCATTTAGTTCTCTGGAAGGGCTTGAAGAAAAACAACAGGGGATTCAGTTAAAAGTAAAAAAGATTTAAGCAGCCTTTCTAATCCAGCTCAAAATTAGGACCTGAAAAGGGTGAAAAATAGAAAGAAACATAAAAAGTTTGTGTTTATTTCGACAATGTTCACATCGTGGAAAGTACACATTAAAATTTTGCTATAGACAGGCATTATAGAGAGTCTAGGGCAGTGATGGCGATGAAATGTGTGTCAGAGGTGACATGCGAACTCATTTTTTTAGTTGATTTTTCTTTGTTAAATGGCATTTAAATATATAAAATAAATATCAAAAATATAAGTCTTTGTTTTACTATGGTTGCAAATATCAAAAAATTTCTATATGTGACACGGCACCAGAGTTAAGTTAGGGTTTTTCAAAATGCTGACACCCTGAGCTCAAAAGGTTTGCCATCACTGGTCTAGGGGTATGTGCTCTACAACCAAAGTATCCAGGTTCGAATCCTGACAGGAATCTTGGGGCCATGATGTACTAGCCTGGGGCAGTTCCTGTTCTCTGCGATTCAGTTTCCTAAACCTCAAGATGAGGATACTACCAGTCCTTACCTCAGAGGCTGATTGCAAGGATTAAATGAGGAAATCCATGAAAAGCTTCTAAAACAGCAGCTGGCATGTCGTGAGGCCACAGTATGTGTGTGACTTTTACTTGTATTATCTAAAAACATGTGCTTCTGAGTTAGCTCTTCAATAGACGAGGTTGTTAAAATTTACCCATAGCATCATATGTGACATCTTGGTTTTGATCAGGGATTCTCAAACTGTCTGATATGCTTTTAAATGCGAAGTTAAACAATTCTAACATGCAGGACTGGACTGATTATTTCGTAAAATGATTAAATTTTGCAGCAATGTGAAATTGCTATAAGTTCCTAAATACTTCCTCTCAGCTTTTCTTCTTATCTCATCAGTGACCAGCAACTCCAGTCCATATACCAGCCCCCGTCCACCGATGACACTCTGAGTAGCACTGGCCTGGATTTCACCCTTTGCCCTTTGCTGTCTGTGGCCACAATGTCTGTTGTTCAGCATCCTTTCACCTTTGCCCTGGAAATGGCATCTCCTTTCCCTTAGGGAACTGCCCCTCCTCCATCCCGTATGCTCCATGGCCCTACGAGTATAGGATGGATCCATCACTGTCCTGCAGGAAACAGATGGAGGCATCCTCAAACTGGTAATGTGAGGACAATTTAATAATGACAATGTTTACATAGTTAGGGGGCAGGATTTAGAGAAACAAGAGGTAATGCAGTACTTTAGAGCTAGCAAAAGTCGGGCACTCTTGCTGCCTCTAAGCAAAGAGAGGAAGTGGTTCCAGCCCTCAGAGAGAGCAGCTGGTGGGCCTGGCTGCCTGATAGTAGCTTGAGAAGAACTATGATTCATGGGAATAAACACCATCACCTGCTCTTCTCCCATTGTCTAATCTAAGGTAAGTGTCTCCCATTGGCCAAACCTAACTGGAAGCCAGAGAGAAGGAAGCCCTTGTGGCCTTCCATGAAGTCAGCCTCTTGGGCAGAGAGCAGAAACAGGTGAAGGGGGGACATAGGGTGAACAACCACTCCAGTTTGCCTGGGACAAGGAACTTTTAGTATTAATGCTAGGCCAGTCCCAGGCAAACTGGGACAGTGGGTCCCCATAGGTCTAGAGAGGGAAAGGAAGGATGGCTTTTCTTAGCCACAACAATGTGTCCACTTGGTCTGTTTAACACCCCAAACAGTGTGTGTGTGTGTGTACGTGTGTGTACGTGTGTGTGTGTGTGTGTGTGTGTGTGTGTACGTACAGACTCGCATGGGGATGGTGGATGATCTAATCTAATGAAGTCTTATAATGGGTGTGAGGCCCAGATGCCTCAGTGAAATCACTGGGTGTTCTGGGTAGGGGGCTGGCCTCTAGGGACCTATAATGATTGGTATCCTCTTAATCATACTGACCAATTGTTCTCAAGTTTGGCTGTACTCTGGATCATCTGGGGAACTTTGAGATTACTGTTGATTGGGCTCTTCTCCCTGACAGTTGGATTTAATTGGTGGAGACATGGCCAGAGTGATTCCAATGTGCAGCAGATTTGAGAAATAAGATGACCTCAAATGGAGGACTTTTCTAAGGTTAGAGAAGGGCTTTGGTTCACGCCAGGGGAGCTGGATGAAGGCTGTTCCACCAGTTAGGACCAGGTTTAAATGTCCTGCCTTGGTAGGAACTAAGACAGCACACATCTCAGGTTCTCCTGGGTCACATCTGGAGAGGTTAAGGTGGGGAGGGGAGTCAGGCCTCCTCCAATACTTTGCTGCCGTAAAGTCATAGGTTAGGGGTACATGGCAGGGTCTTCAGTGGAAGGCTCCATGCTGCCCCTGATGTCTGAGGGAAAGCTTGCCATCACATGTTCTGGCAGAATGCCTGTGCCACAGGACAGTGGGATAGGTCCATTACATATATTAGCTGACCTTCAGGAGCATTTGGAAGAATTATGGACATTGTTAAGTAAATACCACCTGCAGTACAAGGTCAGGGCTAGGGTGAGATAAGAGGGGTATCTAGGGGGTAAAATTTAAAGAGGCCTCCACTCTGGCACTGACAACAGGTACTTCCTTAAATTTTGCACCCTTGACACCTTGCCTCACCTCCTCCTCACCTGGGCTACAACTCACAAGTCCTAGAATGACCGATTTGACAGCCAGCTCACACATGTAGTTTGTAGCATCTGCTTTTCTAACTTTAGATTGATTGGGCAGGGAAGGGTGAGAAGGGTGAGGAGCTCACGGTGGAGTCCACTATTCATTTTTCTCTTAAATCAGAATTCAATATTATTTCTTACCAACAGTGAAGCCATGTTCAGCCCCTTTGTCATAGGGATGCTTCATAGTGGAGTTCTACAGTGAAGAGTTCTTTGGAACAGGGCTCTGGCTTTTATTGGTGTTGTGGGGTGCCTAGTACTTTGCAATACTTAACACAACTGAAACTATAAAAGCTGCTTTGTACACATCATGCAATGAAAACATTGCTTATCACTGAACACACCACACAGCTAATGCTCAGTAATTATAGTTCAGTGTCTAACAGCTGGTGGACACTATTAGATCGTATCCTGATCTGACCCTTTTCATTGATATAAAGCAACATAAACCAGTGAATACACACTAAGGGCCCTGTTGGTGGATGGCTCTTGGCTATTGTCTGTTACCCTGGGACAAAGAGAATAGGCTGGGAGAATCAGGGAGCACAAGAACTTTGGAAATTGTGGGATCCTTTTCCTGGAAGCCTGTTGACACTGGATGAAACCCATCTGCTGGTTCTAGAGGATCTCTGGATATCCCAGCTCTTGGAAGTTCTTAACTCCTTTGCTAGGAAACCAAGGACAGGGGCATATTACGTGAGGTCACAGGGTGAATCAGCATCTACTTGGAGTTTCCGATTCCTATGCCTGGCTCAGGCCCAGAGGGTAAGGATAACCATTAACAATGAGCTTTAATTTTCTTTTTCAACATTAAAAAAGCTTTGCCTTTAACACCACTATTGATTTTCTATTATTGATAGATTTTAAAAAAAAAGGACCATTTGCATGTAAATTGAGCAGACAGGCAGACCATTTGCATTTATATTAGCAGGTTGCTCATTGTCATTAATTATTTATCATATTTAGTTATCCTGAAAGGTGGGCTCTGTGGTCTCCATTTTACAGCTGGAGCAGGTTTCCAAAGAATGTGTTGCTAATTCTAAGTCAAGTGGGCTTTTGTAACTAATTGAAGACTAGAAGGGGCTTCCTTACACCAGGTAGACACTCAGGTACTTATTGAATGGATTTTACATAGATCATTTTTTTGTGTGTGAAAATACTCAGCAGTGTTTGAGATTTCTTCATTCACTGTAGTTATGGAAACCTTTCGTTCATTTGTTGCTAGTTGTTGGTAAACTACTACAAAAATTTTCAAACATTCAGTAAAGCAGAGAGCAGTACAGTGAACTGCTAGGTATGCACTCCCACCTTCCACAATGATTAACATTGGCCAATTTCATCCCCTCTACCTCCAGCCTTTTGTTTTATTTTTGATTTTTGTTTGCTGAAACATTTTAAAGCAAATCTTAGATACTATAAATTTATTACCCATCAATGATTCAGAGAACAGAGAAGGGCTTTAAAAAAAATCCAGAATTATCATACCATAATCACACCTAATAAAATTAACAAAATTATCTAATGGCACCTACTTCCAATCCATGATTTAAAAATGCCTAATTTCCCCTAGCTGGTTTGGCTCATTGGATAGGCTTCGATCCTCGGACTGAGGGGTCGCGGGTTTGATTCTTTCTGGTCAAGAGCACATGCATTGGATGCAGGTTCCCTGGCCCTGGTCGGGGTACATGCAGGAGGCAACCAATCGATGTGTCTCTCTCACATCGATGTTTCTCTCTGTCCTTCCACTCTCTCTAAAAATCAATGGAAAAATATCTTTGGGTGAGGATTAACAACAACAAAAAATAAAAGCCCAATTTTATTTGGTTTATTAAATCAGATTCTAATATCTGTTGCCCTTTGATTTAAATCCCTTTAATTTTATAAGCATTACCAAGTACCAATTATGGGCCAGGAGCAGGGACAATGAAGACCAATACAGTTTATTGGCCTGACCTAGATGAGGCCACAGTATTGTAGAGAAGTCAGGCACAGAAATGAATCTAACATATATACAGCTCTGGGAAGCTAACACCAAGTTGTGCATCATATGGAGTGGGCACACAGGAAAAAGGGTTCAGGAAGTGTAGGGGTGACAGCAGGACATTTCAGATTTTAATAGTTAACATTTATGAAGCAATTGTTATGTAAAAGGGATGGCTTTAAGTGTGTATCAGCACATATAGTCCCCTCTACATTCCCTATTATTATGACACTTGTTCTATCCACTGAGGCTAAATAGTATAATTATTGAAAAATGAGGAGGAGTTTGACAGGTAGCAAGTTTGGGCAGGATATTTAGGCAGGAGAAATCCAGTGAGGAAGGATCCTAGATATAAAAGTTCAATGAGGCGTCCACATGGCTGAAGTGTGTCTGTTGGTGATTGGGGTGAGGTGGGAGGGGACAGAAATGGGGGGGGGTAAACATTGCTGACTGGAGGTTGGGAACACTTTATAAATTAGGCAAAGGAGTCTGACTCTTTTCTTTAGGATATGGAATATCATTGAAAGATTTAAAGAGGACAATGATAAGATCAGATTGTATTTTGCAAAGAAAGATCTGCTGGAATCGTGAAGCATGTGGTGCACAAGAGATTGTCTAAAAATGTCTGGGAAGGAGACTCGTGGGGCAGGGCGGGGGAGGAAGATCTGCTTCACACTGAATTTTTCTAAAGATACTTAGGATGTTCTTTTCTTACTATAAAAAGTAATGCATGCTCATTGTAGAAAATTTGAAAATAGATATAAAGAATAAAAAATTTCTATACTACCAGAAGAGGTATCTTCAAAGATTTTGGTATAGCTCCTTCAAGTTATACAGACATGTATATTTTCTTTTTCTAAAATTTTGATCATAACTACTTATTATTTGTATTCTGTCTCTTTAACTTAATATTATGCCTTACTTAATATTTTTAGTGTCATCAGGGAGTAAAAAAAATATGATTTTGAATGAGCATGTTATTATTCCATCAAATAGTGACATCAACACTTATTACCCTTCTATTATTGGACATTTAGGTTATTTATGGGTTCCTTATTTCTTTATTTGCATTTCAGAGGATAAACTTCGCTTGAGTTTCGGCTAAACTTGCACACCCACATCGGAATTGGAGTCCCTGATCCCACTCCTCTGACTAAAGTAATTACACTGAAGTTTTCCAATAGAACCCTCCTCTCATGCCCAAATGCAACCTGCCAGTAGCCACAGGAAGAGGAAATGTTGAATTTTAAGAAGCTGTAGTGCAGCCTGAACTTGCAGCTTTAAACTTCACCTATCTCTGTATTTTGGATAACAGTTCATCAAGCAAGTGAGTTGACTGGGCTTTGAGTTGAATCAGGTTAACATTCCTGTTGATATTGTTGCCCAAAGGAACACATTTTTTTTTCCTGGATGCTCTTCATTTAATACAATAATCACTCTTTTAACTTATTAATAGCTACTTCCATAATACAAGGTGTTGAGAATGAAAATCTCTAATTTGAGAGTTTACAAAAAAGGGACAGGTTACTCAGCTGCTAGAAGTAGATGCTAATTTGTGGAAAGCATTAAAATACTCAAATGTTCACTTGTATGCCATCAAGGACTTTGTGATAGGAAGTTCATCTATTGTGCCCTGAAACATTTTTACTATAATCCTAAATTGATCATTTAAATTCTTTCCAAAATAGAAATCTGGGTATGCTAGTAAAATGCAATCTTTCCAATGTTTATATGTAACCTTATCAGATCATATCTAATTGAATGATAGGAATTGGAGGCAATGAATCAAATCAATTATTTACCCTCTTACCCTCTTCTAGAGTAATATGATAAACCAGCAAAACAGTGTGAAAATACAGGAAATTTAGCTGGTGGAACTCCTGATTAAAAAGAGAGAAGAAGCCGAAACTGGTTTGGCTCAGTGGATAGAGCGTCGGCTTGCGGACTGAAGGGTCCCAGGTTCGATTCTGGGCAAGGGCATGTACCTGGGTTGCGGGCACATCCCCAGTAGGAGATGTGCAGGAGGCAGCTGATCGATGTTTCTCTCTCATCGATGTTTCTGACTCTCTATCTCTCTCCCTTCCTCTCTGTAAAAAAATCAATAAAATATATTTTAAAAAAAAAGAGAGAGAAGAAAAATATAATCTCACACACACACACACACACACACACACACACACACACACACACACATGCCAGAAACAACAAAAAGGTGGGCATATTTCAGAGAAAATATTTCCTTAGTAATCCATTTTGGTGTGCTAAAATGTTAATATTCAATACCTGTTGACTTCTGTTAAAGGTAATTATTTATGAATTTCATTGTTTTAAGAAACAACTATCATGTACCCATCAGAAGCTGGTTATACCTAACTATAGTGTGTGCAATACAAGAACCATGGCCCTGAGCATCTAGGTGGGACCCTGGGAGATAAAAGCTTGGCAACTTTCCTCAAAAGAGGAAATCTTTTAGATTTGGGTGAGGATCAGATTTGAAGAAGTGTAATTCTCAAATGCCTACCTTGGAACTTCTTAGACATCTCTGTAGTGATGCAGTCAGGAGCAGAGTAGGCATTGTTTAACTGTCTGTTGTTTACTGACAAGTAGGAATATAACATATTAAGGAATTGTATATATGGAAGGTGTGAAACATTGAATGTTAGAAAAACAAAAGAGTTAATGGAAAGGCCGCCATTAGGCAATATGAATTCATCTAATGAAGGAAAGCCATTGTCATTGTGATGTGTTTCTCAGAAAAGAAATTTAAGAGGGAGAAACAAGGGGAGAGATCCAGGAAGTATGTGCTCTGTACTAGGGAGGGGGATAGAGCAGGAAGCAGCTGGTTTCTGTGGTGGCTTTGCATGCTATTTCTCATTTTCCTAGCAGAGGTTTGTGTATATGTATGTGGATGTCAGATCATATCTGAGCCCTCAGGAGGATTTGATCAGACAATCTTACCCCTAAGCTAAGATGGGGGAATGGTATTGAAATTCCCATTTGTGGATGTTTTAAAATCACTCCTCTTTATTTATTTATGTATGTTATGAAAAATTAGAAAAATAGGAAAAAAGAAAATAATTCCCATAATTCCACTATTCAAAGAAAGTTTTTGTTAATGTCTGTGTCTCTTCTTCTAGTCCTTGTTCTGTTTCATATATATGTAGAGCACAGTGTCAATGCTATAATACCTTTGGGGACAGGTAGATATCAACTCAAATACCCATTCTCCTTCTTAGTAGCTGTGTGAACCTTAGCCTTGCTGAGTCTCTTTTTTCTGACATGAAATGAATATAAAAATACCAAATTATATGGTGATTGTTAAGAATTAAATGAGCTTATGTGTGAAAGATGCTTATGTTTTAGCTAATATTAATATGGTGGTTAATGTTAACCCTATTAGAGTTGCAATAACATAGGATATGTTTTATTACTTGCTTTTTTCACTTAACAAGATAACCTGTTTTCTAGGTTATTATTACAAACTCAAAACAATCCTTTTTTACCAAGTGCACAATATTTTATCATATAGTTTATTAATTTATCATATTTTAGCACATTTAATTTTCTTTACTGCTGGGAGCCGATCCATCCTTGCTGCTTGACACAGTCGCTGCAGGGAAGAAACATCTGCACAGCATATGTTTCAAGGGACCTGGTGTATATGGCATACTGTTCTTAATATGTTTGCTCACCTTCTTGGCGCTATGTGTTTTAACCAAGGTCACCTCTCTGAAAAAGTTTGTTTCCCCAGGTAGGGATTTCCCCCTGAAGTTAGGGGGGGGGGGGATAAAACCCCTTAACTAAGTGCCAGGCGGGTAGTTAATCACTTTAACTATGAACAATCACGCTTAAGCTACATAATCTTTACTCCCTGGAATGGAGATAAGAAACGCCCTAACTTTTGGAATACAGATTGATAGGATTGCAATCAACTGGTATAAATACAGATGTAACAAGACAACAGGACTCAGAAGCTAGAGACAGAACCTAGAGACAGAACCTAGCGAGAGAACATGGCAAAAGATCCTGGACTGAACCTGACTACAGAAATTGGCAAGAGAACCTGACTAGAACCTGGTGACTGAACCTGGCTGGAGAACCTGGACAGAACCTGACTGGAGAACCTAGCAAGAGAACATGGACACAGAACCTGGCTGGAGATCCTAACCAGAACCTCTCTGGAGATTCAGACCAGAACTTGGCTGGAGATCCTGGCTGGAGATCCTGGCTAGGCTGCTGATCAACTGAACACTGTCTCCGTGTCCTTCCTTCTTCGCTGACTCCGTCTATGCCTTTGGGAACCCCTTGACCTGCTGGGGTTGGACCCCGGCACTTTACTACTTTAAGAATTTTTTATTTTAGAAAATATTGTCTATTTTCTAGAATAGCAGTAGAACTAATAGGAAACTATATAAAAGACCCTGAAATCAGTGTGTGTGTAATGTCTTATTTCCCACATACACCTCTTATCAACCTCTCTTGGCCTCAGTTTTCCTGTTGCAATATGAAAATAATAATAAGAGCCCATCTATCAAACAGTGGAGAGAAATAAGGTAATGCATATAAAGTGCTTGGTATGTAGTAATCTCCCAATAACTTCTAGAACAGTTTGTTTGCTTTTACCTTCTGAATTTAAGATGCATTTCCCTACAGGTACAACTTACAAAATAAATCACATATTTTCCTTTCTCTTTCTATTAGTTATATTTTTAATTTGAGTGTGGGGGGTCTTAAGTGTATTAGGAGGAAGAAAGTTTTTCACTTATAATGTAGAAGTTTGCACCCCCCCCCCATTTCATGTAT
The DNA here is from genome assembly GCF_963259705.1 of Myotis daubentonii. Classification (NCBI taxonomy): domain Eukaryota; kingdom Metazoa; phylum Chordata; class Mammalia; order Chiroptera; family Vespertilionidae; genus Myotis; species Myotis daubentonii. The sequence goes on along the minus strand of NC_081846.1, from coordinate 27,959,308 downwards.
ATATATAAACATCAGGAATGAATAGAGGGAAGCCAGCCCCATCTGGGAGTCTGGAGCCAGGAGCTGCACATTGCTCTGTTCTTGATTGCCACATTTTTTTTTCTCTTTATGTCCTAAACCTCACAATTTCTTAGAATCTCCAATTTCTTCAGGGGAGGAGTGGAACACCTTTGTGTGCTCTGAGCTGGGGTGGGGGAGATGGGTGTAAAATTAGGCCCTCTATGAGAATCTGCCATTTATAAGTAGGAGGTTTATAAGTTGTCTCTTTCTGTATATAAACAGTAAGTTGACACATTAAACTAAATTTCCAGGTAGAGTTTATAAGGGGTGGAATTGTCAATTTTTTGAGGGCATGTGAGAGTTTTTCTCTTGGGTTTGGACACAAGAAATAATTCTAGAGTAATGTCTATGTATCAATCATTTTTTCTTCATATCAAAAAGGTTTAATTGATTTTAGAGAGAGAGAGAGAGAAACATCAATTTGTTGTTCTACTTATTTATGCATCATTGGTTGATTCTTGTATGTGCACTGACCAGGGATTAAACCTGCAACCTCAGTGTATCGGGATGACATGCTAACCAACTGAGCTGCCTGACCAGGGCTTTTTTCTTCATATTTTAAAAATAATATCACAAAATGATACCCATATTAATTGCAAGTCTCTTTTGTGTGTATATTTCTCTTTCTACAACTTAGAACATTTTCTTCTGCATTTCATCACCTTTTACATCCAAAAAGTAATTCATTTCAATTGACTAAACTGCAAGGCTGAAAATCATAATTCTATTATCACAGATATTATTAAAAATACACACTATTGAATAACAATGATGAAAAGCCACCTTGACTGCATTTTTCTACCAGCCACGATTATAAGATCCAGGCAGGTAAGAAATAGTCAACAGCCGAAACCGGTTTGGCTCAGTGGATAGAGCGTTGGCCTGCGGACTGAAAGGTCCCAGGTTCGATTCCGGTCAAGGGCATGTACCTGGGTTGCGGGCACATCCCCAGTAGGAGATGTGCAGGAGGTGGCTGATTGATGTTTCTCTCTCATCGATGTTTCTAACTCTCTATCTCTCTCCCTTCCTCTCTGTAAAAAATCAATAAAATATATTAAAAAAAAAAAAAAAGAAATAGTCAACAAGGGAAATGAATTCCAAGCACCTAATTTTCAAAGGTGAGGCTGGCTGAATTGTGTTTCCCACACCCCTCAAATTCATATGTTAAAGTCCCAACCTCCAATGAAACTGTATTTGGGAATAGGACCCTTCAAGAGGTAATTAAGATTAAATGACACCATGAGGGTGGGGCCCTAATCTAATAGGAGTTATAATCTCCTATTAGATTATAATAGAATAACCTGTGTGTCCTTATAAGAAAAAATATAGACACCAGGATGTGTGTGCAGAGAAAAGACCATGTGAAAACAGTGAGAAGGTGGCTGCCTGGAAGCCAAGTAGAGAGGCCTCAGGAGAAACCAGCCATTTCAACACTTTGATCTTGGATTTTCAGCCCCCATAACTGTGAAGGGGAAAAAGTCTTTTATTTAGGCCACGCAGTCTGTGGTATTGTGTTCTGGCAGCCCTAGCAGACTAATACACTATTGATTAATAACTCCAAAGAAATTGAGTATTAAAAAATGAGTCCATCATATTTATTTCTACCATTTGTACATATGGTTAAGCATTGTTAGCAAGCTGTCCTCTTATTTATTGGAAATAGTATATTCCAAACCTTTGTGGCTTTGTTGCCCTGTAATTAAAGAGACTGCAGAAACCTAGAATATTTTCTGAGAGTATGGTAACCCAGCCACTATTACAAGGTCCAGGGAGTTAAGAAATAGTCAACCAAATTATCAGGCGCACTTATGAAGACAAGGCCATCAACATGCGGGTTCGTAAAGAGACTGAAGGAAATACATGTATTATGTCCATCTATATTTCAGGAAGACTCAGCAGTCTTAAACGGAAAAGTCTGAAGTGTAAGTGAAAACAGGATAGCCGGCCATCACACTTTGCTCAAGTTAACCCAACCTAAAGGCAGGTACTCTTGCCATTTGATTATGTAGCAGGAAGATCTTTTGGGACATTCATTTAACCAATAGATATCAAGAGATGCCTCACAAGAATTGTTACAATGGAACAAAAAAACTGAATTCTTGGCTTGTTTCTTTTTTTAAAATATATTTTTACTGATTTCAGAGAGGAAAGAAAGATAGAAACATCAGTGATAAGAGGGAATCATTGATTGGCTGCCTCTTGCACACCCCCTACTGGGGATCGAGCCCACAGCCCAGGCATGTGCCTTTAACTGGAATTGAACCCAGGACCCTTCAGTCCACAGGCCAATGCTTTAGCCACTGAGCCAAACCAGCTAGGGCTTGGCTTGTTTTTTAAGCTTTAAAAGTGAAGGTGTGCACTTCCAATACTGGTGAAACAAGAGAGAGCAAATTCTCTTTTTCTGCTTATCTTGCCCTTTTTAGATAGAGATTCCATAGGCTTGGCATGAGATGAAAGTGAAGTTTGGAGACAGAAGTAAAGATGTAGGTAGGGTGTGAAGAAGCTGCCTAGAACTGGTTTGGGCAAAAAGTGGGGGTGGGGGGAGATACAATTGAAACCTCCGAGAGGTTAGGTCATCTGAGAGTTGAGGAGATCTATTCCTGCTTCCTGGGTACAGCTCTTAGATAGGACAATTTCCTAGTCTATAAGATACTCTCTATGAAAGGGGGGCTCTAAATAGAAGTGTTTGGATATATGGTCAGAAACTCAGTTTCTTTACTCCTAGTCATAGATTCCCTGTGTTCATGAGGAGCTTAGATGTGGACATAGGGAGGTGTTATGCTGAAAGTAAGAGACCTCACAGCAAGTGTCTCTGCAACTCAGCCACTGAAGAGCTGAGACCCTGAAGACATCTCAGGTGCATGAGCAGTTGGTTCTCCTGCACATCCAGTTCTTGGTCTACACATGCCCACAGGGCCAAAGGGCCATCTCTTGGGATGACCCTGAATTTCCTGAGATTATGTTTTTCTCTTTCTTCTCCTTGCCCAATAAAATGAGTCTTCCTGAAATATAGATGGATACAAAGTTTTTAAAAAAGAGTTTACTGTAAAAATGGAAAAAGTTTGTTTCTTGTACATCTGCGTTTGGGCCCAAGGTTCATGGCTGCTACAACTGTGCATGAGCTTGATGCATGAACGTGTTTGTCTTTTGAAGCAAGGCTGAGATGTGCAATATCAGAGGAAGTTACAATGGAATTAATGACCCAAACAGGAGCCATTTAGTAGTAGCTGGAGAGGTGGTAGGTTTTGGATATTGTTGATGGGGCAAGGAAATAAGAGGATCCAAGTGAGGAATGCAAATTAGAAGGTATACTTATGGTTCTATGAGTTTCAAACCTATTTTTCTTCCCAGAGAGATGTTTGTCTGTAGTTGAATAGAGCTCACCAACTGAAAACACTGAGCACCATCTACCCAACATTAAGAGGATTGTGTTTTCAGTCACAAAGAGCCACATACAAGCTGAGATTGACAAAATGCAAATAAATGAATTCAGTGAACCCCAATAACACACCTTTAGGCATCCAAACATGTTGATTTTTTCCAACTAAGAAGAAAGTGCTCAGCTCATTTCCAGACTAAGCACAAGTTAGCAAGGGCTGTAGGACAGTGGTTCTCAACCAGAGGCGATCCTCCCTACCCGTCCCTGCCTGCCATCACAAAGGGACATTTGGCAATGTCTGGAGACATTTTTGGTGGTCACAACTGGGGTGGGTGGGGATCCTACTGGCATCTAGTAAGCAGAGACCAGGGCTGCTGCATATCCTTCACCCAAGCTAATTCTTGGGTTTAAAGCAGTAAGTCCAAATGTTCCAAAATCAAGTGAGTGCTCAGCACACAATATCTCTCTTGAGTTTGCTTTTTAGATACCTGCTACCAATTAGACATAAAGAAACATGATTTATAGTTTAAATCACTGCAAAAAAATTGACTTACAGCTAACATATAAGACCTGAGTTTCTTTTTCAAGAAACTGATTTATAAAGAATGGGTGATGCTTTTTTGGTTTTTAAATTTTGGTTCTTTATTTCTAGAAAATACTCTTGCTTTTATGTGTATCAATGGATATGAAGTCTTTTCAGACTTTTCACACATTATTAAGCATGAATAAATAGTGAACAAATACTTAAAAACCAATTTATCAGACTATAGAATGAGTAAATTACTTGTGGATTAAAATAAATTCCAGGTCTTATAAAGAACAAAAATGCTCACTTTAAAATGTAAACTCAAATGCTCTATCAAGTAAGCATCTACTAGTATTTCCTCCTTAAGACGATAATTGATCATTCATCGCTTAAGAAATACATTGCTTCTCTATTGTAGCAAACCTGAATAGTTAAAGTTTCAGAAGGACCTTATTATACTTTAACCACTTAGAAATTGTCATGTCCTGGGATGTCCTTGGAAATGGGGAGATGATACAATATTTACGGTGGCATTTTTTGTGCGTGTGTGATGGTTCACTTTTCCGTGGGACTACCCCACATTGGGAAACGATCATGGTGTCATAAGACTCTAAAGTCAGGAAGAGCATGACTTTCCTCAAGCATGATGTTTCATCAAGCAGTTGGACGGATAATGAGAAACCTTTTCAAAGACAGAATCTTAATACAGGCCTTTTATCCTCTTATGAATTCACATCAATAGAATTAATAAGCTTACTGTCGTTAGGCTAGTGTGTGTGTCTATTAAGTGAAACTAATTTCACTTAATCTTAATTTTAAATTTCTACTTTGTCTCCTCAGTTCCTGCATCATTCTCTTAATTACAGATTATGCTTAGCTTTGCTGATACTAGAAATCCAAATTAAACGAGGAAGGAAAGCCAAGTTCAAATCTGCTTAAGTAGCAGGGTTCATATGACCAAACTGTGACTTGACTATGGAAATGGAAGTTCATGTGTCTTTGTGTATGTGTGTTTGAATTAAGTTTTAGTTTCCACAGAATTTAGCCTCTTTCCCCAAATGTACCAGTTTTCATCTGTAACAGTTGGGCCCTTTTCTCTCTAGAAATATTTTATTGAAATATCTAGAATCATACTATTGTTAGTACTTACCAGCTGTTGCATAAAATTACAAAAAGATAAGCTATAAACTATAGTACCATTCTTCCTAAATTGACCTAATTACTTTAATATATGTACAAAATTGAAGAATTCTGGAGTCTTTTTTGAAGGGAATTGTAGATTATCATAGCCAATCACAAAACTGAATACTCAGTGTCAGTTTGATACAAAATCAAATTTTTCAGTACTTGGTCTTATTTCCTAAATCAATTTTTTATTATATAATAGTCTTAATTCCTTTTTTAAAAATCTTGGAGATTAAAAAAAACACCTGTTTTTCTCTTGAATTTTCTGCTGGAAAGAAGTTGTGTCACCTGGGCCAGTGCTGAAAGCTGTCCCCAGGCCCCCTCTGACACTTCAAACACAGACATATCACGCTGTTCCGGACTGTCACCGAAGCCACATCTCACTCATTGTCAGTGCCACATGCTGCTAGAATAGTCCAGGTGTCTGAGTTTTGATCATTCTCCATGACACTGTCAGAAAGGAATGCCGGTGTCTCATGGCCCTGGCTGATGTATTGCCATGTCTACCTTGTCACCACTACTAATGTAGTAAGGGCAGAGGAGATCTTGTCCTCAGTCTCCGCTCCGGGGCTTCCAGTTTAAAAATAACATCTGGCCTTAGCTGGTTTGGCTCAGTGGATAGAGTGTCAACCCATGGACTGAAGGGTCCCAGGTTCAATTCCTGCCAAGGGCACATACCTTGGTTGCAGACTCAATCCCGGCCCTGGTCAGGGCACGTGCAGGAGGCAACCAATCCATGCATCTCTCTCACATCGATGTTTCTCCCCACCTCTTCCCCTCCTAGTCTCTCTAAAAATCAATGGAAAAATATTTTCAGGTGAGGATTAACAACAACAATAACAAAATTTTTTTTAAAAAAGAAAACATCTGGCTAGTGGTCCCCAAAACTCTTCTACAGAAAAACGTATACTGTGTTCCACACCTGAAACTGAACCATGTCCTCATTGCCAGGAGCTAGAACAGGAGCAACTGAGTGTTGATGGCTGGTGGAATGACCTGGAGAATACAGAGTGGTCTTGAAAGCTGGCACAACACCCTTTTAAACATTTTCCACCATCTGCTACCAATCTAGAACTGAAGTCTTTATCAATCAGAAAACACAAGAGCTACTCTGGTATCACCAAGTGCTCCAATCCTTCTACTTCTCTTTCTAATCCCAGACTAACACTTCTAGAAAGCAACTCCATATAAAGGAAAAGGAAGGTGAGGTGGGGTGGTGTGAGAGAGGACAAAGGCAGATGAAAGCAGAATTAGGGAGTGTCTTGGGTCTATTGTATTTTTTTTTTCCATGATCCATTTGTTCAAAGTAAGAGAGAGCTAAACAATGGTGTTAAGAAGTTCCCATCTCATTCAAGACAATCTTATGTGTTAGTGAAGGGAATTAGCCTAGGAGCACATCCATCTGCCATCCACATGGAGATCTGAGAAAGAAATTTGACCAGGACCCAAATGGACAAAGAAAAGAGCCAAAGTTAACAGACGCATCCTGTCTTTTGGATGCAGGGTCTGGACAGATCTATTATTGAACAGAAAAATATCGTTCAGGAGACACAAGGGAAGAGCAGACCCCTTAGAAAGATTTACTATAGGAATGAAAAAATTTGTCAAAAACTGGCATCATCTATGGGATTAAAAAAAAAAAAAGAAAGGGTTACCACAAAGTAGAAACAGGGTCTATGTTAGATAACATTGTATTTGGGTAAATTAGAAACATACTGCAGACAAATAAAGATGCACTAATAGAATTAAAGCAGTAAAAAGCAGAAGTGGCGTTAAATCAAGTGGGTGTTATAAAACAATAACAATAATAATAAAAGACTTGAGAAATTCTACCAGGATAGAGGAAAGGAAAAACGGGTTGGAAACAATAAGAGGCAATGATAGGAGTGGAGGATGGAGAATGCAGAGCCACCCTGAGGATTATAGGTGTTCCAGGGAAAAAGTAAATCACAAGGGGAACAGAAACAATTATTCAAAGATATAATTAAATAAAAGTTTCCCGAGCTGAAAAAGAATGAAGGAGCAGATCAAAAGGGCTCACTGTGTTCAAAGTGAATTCAATGAAAAGAGAAGTTTGTTACATGTGAATTACAGGGATGGAGAAAAAGACTATACGCGTTCATGCAGAAAAAGAAAATGGGTAAAAAACAAAAGAACAAAGCTAAATTGGCCTTAGGCTGACTTTTCCCCTGGACACAATGGAGCTATGGCTACAGAATTTTGATGGAAAAAGTTGTTACATGACCTTTTTGTTTTTAGCCAAGCCTTAAAAATAGCTGTTATTATAAAAATAAGACATTTACTAACACACTAAAAATATGCCAACCATCTAATTTTTCTGGGGAAAAAGTGACCCTATAGAGACATTACAATGTTTTTAAAAATTTATTTCAGAGAGGAAGAGAGAGATAGAAACATCAATGAGGAGAGAGAATCATTGATCAGCTGCCTCCTGCATGCCCCACATGGGGGATCAAGCCTGCAACCCAGGCATGTGTCCTGACTGGGAATTGAACTGTGACCTCCTGGTTCATAGGTCATCACTCAACCACTGAGTCACATTGGCAGGACTAGACATATTTTAACGCATGAATAGTTAAACCAGACTACAAGACGACTGCTATAATACCTGGTGGCACAAGAGAGGGGCAAGAACACAGTTTAACTCCCAAGTTCAGAGGCAAGCTGTCATCCTGGCAAATGTGTTTAAACTTGCCATGTTAAAGCTACAGGAATTTGAAGAATTGTTGCCTGTTTTTACACTGATATCTGGATGGAACCTAAAAGCAAATACTTTCATTAAATTGCTGCTCATTGTTATGAGAATATATATTTTAATTAGCCACAAGTTCATCTGAAAAGTGTGTCTTATTTTTCAGATGAAATTTACCACTACTCTCAGGAATACGTGTATTGATGATGACAAACCCTGGTAAATAACTCTTGTTATCAGAGGAGCCAGCCTGGCTAAGTCAGAGAGACTAAGGATGTGAGTTCTAGTCAGACTGCTTGGATTTTACTCCTTGATCCTTCAATTGTTCCTCACTTCTTGGACAAATCATGAAATCTCTGGGGGCCTCAGTTTCTCTCACCTCTATGTTTTTCTCTTTACAGCACATGTTATAAAACAGTGAGAAGCCTTAGCATGTCTTAAAATGGAAATATTGTAGACTTTCCTGTGTGGAATTTTTTGTAAGGCTAAATAAGTCAACACATTTAGGGTACTTAGTGCCTGGCACACTTACTGCTACTAAGAGATATGAATGAACACCATGGTTACACGATGAAACATGGTACATATACACCAGATCAGAAAAGGAAATACACACCCACATCTTTGTGTTTTCTTTACACTGTGGTGGCTTCTTTCTTTCTATGCTTCTCTAGCTTACAAGACTTTAAGTAATGAGCTTGTATCTCTAGTTGAACAAAATATAAGTTTAAAGAAAAATGAACTATAACATTTTTTTTAATTCCACATTGATTATAGCAATAATAGGCTGTAACACTGAAGACATTAGTTCTAATTCTGCCACTTTCTATTACCTGGGCTTGAATTTTTCTTGGTGTCCAGGAGAGTGATGGCAACATTTCCCTTTAGGGGTTCATGGAAATAGATGTTATTACTCCCTTATTGTGTGACATTGATGACTCCTGTGCGCTGTTTGATTTTCTTTTATAAAAGATTTTGTCCTAACAAAAAAAGTGAGAAAGAGAACAGCTAAAGAGGTCTGCACACCCCACACAGGCGATCACATCTGTCCCATTTCTGCATTTCTGCTGTCCCCAACTACGGCAGCGAAGGAAACTAATTTGTTCCAACTGCTTTTGTGGTGAAGCAATTCTCCATAGTCTCTTATGTCCACATTGGACAGGACTGTGGAGCCAGTCAGCCAGCTCCTGCACTCCCCCAGTGGGAGGATCAGACCGATCTGGGTATTTAGGAAATGGCTAACGTTTTGAAGCAATGGGCGATGTCATCAGACTGGTTTCGATTTTCTAATTGTGAATTTTCACTCTTTAGCCTGTCCTTTGCTGTTCTGAGCTCTTACCACCCCCCCCCCCCCCGCACCTGCCCTATGCTATAGAATGTGGTGCAGCTCTTTCAAAAAACCATTCTGACGCCTGTGCTGTAATGCCACCTCTCATTCTAACCAAACCTCTATGGTTTCAGCGGCCGATCCCAGGCCATGTATTCCATGTCAATAATTGAGCATTTCACTTTTGGAGAAAACCAGGCATGTAACCATGGTATGTGAGTATCTCAGAAAGCATATTTGGACATGTGCTTTTTTTTACCAAGCTTTTTTGCACATTCTCTCATTTCTCCTGAATATTATTGTTTTGATCAATGACACCATTGGTGTACTGTTTACTTTGAAATCAATCTCTCCAGCTTTTTAAAGCTTTCCTAAATTTTTGTTGTTGCTGCATATGTGCATTCCTTAAGTCTCCCTACTTGAAGATTTTAATTTAGTGTCTGATTAGATGTGCCATTATTATTAGCATCATTTTCCTACCAATTTTGTTACAGTCAACCCCCCAGCTATGGTATAATTATAAAAACAATGCCACATGGTAAATGTCTGGAGCTCTGGTTTTTAATAACAATGAGCTAAAGTTATCAAGAAAGCTTACTGTGCACCAGACACTAAGGGCTCTCTATACATGGATTGTCTTAACAAACCCTCCAATAGCAATAAGAATCAAGCACTATTTTCAATCCCCATTTTACAAATAGGACAACTGTGCTTTTGAGAGGATAAAGAGTTGCCCAAGCTTACACAGAAATGACACGTCTTGGGTCCTATTATTTACAAAGCCATTGTCTAACTTCTACACTAAATTGTCTCTAAGCGAACCAGTCCTGCGTATATCTGCGAGGTTTCAGTGGGCTGATCCTTTACCAAAGAGACCAGTGGGAGTATGTCTTAAACGCCACAAACTTGTTCTCTCTTTATAGTTTCCAGGAACAGTGATAAAAACCAGAAAAAAATATTTCCTAGAATCATCAAATATCAGGAGATTCCAGGAAGTTAGTTTCTGACGAGTGTTAGTAATCTGTCAACAAGTGAATAGAAACAGAATTTTAAGAGTTTTTAACTACTTGGAAGTATTTTTAAAAAGTAGGAGCTGCATCTGCCTGGGCACCTCTGAGCTTTTGCAAGAAAGTTGCAGATGTGGTGTCATGGAAAAGAAGAGAAGATAACATTTCAAATACAACTGCTCGTGCTCAGATGCCACACCTCTTCTGCATATCATTGGCCGTTTAAAAAATATGTTTTTCTCTTTACAGCACATGTTATAAAACAGTGAGAAGCCTTAGCATGTCTTCTGAGTTAAAAAAAAAAAAGAAGCAGGAGGGCAGCCCTGCCTTGTCTGAAAAATATTTACGTCACAGATAGTTTTGCTTTTGAGGTTCTAGACAGGTGACTGTACCTGCAGGAATCGACCTAACTCATCCAAAACGTTCCTGGTGAGAGAGAGAGAGAGAGAGAGAGAGAGAGAGAGAGAGAGAGAGAGAGAGAGAGAGAGAGAGAGAACGTTGGTGGGAGAGAAATGCTGATGGAGGTAGAGCAGAGCCCCACCAAGGAGCAGGAATTCGTTCCACACCCTGTACTTTGACAAACCTGTTCTTGCTTTGCTGTCCATGTGCAAGGAAGCAGTTTTTCTAAATAGCTATGCTGAAATTAAACCTCGGTCTAACAGAAGTTCTAACATGTTGTACCGATTAAACAAATTGAGATCAAAACAGACAGACAGACAGACAGACAGACAGACAGACAGAAATACACACAGGCTTCCTTCTCTGAAATGTCCCATTCTTAGAAAGCATGGAAATAAATGTCTGTCTAAATTTTGGAAAAAGTTACTCTACCTCCTAATAGAACAAAGAGCCTTTAGGAAATAGAGATGTGTTATTTCTTTGGTGGAGACAGGCGAATAGCTGAACTAAAAAAAAAATACCTGCGTGTGCTTAGGAGCTGAGACCATGCGCTGAGACCAAGTGCCTCACTCTGGTGAGCCCAGTGCTGACCCTGAGTCATTTGGGGGTCACAGCAATTGAGAATCAATAAACCTTGCCGGTGGTGGGGGCAGGGGGAGGGAAGGGGGGGTGTCCTCCCACTACATCCCTCCAGCCGGTTTGCCTGATGCTAACTCAATTGGAGAGTGGATTATGCCTAAGGAATGGATAAATCTTCTCACTGATACTCAGCCATGGATGTTATGTGATGGTTCTTTTTACAGAAGCCGATGATGAGATTTAAGGGAGGGAAGTGGAGAGTGGTGCACGTGTAAGCTGTCATGGTGATCTTTCTACTTTAATCTTTTAAATGCATTACCTGCATTTTCTACAGTAGATAACAATTCCTCCAAAGAAGCACGCCATCGGATGTTCTGCAATTTCAATGTTTTTTATAAATGTGTCACTTAAAAAGTCTTTAAAAAAGGATCCTTTAAAGAAGTGAATAGGGTCTTATATTTTAATTATTTAACAATTAGCAAATCCGAGTATTGGGTTTATTAATGCTTAGTATGATAATAAGGCCAAAGTAAAACAGAATGGAGATGGTGATATTTAGCAAGTGATTATGTAATAATTCATTTATCTAGACTAGAGGGTTGTAACTTGCTGAGTAATAAAGCAGAAATTGTTGCCATCACTAGTCCTGGGTTATGTTATATTAAAAGAGAACAGCTTTAACATGTCTCCTGGTGCCCAGGGTCTCTAAGATGCTTTGTTCTGCTGTTGACTTGTTTGGATTCAGGTCAGGATGCTTCGCCTTTTAAGGGGATCAAAGACAAATAGTTTGAAATTTGGAATGCAGACCGGAAGACAAGTGATTTAGGATAACTTCTGAGTGTTGAAGGAAAGTATTAATATCCTCATAAAGATCCACTCTTTCGATGCCTCTGAACTGTGTGCTTAATTGTAGGTGCTTAATAAATGCACTTGTGATTCTTTCTAACATCACAAGGGTACTAGTATTTGATGCTGTGATGAAGTGTGACACAGAAGGAGTAGGGAGCGGAGCGGGGCAGGAATGGACACATTTTTGGCCTTTCATCACAAACGCTAAAGCACAGCTGTTAATTGCCAGTTGTCCTAGCCTTTTGGACAACCTGACCTTTGACCTGTTTAGGAAATATCTTCCCCTGCCTCCATCTGGCTATGCTTAATTCCTTGCCCAGTCCAGACTTGGACATAACCCTGTAGCCCTCTTTCCAGCTCTTTATAAAGCCTCCAATGTGTCTTTGTCCTTTGTCAGCTCACTCATAGTTTGGTCTCTATTGGGAAGCTTAAGCCCTGATGAGTCTCCTGGCATATTTTCCCCATATTCTGTGCTTCATCTAGATATACCCACTCCCTCCTCCCCACCCTAAATGCTGCCCCTGTACTTCCCTTCTCTTTCTTTGTTTCTCCTTCCATTCCTTTAAAGCTCACATGCATCAGTGGTTCTCCACTGGTAACGATTTTGCCCCGAGTGGACATTTGGCAATATCTGAAGCCAGTTTTGATTGTCATGACTGGAGATGGGAGTTGCTAAGGGCTCTAGTGGTAGACGTTGAGGATGTTGACAAACATCCCACAAAACACAGGACAGCCCCTCACAACAATTACCTGACCCAAATGTTAACAAGTGCCCAGGTCTTGGAATGCTGATATTCATCCACCTCAATGCATCTAACCCAAAGGATTAAATCACTTTGACTTAGTTTTAACCCCACATCTCTGTTTGCAACCAGAAACTTTCCATGTGATGCCATTCTGACATTCAAATCAAACCCATTCTCACACATTACCTTTGTTCAGTTCAAATGTCTGATTTTTATGTTATTGCTAAAAAGGCAAATGATAAACTTTGATATTTCCAACAAATTGATAGAAAATTAAATCTTCTTGTCATAATTTTTCAATCCTTAGAAATATGACTTGAGTAAGTTGAACTCGGTAGAATTACTGGTTATAAAAGAAAAGTCACATTAACAATCTTAAAGGGTAAAATTTGTTATTAAAAAAACCACACAAAATGAAACAAAAACCAAACCCCCCAAAATATACCCAAAAAGGTGATTGATAAATGAATTATTGGTTTGTAACTCTCTGGGGAAAAAGAATTTATCTTAATTAAGATAATTTTAGTGAAAATAATAAGAAAAGTAGAAAAATTAAGAATAGTTTATTTTTTCTGTTTATAATATTGATCAAGGAATTAAGGTGGCTTAAAAAGTTATGCTCTGGAGACCTCTTTCTCTTCAAAAATCCTCAAATATGATATATTCTTATCATATATTCCAATATGATATATTCTGGTCATATGCATACTCAGAAAATTCTCAAAGGAACATATTAACATGGAAATGTCAATTGTGTGAAAACAATATGAAAAATATTCCTTAATTTTTCTCTACTGATACCTTGAATTTTAAGACCTGCCTTTACTTCTGAAACAGCCTTTTGTCCAGTGTCCCCACAATGACTTTCATAGCTCCAAACTTCCCGAACATGACATACTATGCCAGCATTTTTCAAGAATAATTCTCATTTCGCACTGATGTTTAGTGATGTAAGTTTTTGCACAGGCTCTAGCTCAGTACCCAGAACATCACAAATGCTCAGGAACTGTTTTATCCTTTCCTATTTCCACACCTCTCCTTATACCCCGACTCCTTAGTACAGTGGTCAGCAAACTCATTAGTCAACAGAGCCAAATATCAACAATACAATGATTGAAATTTCTTTTGAGAGCCAAATTTTTTAAACTTAAACTATATAGGTAGGTACATTGTTATTAACTTAATTAGGGTACTCCTAAGGCTTAGGAAGAGCCACACTCAAGTGGCCAAAGAGCCGCATGTGGCTTGCGAGCCGCAGTTTGCCGACCACTGCCTTAGTAGCGCTCTCTCTCTCTCTCTCTCTCTCTCTCTCTCTCTCTCTCTCTCTCTCATAATCTTCCCTCCAGAAAATCTGCTCACACTGTACCACATTTTCCCGTTACTCTGCTTTCCTCAAGCAGGTGGCCCCTTCTAGGTCACCCTCCTCCTCATCTTTGTTGATCTGAATCTTTTCTGTTCTTTGCACCTAACATCAGTGCAATGTCCTCAGATAAACCTCTTATCTTCTCCTAAACAAATTTGAGGTCTCTCTCCTGCTAACCAATCTAGAACTTTCTTTTGACTTTGTTGAGACTTTGCACATACTGTCTTCCCTCTCTACTAGAACATCTAAGTTCCTTAACGGTGGGAATTATTCTTGAATATTTCTGAAATCTGAACAAGGTTGGCATAGTTTCTTACAAATGCTAGGTGTTCATTAACTATTTACTGCTTAATTATATGAAAAATTGATATTTTTGTGGAGACGAATCTGATAAGAGTTTGGCCCTGCTATGGGATAAGCCAACATAGTTAAGTTCAATCCCAGTGGTGGAAGACAGATTACTGGCAATCAGGGTCTATTAAAATGTAATGTTTTCTTGTAACTACTCGACTCCCTATATTTTTTTCTCTTGTGACTCTCTCTGAAATACTTTTCTTAATAGCTATGCATCTGGAAAACAAATAATGCATTGTAATCTCATTTTTCTTAATGTATTTTCCTCTTCCTTTGGGAAATTTACACTCAGAAGTTTAGAGAGAGGACTGGTGAAAGGAGAAAGGTCCCTCCTGTGGGAAAGGTTTGGCATTGAGCATGTAATATTATTGATGGGCATGTTCTTAAAGATAGAAGTGTGTGCAACCACTATACAAGCGTCTGAAGTCCATCTGCTAAACATATTTCTGACTTTCCTATTAGTTGAAGCCTATTTTAAAACTTTAACTTTCATTAAAATGAATTTTATCTGCTTTGCAGATCAATATTTAATCCATTCATTTTCTTGTATCTTTGTCCAACTCTAAACTAGGTTAAGTTTAGTGTCTGATACATTATTGTATCACGGGGCTTTTTAAAATTTCTTGACTTTCCATGGATTATGCATTTTCAAAGATTTTACACCATTTTCATGCTCATGAATAAAGGTAAACATAATCATACTTTCAAAAAGCTCTGAGGCCATTTGCTTGTCTCTAGTCCATATTATGAAGAATCTTGATGATAATGTGCTAACATTAAAAAGCTGCAATATGCTTTAACTATTCCCATTCTGATCTAATAAAGTACCAATTTTTTCTCTTAATCCAGAACATGCTTTTGCTATTATATATTTCTTTAAATAAGAGTAGAGATTAAGAATAGCAAGGTTATCTCACTAGCTCAAGTAACTGGCAAAAAGCATAAACTAGTAAGAAAGAAGTCACATGTGCCTGAGTTTGTGATGAGAAAGGGAATGGGCTTGGCAAAGGAGGTAAGAAAAATAGCTTTGTTATTTGGTTTTCAGTGAAATAGTCCCAGCCATGGGAACATTTCAGGTACTGATGGAGAGTTTTAAATGTAATTGCTGATTTTCTGGCAAAGCAAGCATATTTCTAGTGTCATGGGGAAAATGACATATCAGAACTTTGCCGATTTGAATAAATTCTCAAGATTTCTAGCCTATTTTTATAGGAAGCAATTTGCTCAAGTTTCAGACTTGAAATTTTTCCTCACCCAAAGGATGTAACCATACTAATAAAATAGCCATTTTCTCTTTAAGTACAAGTCATCATGCAGATTGTGGTACTAGAAACATTTTGGTTATTTCCCCCCTGTTAATTAACACATAGAAATCAATTAGGTTTGCTCCTGTAATTTTCATTTAGGATAGAGCATTAAATTTAACAGATGATCAATCTCATTACTTTCACTGAGAGGGGTTTTTTTTGTAGCTAGTAGCCACCTGCTTGCAAGCATTTTTATATGAGGTGCCATGTTTCCATTTCCAAAAGCAGATCCTCACACCATCTGTACCAGAATCACCTGGGATGCTCATTAAAGTGCATGTCGCTGGTTCTCATGTCTATTGAATGTGGCCAGGGAATGTTAATCTTGATGAACACCCTCAGGGATTCTGATGAACACCAACATTTGAGAAATAACAGGTTAATGGGTATGCTTTCAGGTAATCGAGATGGATGCCCATGACGATGAATTATGGCAATACAAATCATCAGGGTCAATAAGTAGCATTAGGCAAGCATTCCTGTGTACATAAATTCAAAATACTATTAGTTATGACATAAATACAGTGGAATGGTCATTTGGTTTGTTACCATTATAATGAATTCAGAAAATCCAATCAGGGTTGGCAAGATAACTGCTGTAGATAAAATCTCAGTTGATTTTATGATCAATTTAAGGCTGAGATGTCCACTCAGCCTTCCTGGGATCTTTGTTTCTGAATCGAAAAGATGATGAAAGAAAGATGGTCAGAATGTACAGGAGTAAATGCAATTGAAGGTACAATTTTAAGGAAACAAAAAATTCAATCATTAATGGACACATACTCTTTCTAAGTCAAAGGAAAGTACAGATGTGTTTTTGTAAATCTTAGTATTGCATTTGGAAAACAGTACTCATCACATTTAAAGATTCTGCATAAAAGCCTAAAACAGACAAATTAAAGTGGATTTTTAAGATCATGTTGGTTGATACTCTTATTTCATTTTAAAATAAGAAATAGAGGTCAAAGAATAATAGAATAATATATCTTCAAGGACTGACACATGCAAACAATTAAGACAAAAGCAACTAAAATTTGTTTAGTATCTGTTCAGTGACCAGAACTACTTTAGATCCCAGAAATCAAAGATAAAAAACCACTGAGTCTATGGAAGAACCTTAAGTGAATATTACTAAGTGAAAGGAGCCAATCTGAAATGGTGACATGCTGTGTGAGTTAAACTACCTGACATTCTGAAAAGGCAAAACTCTGGAGATAGTAAAAAGATGAGTGGTTGCCAGGGGCTTGTGGGAGGGATGAATAGGTGGAGCACAGACGATTTTTAGGGCAGTAAAACTACTCTGTATGACACTCTAATGGTGGATACATGCCATTATACATTTGTCAAAAGCTATAGAATATACGGCACTAAGAAGGAACCCTAATGTAAACTATGGGCTTTGGGTGATAATGATGCGTCAATGCAGGTTCACTGATTATAACAAATGTACCATTATCATGAGGGGTGTTGATAGTGGAAGGAGATCTATGTGTGTGTGTGTGTGTGTGTGTGTGTGTGTGTGTGTGTGTGTTTGGGTGGGTTATTGGGTATATGGGAGCTCTCTGTACTTTCTGCTCAATTTTGCTGTGAACCTAAAACTGCTCTAACAAAATCTATTCAAAAAAGTTATTGCTGTTCCCTGGAGGACACTAAAGGTCTAAGGCAGTGATGGCGAACCTATGACACGCGTGTCAGAGGTGACACGTGAACTCATTTTTTTGGTTGATTTTTCTTTGTTAAATGGCATCCTATCTAAAAAGAGAGAAACATGGTAATTGGCGTATGACCGCTACCCTTCCCATTGGCTAATCAATGAGATATGCAAATTAACTGCCAGCCAAGATGGCGGCCGGCAGCCAGGCAGCTTGAAACTAACATGAGGCTT
Source organism: Myotis daubentonii (assembly GCF_963259705.1). Lineage (NCBI taxonomy): Eukaryota > Metazoa > Chordata > Mammalia > Chiroptera > Vespertilionidae > Myotis > Myotis daubentonii. The sequence continues at coordinate 27,941,629 of NC_081846.1, read as the reverse complement.
GCTTGCTTCAGTGACAGAGGACTCCAAAGTTCCCCGCCTTCCTTGCTGGCCTCTGAGCCTGCAGTTTAAGAAACATTGTAACGAATATAGAAGCTAAACAAAACCCCAGAAACCTGCTTTCAGCCAGCTGGGATCTCAGAGCTGGAGTTGATACAGAGTTTCGATTATAGAACCCAAACAAACCAGATACCTGCTTTCAGGAGCGGAGGCCTAAGAGCTGGAGCCTCAGAGCTAAAGCTGGCCCAGAATAAAAAAACAAAGAAAAAAAGGAGCGGTTGGGAGCTTCCATCACCCGCCAGCCTGAAAACAGCCCTCAGCCCCTCACCCAGACTGGCCAGGCACCCCAATGGGGAGCCCAACCTGAAGGGTGTGTGATCAGCTGCAAACAGCCCTCAGCCCCTCACCCAGGCTGGCCAGGAATCCCAGTGGGTACCCCCACCCTGATCCAGGGCACCCTTCAGGGCAAACCAGCCGGCCCCCACCCGTGCACCAGGCCTCTATCCTATATAGTAAAAGGGTAATATGCCTCCCAGCACTGGGATCAGCGGAGCCGCGAGGCCTCCCAGCACCGGGATCAGCATGACAGGGGGAAGTGCCCAAACCCCCTGATCGCCCTGCGGCTCTGTGTGTGACAGGGGGTGGGGTCACAACCTCCCTATCGGCCCTGCTCTGTTCATGACAGGGGAAGGCGCCCCAACCTCCTGATCAGCCCTGCTCTGTGCCTGATAGGGGGGAGCTCCCTAACCCCCTGATCGCCCTGCGGCTCTGTGTGTGACAGGGTGCGGCGCCTCAACCCCTCTATCGGCCCTGCTCTGTGTGTGACAGGGTAGAGCCATAACCTCCCCATTGGCCCTGCCTTGAGTGTGACAGTGGAGGCGCCCCAACCCCCTGATCCGCCCTGCTCTGTGTGTGACAGGGGGTGGTGCCCCAACTCCCCTATCGCCCCTACTCTGTGAGTGACAGGGGGGAGCTCCTCAACCCCCTGATGGGCCCTGCTCTGTGCGTGACATGGGGGAGCTCCCCAACCCCCTGATGGGCCCTGCTCTGTGCATGACAGGGGGCAGTGCCCCAACCCCCTGATCGGCCCTGCTCTGTGCGTGACAGGGGGTGGTGCCACAACCTCCCTATCGACCCTGCCTTGAGTGTGACAGGGGGCGGTGCCCCAACCCCCCAATCGGCCCTACCCTGAGCATGACTGAGGGTGGCATTGCAACCTCCCAATCCACCCTGCTCTGTGCATGACGGGGCGGCGCCCCAACTCCCCAATCGGCCCTGCTCTGAGCCCGACCAGGGGCTGCACCTAGGGATTGGGCCTGCCCTCTACCACCCGGGAGCAGGCCTAAGCCAGCAGGTCGTTATCTCCCGAGGGGTCCCAGACTGCGAGAGGGCACTGGCCGGGCTGAGGGACCCCCCTCTCCCCCCCGAGTGCACAAATTTTTGTGCACCGGGCCTCTAGTTTAAATATATAAAATAAATATCAAAAATATAAATATTTGTTTTACTGTGGTTGCAAATATCAAAAATTTTCTATATGTGACACGGCACCAGAATTAAGTTAGGGTTTTTCAAAATGCTGACACACTGAGTTCAAAAGGTTCGCCATCACTGGTCTAAGGATTGGAATTGATGGTGCAATAGAGTCCATAGTCATCAAGGCAACCAAGGAAGTAAATATTAAGAAGTAGAACAGCATGGAGGAAGGAACAAGTAACTATGGAGAGAGAAGAATGAGGGGACACTTTTGAGAATGGGGTCTGAACTGAATTGTGAGGATCAAGAAAAACCCCTCCATTAGATGCAATCCAGTATATTGACATTCCAGTATATACTGGTATATACTGACCTTGATTGGGGAATGGTAAGCATCTACTATTGCTGGAGTAAAACTGGGAGAAGAGGAGAGAGCTGTAGGAATGAGCTGGACAAGTAGGATGGGGCCAGATCAGGAAGGCTGACAGCCACATATGCTGCACATGTACATTTACATACACATATACAATCATACAATGCACACACACAAACACATACATATATATTATAAACCTGTTGGGGAACCACTGAAAACCTTTTAGCAGAAAAGTGATGTGGCCTAATTTTCATTTTATAAAGAGCCCTGGGTACTTGTGGGGACGTGGAAGAAAACAGCCTGGAAGAAAACAGTAAACTGGGTAAAGTTAAGATTCTATGGCACTAAAAGAAAGAGCGGATTCATATTAAAGAGATATTTAAGAAGTTGGATCCACTGAACTTGATGCGTGCTTTCTAGTGGGAGGTAAGAGAGAGAGGAGTCAGAAATTTGCTCATAGTTTTGGGATGAAGAAAGGGGTGTTAAACTCAATCAAGACCAGCAATGTAGAAGCAAGACCAATTTTAAAGGTAGGTATTGTCTCAAAGTTAGAGAATTGATGTTAGACATATTGAGTTGGAGGTATCTCTGGGACATCAATGCATTCCACTGGATCCTTTTCAGATGTCCACCGTGTACAGGTACTGGAGATTCAGCAATGAACAAGAAAGTCCTTGTCTGATGGAGATTACTGTTAGTGGGAAAGGAAGACTTCACACGATAACTAGAGGTGTGGTATCTGTTGTAAAAGAGCATGTCTAACTAGATATACAGAAGAGGCCTAGGATGCAGGCAGCCCTGAAAGCCAACAGTATAGAGGTGAGAGTTGACATCATAAAGACGAATGAGGTGGCTGAGAGAGAAGATAACAAATGAGAAGAGGTGAGGGTTGCAGACATCTATGTGGGCATCTCACTATTATAGGGACAGCAAAGGAACCTGTGAATGAGTGGTCAGAGAATCACAGAGGGAGAATCAGGGAAGAGTGGTGTTTGGAATGAAGGGAAAACTTTAAAACAAATGAAGTCAGGACATGCTTTGCAAAGCTGAAATAAGATAAAGCCTCAGAGATGTTCTTGAGAAGGCTTTTGTGATGGCTGTGAGAGTTAGAGTGAATTGGTAAGGGGTAAAGCCTCATCAGAGTGTGTTGAGGATGAAGGAGAAATTTTGAAAGAGGCCATGTTCTAGATACTTGGTCCTAGAGGGAATGGGAGAGAGCGGGAAGTAAAGAGACACAAGGTAAAGGGTAGGTGCTTAAAGATGGGAGGCATTTGAACACCTTTAGTGATGAAGGAAAATAAACTAGTGGAGAAGGAGAAGTGAAAATTAGATAGAAAAGGGCAAAATTATGGAGCAAGGTCCAGACAAGGCCAGGAGGGCTGGGAGTGCATTGACAGTTTTTAAGTTAGCTTTAAAACTAAGTAGAAAGAGGGTAGAGTGTGTATGGCTGAATAGAGGTGAGAAAGGGGATACAAAGAGATTACTAAAATAGAAATTGAAAGATAAGCAATTTTTTTGATTTCATTAATATTGTCAGTCTTAATCACTTTAATATTTATATCCTGTAATATATTATCTCATATTTAAAATTTTATCTCATCAGAATAAAAAAATACTTTAAAAATACCCAAATTATGGCTCCAATGTGAAGTGAGTGTCAAACATAAAAAATGGATTTGATTTTTAAAGGCCCTCTCGAGGGCTTTATATTGAAATGAGGCAAGGCCCTCTGAACTCTATAGATCACGGCAGGAACATGGTTCCAGGAAATTTGGGGGTCATGTCATTCTTGGCGACTTTTCTAACAAACAGAAGCTCTGCTGCAGAGTTCTATAAATATTTATCAGCCACGACTTTTACCCACAGGAGGTTAAAGAGCTCCGAGTTTTGGATGAGAATGCACAGTTGTCTGATTTGACCTGAATTAGCAGGCAAAAAGAAATCTTCAGATTTAAAACCACTTAGTGCCACAAAATAATGACATCTTTGCAAAACATTGTAAGATAATAGGAGTTGGTCCACTAATTTACCAAGCACTGTAAGTACTGTAGTAACTTTTATCATTATAATCATATTCAATGAATTATATTTGCTTTCAGATAGGTCTTGATTGCCTCAGAATAAAATGAAATGAAACATTCTTAAAATGCATGAGATGTTAACTGGGTTAATTTAACCTTAGAAATTCGTTAACTTCCTCATTACTTTTCAGCTGCTCCTGGTGCAGACTTGACTATAGCTTGCCATTTTATTCAAAGTTTCATCCTGTGTTTCCATAAAAATGCATTATAATTTTTATTTTACAAGGTTAACATTTTTTGGCATATAAAGTAGTTAACTTCTTGATGATTTTATTAAAGAAGTGGATATTTGATTAATTTAAAAATAAGCATGAGAATGTATTCAATAGATCATTCAAGTGAAATATAAAGGATGGAAAGGGAAGTAGCTACCATTATCAATCTTTTTAGAAATATATTCATTTGTGATGCTCCCAAATGTGACAACTTAAGCATTTACATCATATTACAAAAAACAAGCCACGAAACTGAAGAGTTTTATAAACTGTCAATTATACCAATTAGATTTTATCCAATCACGCTAGAAGAAAGTGCATTTTTTTTTCTTTTTTTCATGATGGAAAATGATTCTACAACATAGATTTCATATGGAAAGGCCATCAAAGACAATGTGGGAAAAATGTAGGAAAAATGTCTTATAAAGATGTTTTATTAATAAAAGATGTTTAATTAATGAAAACTTAATGCTGTTTATCCAGCTTTTGTTATTTGTCAGCTTTGAAAACATTGTGATTTTCTGTGATTTATTTTCTCATTATAAATAAACTAGGGGCCCGGTGCACGAAATTCGTGCACTGCGGGGGGGGGCCCTCAGCCCAGCCTGCCCCCTCTCACATACTGGGAGCCCTCAGGATGTCCTACTGATGGCTTAGGCCCGCTCCCTCTCTCCTTGGGGAGTGGGCCTAAGCCACAGTCTGGCCTCCCTTTGTGGGAGGCGACCAGTCTGATCAGGGGAAGGCACCAGCCCCATCACCCCACTGCTGTAGCCACTGCCAGTCACCGCAACCACCAAGGTGTTTTCATCAACACGGACTTCAGTCCCTTCACCATGAAAAAATGACAACTTTCTTTAGGCATTTTCAAGATGTGTCTTCCATAGAATATGACATTTCTTTCTTTTTTTTTTTTTATCCTCACCTGAGGATATGTTTCCAGACTTTCAGAGAATGTGGAAGAGAAAGGGAAAGAGACAGAGAAACATCAAAGTGAGAGGAACACTTTGATTGGTTGCCTCCTGGATGAGCCCTGCCAAGGCTTTAGGCTTGAGCAGGGGGCCCCTCGACTCCGATCGCAGGTTCGGCCCTGCCCAGGAGCCCCCTGACTCAGGCCCTTCCTAGGCTGCTTAGAGCCTACACAGGGCCTACCTCAGAGTGACCTCGGTGCCGATGATGTTTCCGGGACCCAGGCCACTGGGCACATACGTATGCAAATTAACCGCCATCTTTGTTGGGTTAATTTGCATAGTCACTCTGATTGGCTGGTGGGTATAGCGGAGTGACACCAATTTGCATGTTTGTCTATTATTAGGTAAGATATTTACTTTTATATTTAATTTTGTCTTACATTCTTTATTTTTTAAGGCCCAACAAAATCTAGATCTGCCCTGGGGTAAATTTGATAATTTTCATTGGAAATAGCTTTTTCCAGAACTTTTTTTTTAAATGCTCCAGTATTTAATGTTTTCCTGGACAAGCCTCACTCAGCTCTGTCCAAGGGTTCCAAGTATTTTTCTTACAAGTACATTTTATTGCTGTAAGAGCTTATATTTTACAGTACTTACATCTTTCTCAATGATCAATTTTTCTTTAATATTTAGTCCATTTGATCTTTTTTTCAATCTAATAGTTCCCATCTCACAAAAGAGCAAAAGCAAGGTGTTCATGTTCACAGTAAAATCATAAAATGACATGTAGACAATGATGTGTATGATCTGAAGGGTATGCATAAAAGTAACAATAGCTGCTAATATACTACTAGTATTTTTTCCTCTTGTAATATCTTTTGTTAAAAAAGCATTTTAACAAATCAGTGCATACAAAATCTTGAATATAAAAGAATACTTGGGGAACTTCTCACTGAAGTGGTACTGATTTTTGATGCATGTTTAATTAGCAATAGATTTATTGTCCTGTAATAATGTTAGTTTAACAACCTTTAGTACTATTCTATTTATATTTCATCAAGGACTCAAAGGTGGCTATTTTCATACTTATTTCCTAGAATCCAATACCTGGGGAAATAGACATCCTATATAAGAAAAGGCTAATATGCAAATAGACCGAACAGCAGACCGACCAGTCTCTATGATGCGCCCTGACCACCAGGGGGCAGACACTCAATGCAGGGAGTGCCACTCAGCCAGAAGCTGGGCTTGTGGCTGACGAGTAGAGCAGCATCAGTTGTGGGAGCCTTGCCTTCCTCTGCAGCAGCACTAAGGATGTCCGACTACCAGCTTAGGCTCACTCCCCCTGGTCTGTGAGAGGGCACAGGCTGGGCTGAGGGACCGCCCCCCCCCCCGGCCCCAAGTGCACTAATTCTGTACACTGGGCCTCTAGTATTTATATATATTTTGACAATGCACATTTAGCAATTGCACATGAGTTGATTATTGAAGAGTGACCAGGTTTTCTATTTTCCTTGCTATCGTTTCATAGCTGCCTCAGTATACTTGAACATAATAAAAGGTGTCTGAATTGGTGATTGAGGTTCTTTTAAATCTGAGGCAGTGTCGGGGTGACATTTGTCTTCTGTGTACATAACCTTTTTCCGTTTTTAAATGAACTTTATGGAAAGCAGGAAGTTATAGTAATGTTGTATTTTGAATTGCCTAGAGAGAAAAGTATCCCAGAAAATGCCTGTTTTTCCTAGTTCTGCAGTACCTGATGACCTATGGAAATTGTCTTTAGTTGACTTTCACAAGGTCATGATTATAGATTGACTCTGAGGACAGAGCCATGGTACCACCCGCACCCAGTTCCCAGCCAACTGTCTAGAGATGTGTGCTGATGTTCCTAACCTTGAGGAGGAGGGGAAATTAGGCAGAGATAAGTGCAAATGTGTCCCTGGTCGTGACAGATTAATTCACCATTCACCTACTTGGACCTAGAAAATGGCGAATCCGTAGATTTACCTCTGTAAACAAAGGAGAGTACGTTGCTGTAGACACCAATTAGTGGAGCAGGGAAGAATTGCTCATTTTGGAAGCAGTTTGCTGTTTTGAAAATGAAGCTCGGTAAATAGGGTTGCATGAAAAGCAATCCTGAAATATTGCATGATGTCACACCCTGGCACATTTGAAAATATTTCCATTTATGTGAAATTGTACATGATGCCAGTTTTACTGTGCTTATATCTGTGTATTTGTATTGACAGTTGGCTGCAAGTTAAAAGATTTTGTGTAGTAAAGTCAAAATATCATGCATACAAACCAAATAAGAGATATTTATTTTGAGTCATATTTTATCATTTGTGGGCCACTATGGATTCCAACTAGAATATATTTTCCCCTAGTCTTGGTGTTTAATCTTAACACAGCAACGGATCACAGGATTTATTTTCCCCAGTAGAATCAACTGCATGTTAGAACCACCTTGTTTTTCTGAATTCCACTTAGAGCAGTACTTTGTCTTAGGAAATGGAGTTAAAATTGAGCATGGTTGTGAAAAAAATAAATAACATGTCTTGATGAACTATAATGCTTGGCAAAAGTAGTTTCTACCCAGAGCTGATACAAATCAAGATGGGATTATGATTCTTTGTACCTAATTGATAAAAGATTGCCCAGTGCACCCCATGAATCATTACTCCCATAAATGAAAATAGGAGTTCATCTGGCATTGCTGGCCAGTAAAATCTCTAACAAGAGTAATTATAGAACAGCTTCATCCATAGGGCAGTGGGGCTCACAAACAATTTAGGAGCAAAACGGTTTATCACATATTTTCCTTGCCCTTGTAAAAATCTATTACATTATACAGTAAATTTTACTACATTGCTAATACTACCACATCATGAAAGTGCATTTCTGGGGCATGTTTAAAGATGAGCACTTTCAGTGGCATAAAGCCAACCAGAGCCCACGTAACCCAAGTGTTGATTTCAAGTCTCCCAGATGCTTTTTTATTCATGCCAAATTAGATGCCATTTTAAGAGCTTGAATTCTTAATGAATTTTTATTGTTTTTATTAGTCCATGGTTGGAATCATAGAAGGATTTTTAAGGCATTGATGTTTTTTCAGTTTTTAAGACTATGGAGAAATAAGAATTCTATATGGGACATTCCATTCCTCCCTCTACAGCATCCACAAAAAGAAAAAACCTGTGAAGTAGAATTTTATTTTTAACTCAATGGAAATTCACTACTAATTCATAATAGATGTCTTATCTATAACAACAAAGGCACTGAGCTTTATTATATGTGTTTAGTGAACATATTTATAAAAAACTGAAAGATCAGCCATGTTGGGCTATTCTTTGTTATTTCAAATAACAACCCCTATTTTGGTCATAAACAGAATTATCAAGTTGGCCGTGTCTGACTGTCTGAAACTAGGAGGAAAGAACATGTTGGTTTTGCCTGCTGGTGAGTAGGGGATGAAATTAAGGTAAAGCAGGTGTGAATCGAGGTTGGGAAGACTGGCTGTGGCAGAAGATATGATTCATTCCTGCTACTTGAACCAGAAGTCCAGCTACTACATTTCAGTGGCTCTTATCAAATGGCACCAATGCCTGTTTGAGCAGATAACCAGGAAGGTGAACGTGAAAGTCAAGGTGAAGTAAAGACCAGAGGCTAAGTCCATCTGTGGGGAACGAGAAGTTGGAATGACTTACTGGAAAAAACTCTCCCTTCTTCCATCATTTAATTGACTGAGGGTCAAGGGTGGACTTCTCTAGCAGGAGCTATCTGTGGTTTAGAATGATAGGGAGGCACCATGTTGTGTTGTTTCTTAAACTCTCTGTCTACTTGACATCCATTCACACAGCCATTTGTCTTAACTCTATTTCCCCCCTTCCTGTATTTTTGGTGCTCTGGCTTTGGTGGCCTAGCTGACTGGGGAGTCAGCCCCTCCCAAGGCTACCCATTTTTTAGAGACAACAAAGGACTCACCAGGGAATACACCTTTCCTATGTAAACTAACCAATCTAAAGTCCAACCCCCCGCCCCCCGCCACCGCCCACCATCTCTTTTATCAAACTCTTATACACTAAGTTAAGTTAACCTGCTTTAAGTGAACCCAGGGCCAGGTACTAGACAACTATGCCCCAAAGCTTACTGGAATTATTCAAACTAGCAAATCCCAAGTGTTTACCCTGTCCCTGCCTCATCTTTCCTACAAAACCACAATAAAATCTCTGACCTAGATTTTCCTCTCTCTCCTTCTGTTTCCTGAACAAAACCAGTGCTTCCCAAGTCAAATTATTAACAGCTCAGCAGTGGAAAAACAACAGTTGCTTAAAAGGAATGATGTTAGGAAGTAAAAGTGCTCATTAGAGGGACCATGATTTTCTTCTCAAAGCTTCAGTGATGTTGATGACTATTGAGATGAGTTGATTATGGGTGACGAAATTGGGAGCTTTGGTGTTGGCTGAGGATACAGAAAGGTGTTGACAGGGAAAGCAGATGAAATCAGCAGGACAATGGTAGATTTGGGACCTTCTTGGACAGAACAGAGCCTCAGGCTGCTTACACTGTCATTCAATATGATTTTGGATATCAAAAGACAGCTCCAGATGACATGGCCTCTAAGAATAGAAGTTACACTGGAACGTGGAAGAATAGATAATAATACTTAAAAATTCAGAGATAGAAGAGACACGATAAACTTTTCTTTTAGTTATATTGCTTTTTAGACAGAATGGTTTAAATTCTTTTCCAGAATATTTGAATAGTAATTAGAAAGTTTGGCTCTGTGTGGTCTGTCTTCAAATACATGAGATTGGACTTGTCCTGTTTCTCACCCCTTTTGAAGTTCAAAGTATCCCACAGACTAACCTGACAAATAAAATTCTTTGGTGTGCATTTTGCCTTGTATCTTTCTGAACCCAGTGGTCTCAATATTTATTTTTTGACTTACTTTCAGAGGAAACTGTGGTACTTCATAAGCCTGGGAGTTAGAATATCTGGGTTTTGGATCATTGTTCAATGTGTCCTTAGCAAAGCCCTCTAGTTTTTTGAAGAAAAATGGGCATAATAATACATTTCCTTAAAAATGATTAAGCCAAGCACCTGAGAGAATACACATGAAGCTGTACCCAGAGGTACAAGATGAATATTATCATGCCATTTGAAGGGATGGGAAATTCAGGGCAGAGGTGGAGCTAGACTGGAGTCATCTATTTTTCTTTTAAATTATACCCCACTCAGGATAGAACATTTTTTGCTCATGCTCAGGATTATCTCTGCCGTTTAGTTTGCTTGAGAACAAGAGTTGGGTTCTCACGATTCAGAATTCAGGCAAACATGAGATCCTCAGGGGAAGCATAATGAAGGAACCCACTTGTATTCTCTCTTTGTTTCAGTAATTGTCAGTCTTTAATTTATTTCCTTTGAGAAAGAGCTTATCTCACTATCAACTCATTAGTGGCTTAATACAGGGTAAGCTGATTATAGGCAATCTGAACAGTGACTGTTCGAACTGCAGAGCAATCAAGCTAATAATACCATTTCAGAATATGCCTCCTGGATCTATCATTTCAACTGATCTTGTTAGATTTTATGTGTATAGGCATCTTCAGTGCCTCTGTTCCTGGGATCTTGCGTGCACTGTGGTCTTCCCAGAAAAAAAGGCCGCATGACGCCATATATTTTGGGGGAAAAGAAATGAAATTGTTCATACATTACCATTTGGTTCTCAATTGGTGACTCTATCCAAATACTCCAAGATTCAGTCTGAAAGAAAATATGAGATAATGTTACCATAGGGGTCAGGGATTAGCTGGAGAAGGTAACTAAAGCGGAAACAAGGACGATTCACACTGAATACCCAGGGTGAAATAAAGGAATTTGAAACCTTTCCGAATCCTTTCCGTTTAGTCTGTCTCCAAGAGGCTGAAACATCTGGCGAATCATGTCAAAGATTCAATCAGTCATCCCTGTGTTTGGTGTTTATGATGCCAGACATCTGGATGGACTGAGTCTCTCTTTTCTTCAATTAAATCAGCTGGATGTTTTGATTTCCTGCAGAATCAGCTTTAGTCCAAATAACACACATCATTGTCCTATTTGTACTCATGTTCAGTTTGGATCCTTTTTGTTTGCAACTTCTATTAACGATTGATTTAAAAATAGTTTTGTATGTTGTTTACTACGTTTGAGCATTAATATGAGTATTAATAAATAAATCAGAGAAACAACATTGACTTGACCATTTTACTTTTGTCTAAAAGAAACCTGAATGTTACATATAATGAGTGGACATTGAGAGAGTGAAATAACAGTGTTAAATAGTTACATAGCTAGTTCTTAGCAGAGCTCAGAATATCCCCTTTGATGTAAAGACAGCTGGCACTGACAGTCAGTTTAATTGTGTGTAACAGGAACACACAATCTATGTAATTGATGCATTCCTAGGCTTTTTAGTCCATAAGAATTTGGTCTGGTTTTATATTATTTTCAGATCCCCTTTGCATTCTTATCTGGAAAGGCTTCTTGGCAACTTGGTGATGGGAGGAGATTTCAAAAGAGATGAAAGAAAACCATGAACACATACTGTTTTAATGAAATATTTTCTAGGAGAGAAATCAAACCTCAACATAGACAAAACAGAGTTTATTACTGTAAATATGATAGAAAACAACTGAAGAATTTGGGATTAACATTTCATGCCTCACTCACCATCTCATGCCTCACTCACCACATTTCAGGGGACCTGCCTCACACACAAGCTAGAGGTGGGTGCTGCTTTTTCACTAAGGCGGTTCTCTTCTTTGGTGTTAAAGAAATAACAGCTCAATAAAGAATAAAGAACCATCTTGATGAGATTGTAGTTGATTTTGATGGACAGATTAATTATGATTTTAGGGGTCTTATGATAATCACTGAGCCAAATCAGCTATTTTCTATTTAGATTGTGAGAGTTATATGACACATGTCTAAAAACAACACATAAAAATTTTCACCAAAATTAGGCAGAGCTCCATTCCTTCAGAATCACCCACCATACCTTAAGTCAGATCCGTTGCTAAAATAAAAACTAAACTCCACTTTGATGCTACTCTGCCAGATGTGGATCTTTCTTGACACTTTTTTCTGGAGTTGATTTGGCAGATGTTACTAGTGCACAGATATTTATTGCAGACATTCTGGAAAAGATAGGAAATTTAAAAAAATAGAAAAAAGAAACTCAAAATATGTTGTTCTCTCTGAGAATGTTTGACTTATAGACACACTTACATATGCATATTTAAGAAAATGCATCCAATGCATCCACATTTAGAACCATAGACTCATACTGAGCACATTATTTTGTAATTTTCCTTTTTAAAAACATAATTGACAATGTCATCCATATAATATGCATTTATTTTCTTTAGCAGGGATCAACAAACTGTTTTTGTAAAAGGCTAGATAGTAAATATTTTATGACTTTCAGGGAATACTATCTTTGTCCCAACTACTTAACTCTTAGAATGTAGCTATTCACAATGTATAAATAAATGAGTGCAATTGTGTCCTAATAAAACTTTATTTACAAAACAGACAGTGGGTCAAATTTAATCTGTGAGCTACAGTTTGCTTGTTCTACATGTCTTATTTTTAGTAACTATATTATTATTTACTTTTAAGTCTATTTAGTAACAATATTGTGATGAAAATTCTTACCACTAAAACTTGGGACACAACGGACTAGATTTTCCTCAAGATAAATCCTTGGAAGAGGGATTTCAGAATCAACAGAAAAGGCTTTATAAAGTGCTCAATATGTATTTTTCAATAAATGTCCACAAGTTGCAATTTCCATTCTCACAAATGATGTAAAAGAGGGCCTCTTTATCCATATCCTCACTAACAAAGCTTGCTATGGATTTTTTTAAATCTTGATCAATTTGATAGCTACTGTTTTGAGTTTTCTTTTTTTGATCTCTTTTATATATGTTTAACATTTAATCATAATCAGTTATTTCATTCCGGTCAACCTAATTTTATAAATGATGAAAACATGCAAATTTAGTTTCAGCACATTACATGATTTGTATCCATAATTAGATGAGCACATAGGTGCTATTGAAACAGTAGGGACTATTCATCAAGTCCTTATTTAGCCACTGGAATTGTAAAATAAGCCATGCTTCTTTTCTATTCTTGCTTATTTTGACTCTTGTCCATAACATAAGAAAATGTCTTTTTCAACTTTTTTGTTCTTCTTTTTTCCCTCACTGAACCCTCCCATGGAGAGCACACTTTATCTGACTCACTGGAAGGCAAAATTCTATGAGATAAATGTGCTAAAGGTCATAGACATTGTTGTGGGTTGAATTGTGTGTTTGCATAAAAGATATGTTGAAGTCCTAACCTCCAGTACCTGTGAATGTGACCTTATTTGGAAATAGGGTCTTTGCAGACATAATCAGGCTAAGATGAGGTTGTTAGTGTGGGCCCAAATCTAAAACAACTAGTGTCCTTATAAGAAGTGGAGCAGACTGGGAGAGACAGAGGGAAAACAGCCCATGTGAAGATGGAGACAGAGATTGGAGTTATTAGCCTTAAACTAAGGAACTCCTGGGCTACCAGAAGCCAAAGAAGGTGAGGAAGGATTCTCCCTGAGAGGTACAGGAAGAAGCATGGCCCTGCCAATACATGATTTCAGATGTCTAGATTCCAGAGCAGTAAGAGAATAAATTTTTGTTGTTTTAAGCCACCTAATCTGTAGTAGTTTGTTATAGCAGCCCTAGGAAACTGACAGAGGCATGAATGGCCATCAGCTTTATTGGAGACTAGTGGCCTGGTGCATAGAATTCTTGCGGGGGGGGTGGGGGGGTGTTGCCCCTCAGCCTGGACTGCACCCTCTCACAATCTGGGATCACTGGCTCCTAACTGCTCACCTGCCTGCCTGCCTGATCTCCCCCAACTGCACCCTCCCACCAGCCTGATCACCCCCAACTGCCCTCCCCTCCTGGCCTGATCACCCCTAATCGCCTCTGCCTTGGCCCTGCTACCATGGCTTTGTCCAGAAGGACATCTGGAAGATCTCTGGGAAGGTCTCCCAGTCTTATTAGCATATTACCCTTTTATTAGTATAGATGTCCAGTCTGAGATTCTGCCCACTTTTCTCTCTTTCAAGTGGAGCTCTCATCAGAGCAATCCCTTTTTCCCTTATGACTGATCTGCCCATGACCTGGGGATTTATTTATTTCAAGAAGGAAGTTGGAGGAAGCTCTTTGGGCCTTGAATCCAGACCTCTATCTCCCCACTTTTATGATAATAATATCATCATTGAAGTTGATATTTTGATCTCCTATACCCTTTCCACCAGATAGTGCATGAACCTGAAAGTCTTGAGAAAGACATGGGGAGACTGGCATTTTGGTGATCAACTAACACCTGGAGATGTCCAGCCAATGTCCAAGTAGGCTTAGGTCTCAGCAAGCATGGCTTCAGGGCCCTCTGGCTGATATTGATCCAAGAAGAAATGCTGTGGTCATATCTGATATCACAGGTATGTGATTGTTGGAAAGGGAATTTTAAATTCCAGTTAAGTCTTACCTTAAAACAGATTACACATTGTACAAGTGTTTTAGGCCCTGGAAAAGGAAATAATTTGTTTCCCTTTAACTGTATATTTTTTCAGCCAAGACTTTAAAATCAAAAGGCAGATAAGTTTCCAATGGACCTCAGAGAATATGTGCATGAGGTTTGAACAGTTTTTTAGTATTTATCATGAGTAGGTAACACAAGATGCCTTGCCCTAAACTAATTCTTTTGTCTTATTTTGAACTACTTCAAAGGATAAGGAAGAAAGCTGTGGAAGGGTTAAGTTCATGAATTCATGAATGTATCAAGAAGAGTAAGAGTCCTTAGTACACACCAGATCAGTAATCTTCTTGAATTGAAAAAAAAAATCACTCAGTGGTTATTATTAGAAACTCAATGGTTGAAAGGAAATTTAAAAGGCTTATTTCCTAGGATGCTGATTTTAGAAAAGCTTCCCTAGAAAGGTTGGGAAGAAGTCGATTGGTGTATATAACATGCTTTCATCTTAATGTCAAAACATGAGTTGTGGGAGAGAGAAAGACATACTGGTTTCAGTGGGGCAGGTGAGAGTTTTTCTTATTAGGAACTTTAAACTTTTGATTGATAGGTAAACAGGAGATAAGTGCAGACCTAACCGTTTATATAAGAGTGGGATCAGGAGGCTTTCTGTGATGAGGTTGGAAGGCCTAAGGGCTTCAGGCCAGAGGATATGGGAGAGACTTGAAGACACCTTCAGCATGACTGTGAGGAGAAGTGAAGTCAGATCAGCTAGTGTGCATAACAGACAGAGTGAGCTGGGAGAGACAGGCCCTAAATTCTACCATTGCAGGCCCCAGCCACAGGAAGATGCCCAAGGATGGAGCCTAGAAGACAGCAGCAGGCTTAGGTGGGGCTGTTTGGGCAGCCATTCAGATGCAGGGCCCAGGGGGACACAGAGGACACATGTGGATTCAAGGAGTCTATCCTTTCTGTCCTAGGGTGCTGTCAGTCATGTCCTTATCTCATGGAGTCAGAAACCATTTTAGAGAAGAGGACCCGAAAAACCAGGTATTTATATCAAGATACTATTCAGCCTACTGCTTCAAATAAAGTCAAATGATTGGGCTGAAGTAGAGTTTTTTTCCCCCTGCAACCCACCAGAGAGGGTGTCATGAGTGATCAGATTATAGGTCAGATTCTATTTCTCAGTTATAGAGAAATAAAGAACCTGTTCTGCAGTTGTACATTTGGGTGTAGAATACAGAGGTTTTATTATGCAATAAAAACTTCACATGCATATGCTATTTTTAGCAGGCTCTAAGAAGGGAAGGTTAAAGTCTAAGGACCAGCAACAGGGAGAAGGGCTCTTTATCCTAATGCCACAACCTGTCCATGCTCACCCTTCCCTTCTGGACTCTTCCAGATGCTCTTTGTTTATTGGGTTCCTCCAGAAGTAGTGGGGAGGACGCGAAGCCAGGGACATTTTAGGCTACCATCTCCTCCAAGTCGGCCCTTTGTCCAGCTTTGGAAAGTCTGTGTATTAATGAGGCTCCAGAGATGAGACACATGACAAGGATGTGCTGTGTGCTCACAGACCTAACTCATGATCTGGGCTGGCCATCTGTCTGGGGCTGCTGATTTCTTGTCCATTTATTTCTGTGGGTACATATTTCAGTCAATAAATACGTACCCACAGGGCTAAGCAGGGGTATTATAAATGGAAAAAAATGTTCCACATATTTCCCTCAAGAGGTTTACAAACTGAGAAGTAAACAAGCTGCAAGAAAGGTGGGGAAGGAACGGTGAGTTAATCTGCTATTTTTCACACCAAATCTTCTTAGACATTGAACATGGGAGAACAGAACTTGGAAAAATATAGAAAATGAAATGCTGTATTTGCGTAGACTCTCTAGGAGATTGGAACTTTCTGAATGTCTTTAGCTACCAGACATCATGGAAGATCAGAGAAGGAACACCGAACAACAATGACCTTGTCCAATGATCTCTACTCCTGACTTAACACAAAAGAGTCTTGTAGAAAGGACAACTTTACACAAAAGCAGTAAACTAAGGAGAGAGTGGCATGAAGCACAGAAACCTCTTCCTTCATTTGGGAAAAACCCCCAGAAGTTTCCTGTTGTTGGTTTGTGATGTCATCTTAGAATACCAAGGAAAAACCATCTTTATAGACATCAGGGGGACGAAGCCCAAGTCTCTCCAATAGTACACAGGAAATGAGCACAACATGTGGGACCCAAACTTGCCTTTGTCTTCTTTTCCAGTCACTTGCTATTTTGCCACACTCGGCCACCCAGTCTCAGGCCCACCCAGCGGATGTTGGTGCCAGCAAGAAAAGATGTGGTTGCAGTTAGGCGTAAACATGAGAACTTGTGTTCAATGTGCTAAATCGCAGCTAATGGGATGCCGGGCGTTTCTCTGTAATGTGCAATGGAATGTATAACAATATGCTTGTATAAAGCCATGCTACTTGAACTACCGGGCTTCCCATTTATAAATAAAATATATATTATGCATCGAAGTAGTTAATATGAAGAAATATGGTAAGCAATACAGATTATGTTCTATGAAAGAAATGAGGGAGCTATGATTTCTGGTCTTGTGAATTCAGTTCTCAAACTTGGTCTACAGAACTAGGAAAAATGTGAGCATCCAGAGCCCTCTTCCAATTGGTACTATAGTCTCGTGGGGCTCTCTTACTAAGAACATTCTTCTTTCAAGTGCAAGAGCAGTCCTGCATTGTTAATGCACAGGATAATATTTTGTTACTGACTTATAATTGCTTCACTCAAATATATTATTGCCCCACTTTTATAATTTTTCAAAAATATTGCCTATTAATATACTTGCTAATGGCAAGACTAGCTCAGGCATAATAATTATACATGTCATCATTTATTTAGCTCTACATTGACCATACTCTACAGCTTGCCTGGGAAAATTTTAATGTATTTTTGTGCTCCAGCGTGTTTATGAAGAATAGTCTCTTTGACTCTCAAAAAATGTCCTGTTTGGGTGATAAATTACAAAGTCAACTTAATCTCACAAATATCAATGTCCCTGGCTCTGTGCTAAGAATTTGGTGTATTTTATCTCATGTGGTCCTAAGCAAGCAAGCAAACCAATGAACTGTGATTTCTGCCACTGTCTCTGGCTGCTGCAGCAGACTCATCCTCACACTGAGATTCAATGGGCCAAGATCTAAGAGGGGAAGGAAACACGTCCTCTTCTTCTTTCCCCCTCAGAACAGTGGTTCTCAACCTGTGAGTCGCGACCCCTTTGGAGGTTGAACGACCCTTTCACAGGGGTCACCTAAGACCATCCTGCATATCAGATATTTACATTACAATTCATAACAGCAGCAACATTACAGTTATGAAGTAGCAACGAAAATAATTTTATGGTTGGGTCACAACATGAGGAACTGTATTTAAAGGGCCAGAAGGTTGAGAACCACTGCCTTAGAACATTTGTCTATTTGTTGGCTGTTCAAGGAAAAGAAGCTAAAAAGAAATAGTAGTTCAGGGTTTTAACATATATCCTACATGCCGAAAAGTACACAAATCATAAGCATATCTATAATAATAAAAGCATAATATGCTAATTAGACTAGACGTCCTCCCGGTATCCTTCCGGACATCCTTCTGGACGACCTTCCGGATGAAGGCAAGACTGTGAGGGAAGCCTGGGTCCTGGGTGCCAGAGGGAAGCTGGTGCCAGGGAAGGAAGGCCTACTCTTGCACAAATTTCATGCATCGGGCCTCTAGTAATTCAATAGGATTTCACAAAGTGAACACATTCCTATAACTACTGCCCCAGTGAAGAAACAGTTCCATCATCCTAGGAGGGGTCCATGTGCCTTTTCTCGTGCATTACCCACCACAACCGTAGCTACCATTCTGACTTACTAGTATCTCCTATGTAAGTTTTACTTGTTTATGAACTTTATGTAGATGGACTCATATAATATATTTCCTTTTATTAAAAAATAACATTTTTATTGATTTTTATAGACAGAGGATGGAAGAGGGAGAGAAAGACTGATGGGAGAGAGAAGCATCCATCAGCTGCCTCCTGCATGCCCCCTACCAGGGACCTAGTCTGAAACCTGGGCATGTGTCCTGAACAGGAATCAGACCAGCAACTTTTTGGTGCATGGGACAACACCCAACTAACAGAATCACACCCGTCAGGGTCACCCTTTGTGTCTTTTACTGCTGCAGAGTATTTTTTGTTTAACAGGAGATAATTTATTTACTCCTACTAGAGGTATGATTAAATTATTGTGTAATTACCTGTTTAATGTGCTCCAACTCATTTTAATGCAAATCTGATGAGGATAAGGACTGTGTTTCTTTCACTGTTGTATCTTCAGCATCTAGCATAGTTCCTTGAACATGGAAAGTGCTCAGAAATGTACCAAATGAATAAATAAAGGTTACCACTGTCCCAACCCACTCCCATGCCACACCCAAAAAACCATTCCTGCCTCCAAAGAAACAGTAGTGTTTAATAGACACTAGTCCTTTTTGAAAAATTCTGACCAGATGAAGGAGTAATGGCAATGCTGTATGTATCAAAGAAATGCATTTTTGTGCTTGAACTTTGGGATGGGCAATGCTAAAACAAAGATGACCAAGTAGAAAATTTCAATTAATTTTTTATTTCACTAGTAAAGAAAAATAAAGCAATAAAAGTGAGTTTACCCTAAAAAATGTTTTATAAAGTTAGTTTAAAATGTTGAAATAAAATTTAAGACTATATAGTCTTAAGTTTGTCTGTCTCTTGGATATAGATTTTTGAGCAGTGATTGTCAGAAACATAAAGCAGTTTTACACTCTTTTTATTCTCAAATTATGGTCTAATGTCTTAAATCATAAGAAGTACCTCTAGTCACTAAAATAAGCATCTCCATTTGGCTTGATGTATGTTTAGTCTATTTCTTCTTGGCAAAAATATTTTAGCATGAGTGTTCAAGCGTAAGGCTGACAAAATGTTTTCTTTCCTACCCATTTGTGTGGTCTTGTTTAATAAAAAGTATATATAAAAAACTAAATAGGATTTGTTCAGAGGAATATATATATATATATATATATATATATATATATATACATATATATATATTTACTTGACATTAAGAATAATCCATCAATGGTAGGTGAGTTCTAAGTGAGAAAAAGTAAGAGAACAATCTTTCTACTATCCAGCATTTCAGCTATTTAATTACAACTTTGCCTTATATCATTAGAAAAAGTGAAAAATCACACAATATAAAGAAAATATTTTTAGTTTTGTGAATAATTTAATTTATAATATGTTACCACTTTTGCCCTCACCATTTAATAATACATAGGTATGACTTTGTTTCTACTTTTTTTTTTTTTTTGAAATTTGGACAGGAAATTCTGTGTTCCAATAACTTTATTCTTGTAGTACTAGTATATAGGTACATGGGTGGAAACTAATCTTAATTCAAAAGTGTGTATTGAATTTTTCTCATGTCCATAACATGTGGCTGAAGCTTTCGAAGGACCTTACAACACAAGTGAAAAGATAAAAATAGATTCATGTGGAATAATTATATGTCCCATAAAGTAGCAAGTGACAAGCTACTATAGTGATCAGTTGATATTTACTATAGAAATATAGATAAGAGGAATATCTTACTGGACTAGGAGAGCTTGAGTATTCCTTATAGTTTAAACCTAATATGAATCCCAAGAAAAGTAGATATAAATAAAATAAATGCATAGGGAAGGTCATTTCCTCTAGGGAAAACAATATGATGAAAATTTTTGAGTTGAGAGTAGGCACAGGGCAGAAAGCTTGAGTGTGATGAGTTTGGCCAAGAAGGGTAGAACTAATTTCAGGAGAATCATAAGGGCAGACTCATGAGGTTGGATTGTACTATTTAGAAAATTAGGATAACATTTTTTAAAAGGTGAGGGAAATATTGACATTTATTTAAATTAAAAAACAGGATCAAAAGGAATATGAAGGGACTAAAAGTATAAAGATGACATATAGTATACAAGAAGTGACAATAAGAAGATTAGGAGGTAGCCTTTCTTATTTTCTTTTATACCTTATGTTCTTAAATGTCTTCAATTTATTTTCTTTTTGCAAAGAGCAAGTAGAATGAAACTGCTAGAGAGGTTGAGGTGGAAGACTTCTTTTTTATAAATGATGAATTTGGCTTTGGCCATATTGATTTTGGGGTGAAGTTTGGTTGTGCAAATCAAAATGTCCCTGAGGTAGCTAGAGATCCAGGCTAGAATTCCTCAAGAAGACAGAATGGAGACTCAGATGTGAATCACCAGCACACGAGCAATGATTAAAATAATGAGAAACTATAATGATAATATTCTACTGCTTCAGATAGAGGATGAAAGATAGCTTTGGAGAATTTCCCTAGTTTGTGGCTGGGAGAAGGAAGGAGACGTAGGAATGAGTGGTGGTAGACAGGAAATAAAAGTATCAGCCAAGTACAGTGTCAGAAAAAAAGGGGGTGGTGTTCATTGCTTCATTGTGCTTAAGGGTCAACCCTGAGGATTGTGAAAAAAATCTTTAATTTTCCAAGAGAAGGAATTAGCCCCCCCCCCCTTTTTTTTGGTAGGGATGGCACATGTAGGTGGAAGGGAGTGAACAGAAGTAATACTGGATTTCAGGCCATTGGGGAGTTGTAGAAATGCGTCTATAATTGTGTGTTGCTAGTTTAAAAAATTTGGAATGGAAAAGGATAGAATCATGGCTATAATTAGGAAAGTATGTTCATTGCAACATTATTCACAATAGCCAAGACATGGAAACAACCTAAATATTCTTCGATGAATGATTGGATAAAGAAAATATGGTACAATGGAATACTACTCAGCCACAAGAAGCTAAAATATTACCATTTGTGACAACATGGATGGATCTTAAGAGTATGATGCTAAGTGAAATAAGTCAGATGGAAAAGGACAAGAACCATATGATTTCACTGATAAGTAGAATATAAAACAAAAACAAACATACACACAAACAAACAATCGAATTCATAGACAACAGAATGGTGACCACAGAGGGGATGGGAGTGGGGGAGAACAAGGAGGGTAAAGGGGACCAGATACATCGTGATGGAAGGACACTAGGTTTGAGGTGGTGAGCACACATAGAGTATATAGATGTCATATTATAAAGATGTACACCTAAAAGTTATATAATGTTATTAACTAATGTTACCCCAATCAATTTAATAAGAAAAAAGACATTTTCAAAATGGGTAAATATGAAATACGCAAGATGTAGAGATTTCAACAGGGGAAAGGGAGCTGTAGAAGATGGTGGGGGAGTGATACAGTGAGTGAGTGAGCTGTGCAAAAATAAAAATTGGGGAGACAGGTGGAGAGTTCTTTGGTTCTTTAACTTGAAAAGGGATGAAATTTTAAAAAAGTCATTCTTGAACAGGACCTAAAGGAGAATAGGTGTGGGAACTAAGGACTGATGGCTTTTTTTTTTTTTTCTTCAGGAAAACAAGGCAGGAATTTTTGCTGGCAAGAATAGAGTGGAGGAGTGAGAGAAATATTTATATAGTAGAGACTCATATATCATTCCCACATTTAATTTATGTGAGTATTACCAAATATGCTTTGAAAAAAAGGGGGAAGGAAACAAGTGCCTTCAGTTTCATATGGTTAAAATTATTGAATCTGTTCTTCATATAAAAAATGATTTATTTTTAAGTTTTTCCTTGGCCATGAACTGAAAATATTAAGTATATTTGTATGGTGGACACTGTGATATGCACCCAGAGCCTCTTTCTAGATTGAAGGATTTGCTTCCCCAGCTGCTGGGAGTGCCGCCAGGCAACCCTCTTTAGCTGTCATTCCACATTGGAAATTGCCTTGGCAGAAGAAAAATGCCTCACCCAAGGTCATGTCCCCTTCTGATGGCCCACATCCAGCCACTGATCAGTATAGGAGATAAAGACCCCACCCTTCCTCCCAAACAGAAAACCCACTGGAAGGTCCATCCAAACTGTAGCCTCCCGCAGGGTTGGCTGAGTTCTTCCCTGTGATGTATCACAGCTCCTGCTCTCTTCCTGTCCTATCTAACGGGTGTTCAAGAACCCTCCCTAAATATCCTTTATGCTTACATGTGATTCAAAGTCTACCTCTTAGGGAAAGAAAAGGGCAACATTTGAAAGACTTATCCTCCCAGTTGCTGTAAATGCTGCTAGAAGACAGGCATCGCATCTTAGTATCCTTCATGTTTTGCTTCAGATGAAGAAAACTTTACCCAGTCATGTATTCCTCCGGAACAGTCCATATTCAATGAGCAATTAATGTGGTGACAGGAAGGCTGTCACTCTCACTCCGATTTGGGACAATTTTGACAAGCCACATCTAAAGCGCCCCGTGGCATTGGCTTAGGCCAGTGGTCGGCAAACCTCAGCTCGAGAGCCACATGCGGCTCTTTGGCCCCTTGAGTGTGGCTCTTCCACAAAATACCACGTGCAGGCGCGCACATACAGTGTGATTGAAACTTCGTGGCCCATGTGCAGAAGTCGGTATTTTGTGGAAGAGCCACACTCAAGGGGCCGAAGAGCCGCATGTGGTTCGCGAGCCGCAGTTTGCCGACCACTGGCTTAGGCCTTCATTGTGACTGCATTGCTGTTCAACTTTTCCTTCTGCCAAATTCTTCCTTCCCTTCCTTCTACAGGTGTGAGGCCTTAGGCGCTCCTTAGTCCACGTTCTGCTAGATGAGCGCCATCTGGGAGTAGGCTTCCTTTGAAACCTAATCTGCAACAATCTACTAACCCAAGTTTTATTTTTTAACGTGGATTTTTGCCTACGCAAGTTTTCCAATAAAGTTCCATTGCTGCATTTGACTCTCCTGGAAATACATACAGGCATTCTTCATTTTATCTCACTTTGCTTTATTGTATTTCAAAGGTGTTGCATATTTTTACAAGTGTAAGGTGAAACCCATCACCAGCAAGGAAGATTACGACTCGCATTACGGCAATGCTCAGTTTACCTTACTTGCTTTATGGCAGTGGTCTGAAACCCAAGCTGCAACATCTTGGAGTTATGCCTGTAAGTTGTTAATATATTTCTTTTCATGAAGGCAGTCTCCTCTAGTGCCCATGATTTGAAGTTTTTAAAGGTCCATTGGTAATACCAGCTGGTTTAGAATGTTTGTGTGTAATGTTTTGCTTCGTTGATTTCAATCACCACTCTTACTTTAAACTTTATTTGAGCTTCTTTATATTAAATCACATTTCTAATTGCCTGATAACTCTACAGAATATTAATCAATACATGTGCCGATTTAGCCACAATGTCTAGAACAGGATTTGTTACCATTTTGCTGAATTTTGAACAAATGATTCTATAATGCTGATAACTTAAGTGAGGCAGAAATTGCAATTTTTTATTTTATACCCATTTCTCCTTTATGCATTCCCCATCCTTCCTGGTAGCTAGGTGTGGCCATGTGACTATATTTGGGGTATTTGCAATGTGAATAAAAATAGGGTATGCGATTTGTAGGAAAGACCATTTCCTGCCAATGGACGTGAACACAATGGCAGGAGCTAAAGCAGTAACCTTGTACCATGTTGAAGATGGCAGAACAGGTCAGATGAAGGCTGGCTCCCAACACAGGCCACATATCAGCCAAGACTTCTACATGAGAAAGAAACATGTATTTTATTTAAGCCATTATTATTTTGGGTCTTTCTATCACAATTCCTTAACTAATCTTCTAGGAATATACATATCTTAAGATGCTTCCTAGTGTCATATTAATGTAATTAGTAGTTGTTTGCCAGTAGGTTGGGTAATATATACATTCTTCTAAAACTAAGTGTATTAATCTGGGCTATTTATGCCCTAGTGGGCAAGTGGTGGTGTGCCAGAGTTCAAGGAACATTAGGGTCAATCTGACATATTTTCTCTAAGTATTAACTTTATTCAAAGTTTAAAAAAATTTTTTTAAGAGTGCCTCAAAGATAAGTAAATTATAAAAATATTAATATATTAAACAGTAATGCAAAACTTTCATGATATTTTAGGACAAACAAAAAACTTAAAAAAAACGTTTAATGCTTGAGGTGAGCTATTTCTTGCAATGTCCCCCAGCTTACTGGGCTTGTGTTCCCGATCCTTTTGCTTTTATGGTGTTTCTAGGGAAATTTTGGAAAGCTCTTTTCTACCAAGATATTCTTCCTCAGAGTCAGAAGCTCTCAGCCTGAATCAAAATGATCTTTTCCTTATTTACATTGGCATCTAATTTGTTCCACGTGGGTCATGATACCATTTCTTAAATTGATGTGTTGGTGTTTTAGAAATATTGTATTTTAGAAATTGTAGAACTAACTTTTGTGATTTTTCTTGACTTTATTCTTCAAAAATTTTTAAGATATTCTTATTACCATTTTCAACAGAGCTCTTATTTATTCCAGCTCAGTAGTTATACATGGCTGAGTCTGGCTCAGACCACAGAGCCCAATTTATTGTTTTTGGCTGTCCTTTTCCAACTTTGTTATTCAAACCTTTGGGTGGCTGCATGCTCATTTTTGAGTGTCTGATAGAGTTTGAGAGATTCTTAGCAGATAAAGCAGAATGTTAGAGTGCTACTTGGGTTGTACTCAGTGATGCAAGTTTTGGTATAAAGTTCAAAATTGTAAATATAAATGGATTTTCTTCCTGGTTGCAATTACCCTAATTTCATTTTCTAGAATATTAAATCAAAGGAGCTAACAGTGGGGACAAAGATCAGATAGAGGGTTGAACATATTTAATACAGGTCTGAAGAGCGACATTTTAGGGTGGCTTTGGAATGTTGAATGGTGCTAATTGAGTTATTTGGTAGCTGGCATTTAGAAAAGCCAGGTAGAAGTCCTTTGCTCTGTCCTTATGAAATGGGTGTATTCATAAAGGGGATACCGAAGGATTGGAGAATGCTTTAGCCTCACACTAATTACCAACAAGGCGCCCCTTCTCCTTAGCATAGTGGCTACTGAAATTAAACTATTGGATAACAGGAGGCATTTACCCTATATTGGTGGTTTCAGATCAACCTGAGTTCTAACCTTATGCTGAGCAGCATGAGGAACATAAAACATAAGGAAGAAACACATGAATGGGAGAGATGGTGCATAAAATAAAGAACAAGGCAAAGCCATCAGTGATTAACCACCAAATGCGGTGGAAGTTGCATTTGATAGCCAATTGGTCATGGTACTTGGCAAAGCCAGATGCAGCTGAAGAAAAGCCTGGAAAAAACTGAGGTGTTGTAAAGGGATCCTTTACACAACCCTCGTTAAGTTTCGGCAATTCGGTGACAAAAGCTGCCATTTGGCAAGGAGCATGGGGTGGAGAAATGAGCTTTAGTGGGGCATCTGACCTGTGTGTCTACTCTGTGAGAAGAAGCTTGATCAAGTCGCTGGTTTGCTCTGGGTCTTATTCTTGCCACTTTAAGATGTTTCAGGATGATTCAGAGAAGGTACTTCATCTGGAACCAATTTTGCCTACTTAAGCAGAAAAAGAACTTAGTAGAAGAGTGTGGGGTTCTTTACAGAATTGAGAGAAATGCTGAAGGAGCCAGGATAACTCTGGAAGTTAGAAAGGAAGAATGTCGCCCGGGATATGTCTGTTCCCTTTGTCTTTGATCAACCTTCAGGCAGACAGAACCTGATTTGCCTCATCTGGGTCATGTGGAAGAGGTTGGTGATAGTCGGGCAACTTTGCTTGACAAACCCAGGTCAAAAGGGGGAAATGCATGCCACCTTTTTCTACCTCCCAGTTGGTACATAGCATCCTTCTGGTTTTGAGTACTGGTCACTCCCTTATCTTGGGCAAATGTATTAAAATCTTTTGAATCTTTTTCCTCATCTGCAATGACAATATCTAATTCAAAGTACTGGATGTTAAATCTGAGGCTCTTGAATGGAACATAGTAAACACTCAATAAATACTTTTCTTCATATTAATCTTTGAAGGAAGGATCAGAGTATGGTTTAGCATGTGTCTCAAGTATGTGTATATTCTTCCATGCGTGGACATGTTAATGGCTCTCTCACACCTATCCTTGTCTATTTTTGAGTGTGTCATTATCAATAAATTTTTATGAGTACTTCTTTGCATGCACAGTGCTGGAGGTTCAAAGACATATAATATGACAGTTGCCCTTAAGGGAAATTGTAAAATGCTAAATAAATATAAGTTAATAAACACATCATATATAAAAAATATATGGGGATGTTTCCAAGTGCTAAATAAGAACATCTAAGCAAAGTCTAACCACTGAAATTACAGTGGTGATATAATTTAAAAAACATTTAAAGTTGAACCTTAGCCTATATTAAGATACAGAATATACCTACATATTATATCATTGCCTCTTGTTCTGTTCAGCCAAGAACTACTGCTCTTACTATCTCCATTTTCTCCTTTCCCTTTAATTTCATCACTCAAGCTCTGGGCCCAGCAGTCATTAGTATCAGGGTTCTAGACTGGCACCTGGCTCTTCCTTCCAAATGTGGATTAAGAAGCTTCCTGTGACCCAGAAAATGCCTCTTGTAGGTGGATGCAGTCATGCTCCTGGACACACTCCATGGTGAGTGGAGAGAAGTCCCCACACTCAGGTACTCTCCCTGGCATCTCTATGCAATGAACACACTGCAGAAAGAGATAGCCCTGTGCTTGGGACTCTTCCCTCTTCCAATTGCATGATTCTTGGCCTCAGAGGAATTGCCCCCTCCCTTCTTTTTAAAATATCCATAAAGTTTTATCTCCAGTGTATCCAGATCCAAACTTCTTAGCTCTGGCCCCCTCTGCCTTCAACTTAACCACAGTGGTGGATTCAGAAACAAATAGAGCAACTGAATAGCCATTACTTTTGTTGGGGGTCAACTGGAAATTCCAGAATCATGAATGGGAAATTTTATGCCTAAGCCCTAAAGTGCAGAAAATATATGGATATATTGAAAGATTGGTCCCATTTAACATTTACTATTTCAATACCCACAAGTGATTGAGATTTCATAAAACCATAAAGGAGATGTTGACATTACCCATAACATTACCTATGTGTGGTCAGAAACTAGGTCTTCTAATTGTCCCAAGATAATCCAATAAGGCAGCCTATCCATTATAACGAGGTCTTGGTTTATTAAAAAGACATTGTACATTTGAAGTAAATTGAGTGCTTTTCATGAAGGAGTGTTTAAATACAGCAATAAGAAAATGGGTGCATATTAAAAATTGGGTGCCAATAGCTGGTTCTGAAGCTCATTAAAACAAATGAAAGACTTGAAATGTTTTTCTGGATTTTTTTTGGCAGAAATTACACATCCACATTGCAAGTTTAATGATTCTATGCTTGTGATTAAAACTTGAGTAATAATTTTTTTCCTTTGAAGAACATAATAAATGCATGTGGCATTCATAATATTCAGTACTTCTCTGTCATATGGTAGAGTTTCTGGGTACTTAAAAATATTAACTCATTTGCATAATACCACTTGGAACAATTTCCATCTTATGGCTCCAATTATATCAATGAAAAATTAAAAATGGAAAAGTTGCATCAGGTCAGTGGCACAATCCTAATAAAAATTCAATAATACAGGTAAGTCAAGCCCAGGTTTAGGGCCCCCTGAAGGGAACTGGGAAGGCCTTACAGGATTATCTCCCATATGGGCTCATGAAATTAGAATCATAGCACCTTGCCTCCTCTTCTTCCTATCATATGGATCTCCCATGGATGGTATTAATTTTTAGGATCTTGTATGAAATTCCTCTCACACTTAATCTACACAGAATTTGAAAACATGAATCTTGTTCCCAGTGGCACCATAGCACACACCGTTGCTGAACAACTTGTCTGTTTCCTGCTTTCCCAAACATACCGATTTATTAATCCATTTGTGTGCTCTCCCTCCTCATTCCTCCTACCCCCAACAGAAAGCAAATCTAAATACAGAGAAAACAAACAGTAGGTCCCCTAAGTCATACAGAGGTGATATCAAATTGAAACACCTCACAGGAAACCCTAACTTTGGCTGATCAATATGTTTTACTCCCCATTCTAGCAGTCCCCGGCCAGCCTAAGAGCTGGTCAGGTTGGCTCTGGGCAGCTGGGCATGAAAAGATGACCCTATATATTTTCTGAAGCCAGAGTGCTTATTCTTGGTTCTGCTCAGTTGCCCAGCCAATCAAATAGGATTCTGTTTAAAATAGCCTTTTTTCCCCCAACCTTGGCCTCTGAAGTCTTCCAGAATATTAGAAACCTGTTAAAGCATAAACATATGTCATGCAGAGAGAGGATAGTCAAAGAAATCAGGGTGGCAAAGTCAAAGATGCAGATTAAAACCCAGAAAGAATCAATTAAATAGGCACCAAAGGTCTGTTGAAATGGCTCGATGAGACTGAAGTGCATCTTGAGATGAATAAATTACAGGAATGGGTGAGAAATGAAACGAAGGCACGAGAGACTTGCAAGGGGGGTAGATCAGTGAATAGAAGTGAAACCATAAGTGATGTGTGCATGGTTTCAAGTTTCAGTTATGAGATTAAATATGCAAAAATGTCACCATCACCTCTGGGTAATTATAGAAAACATGAATACAAATGGTGAACTCCCACTGCCAGAAGAATAACAAGAGGAAAGCTAGTGAGCACATGTCTCCTGTTACCCACTGTTCCTCCAGGGTACAAGTATAATGTCCTCTAGCTGCATTATGATGAATGAGTCTTTGGTCGCCCCTTTTCCCTCTGCCCGGTGGAAGAGACCTGGACTCAGCTGCTTCATGATGATCTCAGTCATTGTATGTGTTTCCTTAAGTGTTTTCATGTGTGTAACACAATCCTTAAAACAAGGTGGTAATGGTAAACATAGGTACAGATATAGCTTTCCAGGGCAGAATCTGGAGCAGAAAACTCAGATCCCAAGTTTGCACAGAACCAGAGGCTGCCCTAGCGTTGCCGTGTGCTGTTGGATGGTTGTGGAGTGAATCCGATTGCTGTCTACTAAGATCAAATGGGGGCTTAGGTACAAACCCTGTTTGCTTCACCACATCTCACAGCTTGGTACAGGCTGGCCTGCCTGGAGGGAGGGGATTGTTTTTATAGTTCGTAAGGGACTGATTTAAAGGCCCGTGGTGGCCCTTGGATCTCTCCATGTTCTTCCTCTCTGGTATGGTCCTGCTCTCAGACCTTCCCCTTCTTATGCAAGTCAGGGTCCTCTTAGGGCTCATCTTGGACTCACCAGCCTGAAATACTACTGTGTTAAGTGATCTAGCTCTTTTGATGTTTCCAAGGCGGGGTTTTGTGCACATAACAATTTTAATTTTTTGTTTTTCACTGTCCTCTGAGTGCTTTCCCATACATAGTGTTCAAAACAACCTTATTCAGAAATGATTACCCCCACCTCACAGAGAAACACTGCAATGCAAATTTCTCAAGAGCACAGAGCTGGTAGGAGGCACAGGATGGATTAGACACCACATGTAGCTCTTGGTTCCGGGCCACCAGGCCCACTGCCTCCAGCCAGCTTCCTCTCGCCAACTCCATAACCATCTCTCCTGGCTTCTCTCCAAGGAACTGTAACCATTTTCACCTCTTCCACGAATCTATTCATGGCTTAATCAGGTGGGCCAATAACACCGGGTTTCTTCCCTGCTGCAATTTAATGAAATGTCCACTTAGTTTTGGCCTGAGACAAATAAGATCAAGACTGGCCCTGTCTTCATTCCTTTTATTAACATTCCAAAATGACCCTGAGCTTCCATGGGATGTGTCACTCCTGCCCTCCTTGAATGAGCTTCGAAGGGGGCCAGGTGACCCCATCTCCATGTTTTCCCCACCAGACCCTGAACCAGTTCAGAAATTGTCTCTTGGGGTCAGGGGAGAGGAATGAGTTTGATTTATGGATATAAGGAGGATGTGGCTGGGACCCAACAGCATTCCAGTTTTTATGGCCCAGGGCAGGAATGAACATGTGCAGTGGGATGATTTGGCTCATGGGAATGGGAAGGATCTCCGCATGGCTTATAGGTGAGCTCTTCCCAGGCATCTCTCAGGGGTTCCCTGTCCTCCCACAGAAGAGCCACAGCCTGGACTGCCTCCTCTCTGAGATGGCTCTACTGAGAAAGGCTTTTGGAGTAAAATGATGTGTAGAGGGATAGAGTAACTCCCGCCTGCTCTGTGTGATGGGAACTCCCATTCTGTGGGGGGAAAGGGGGGATTTGCAGGAGTTAATGTTTCCAGGTTTTCAGGGCAGAGGGAAAAGCGCTCTCTTCCTTAGTAAGCTATTTATTGGTGATTATGTCAGACCATTCCCTGAAATGGAATTTTATCCTGAGTTTATAACAAAAGGTGCAGCACACCCATTATGAGATTATTTTCATGTCAGTATATTACTGGATAATTTGAAAACCAAGAACACTGGTCCGAGATTTAGGAGAAGGACTGTTGTTCTGTAATGGGCATGAACCACTTGTGAAATGTTGGGTATGTCTGGATATGTCCCCGAACCACTTTGGACATCAGTGGTATTATCCATACAATATGTTTGTATCAGGTAGATGCTTCCAGGCTCCGTGTCCTCCACCAAATGACCTGAGATCTTAAGAACAGGAAGAAGAATCCTGGTTGACTTGGTGTTAAACGCCAACTTGTTCATCCCCCAATTTTTTTAGAGCAGTGGGAAGAGGTTGAATTTGACACAAATGCATGTTCTACTTCTAGTTGTCACTGTCTTAGCAAGTGGCCAGATTTCTTCCTTATCTGGTTTACTAGTGGAAATATCTTATTTATAAACACTGTGTAGTCAGAAAAGACTAAATGCACCACAGAGCAAAGTGATGGTAACAGGTTCAAAAGACAACTGGGTAATCTTTCACAGGCAAATTATTTCCATGAATATCATCTTGTTGCTGCTGAAAATGGGTTATTACTTTTAAGTCTCTGAAGCATTAAGAAAGACATCGATTTCCCCTAGTTATAAATCAGCAGAGTGTGAATATACATTTTATAGGAAAATCTATATAGGAGGAAATAAGGGAAGCATAAATGGATTTCTTTAGTAGTGAGAATTAGTATGTGAAAGGCTGCATTGTTATAGATGCTCAGTGTTCATTTCTCCAGGAGGTAAATGAGGGTGGACCCGCAACAAAGAAAGGACCATCTTTCTTAGACAATGTCTCTATTTACAGAAATGTTAAAGTAAGGGGAAAAAGTGAGACAGCACAAAGCTGGATTCCAGGAATATATGCGGCAAAGGTTTTTTTTTTTTTTTTCTTTCTTTCTTTAAAGTTCAATACTGGTGTTCTGCCCTTTTATTTTTTTTTCTTTCAAAGGAAATATTTTGAAAACTGAGACTTGTACTGGGAACTAGTGACCAGTCATAAGTCTTTTCTACCCTGGAAACTTGGTTGAAATCCAGTTTGAATAGATTAGCTAAGTGTTATTCCAGTTAGAGGCCAGCTTGGTTTTCTTTTTTGTAATCGGCTAGTTTTATACAATTAATTCACCTTAACTTGAGTTAAGAAAAAGTATTACACCATCTTTCAGATTTCCTCATTTTCTTGTAAGCTTCTGACCTTTTTATAAGTAACTCTTGACAGTAGAATTTACCTAGTTTTGCTGTTGAATCCACTGAGGATAAATTTTGTGTATTTCTGAACCTACCATGTGGATCATTACCAACTAATAAATTCTCACTTTCTTTAAATTAAATGTCCATTTTCAAAATTGTAGTAAGACTTGGAAATGGAAGTGACTTTTACAGTATTTAGTTCCTGATATTGGCAGGATACCTGCTCTCCTGATTTATGAAGAAGTTTGTTCATAATTGCCATGGTTTTGAGATAAATTGATATTGGAGTCTGTCTGTATTTCTCTCTCACACTGCTCCAAGTCTTATTATTACTTAAATAAAATTATGAACAAGGTACCCATGTCTGGAAAATTCAGTCATAACTTACAACTAATTAAAAGTAGTAAGGGGATATGAATGGCTTGGGGGTAGCTTCCATATTACAAATGCATTGGAAAATTCAAAGCCAATTTACTATCTGTTGAGTAGAGGAAAAATTTCTGAAAGACTAAATCCAGCTTGAGACACACACACACTGCATTTAAAGAGAATGACACATATATTGGGCTATTGCATTGTACATCTCTGGGAGCCTCCATTCACATGAAGCACAAGGTGAATGGGGACTCCCCTGGAGTTGTTTGATGTGCACTGCTGGACATATATATTAGAATATGTCAGAGCGATCACCCTGTAAATGTATAACTTTGTCAGGCATGTTTCAAGATTCTTTTGAAAGTTTTTGATCATATATGAGTTCTTACCTATCACTTTTTATGAGTGAAATAGTTTTGCCAGGAAACCAATTGTATTTAGAAACTAAATGTTATTTGTATGAGGCTGGTGAATTTGATGAAACATTTTGGAGGTTGTTACTTTAGTATAGGTGGATTTAATGTAGACGAAACCCATTTATCTTGCCTACTTGTTGGCAAGATAAATAGTGGAATCGGGAATTCCTCAAATAGAACACAAGCTATG
This sequence comes from Myotis daubentonii, assembly GCF_963259705.1. Lineage (NCBI taxonomy): Eukaryota > Metazoa > Chordata > Mammalia > Chiroptera > Vespertilionidae > Myotis > Myotis daubentonii. Next base: position 27,908,445 of record NC_081846.1, on the reverse strand, counting down.
ACAATTCTCCCCTTGGCATCTACCATAACGTCTGGAATTCTTAATATTAGTCATTCCTTTGAGTCATGGCGTTGTCTCCAGAAAGGCTCCTACTGAGCCTTGTTAAATTACGATGTGCCCTGCTCAAGTGGGGCAAATGTACCCCATTAACTGGGATTATTAACTGAACCAATAAAACATTTATTAAAGACCTCATACTTTCCAGACAATACGCTATGGTTTATGTATAACCCCTCTTTCTTCCAAAGAGAATTTGAAAATAAAAAGCTTAGATAAATAAATTTGTTCTAAAAGTATGATGATAATTATCTGAAAAGGCAGATGAGGAGAAGTGTGTATGCTCTGTTAGGGTGTGTGAGTGTGTTTAATTGTTGTGGATACAGATGACTGGTCATGGTTTGCTATTACATCATTAGCAAAAAAGCATCATGTGCCCAGGGATACATTCAGTAAGTTACTTCCCTCTTCTCCTCACTCCTGATGCTACACAGCGATCTCAGAGCCTTTTCACATCTTTCAGAGTTCAGTACAAATCCTTTCGAACAGGCAGGGCTGATGGACAAGCACCCAATGTGTAGTGCTTCTTTTCTGCTTTTGCATATACTTCTCCTGTTTAGCTTCAATTTGTCGGTAAGTTTAAGGGATTCCATTTCTTTCTATTTTCAATGCACATTTGATTGAAGAGTCAGCACTTATTTTCTCTTCAGTGGAAGGGGAGCCTCGTGAAGGAGCAGAATGCAGGACTGGTCTCAGGAGGAGGGATTATAGATGCAGGGTCTATGTCAGGAAAGGACACGGATTCAAGGGGCTGTGGAACCATGCACTGGAAGTCAAACATAGATTTTAGAATCAATTATTTATAGAAATGCTTTGGTTCAAAAATTAAAATTACATTTTTATTCTCTTGTGTTTCTCATTGATGCTGCTTCATGTGAGCTTGGAATGTAAGATTCATGTATAGGACCTTCCTCAGTGGAATGAAGGTCTTAGAGGATGTTTGTTTGAAATACCCTTCCTTTTTGTGGACCATCCTCTTCCACTCTCTGTCCATTTGATCCAGGAAGGCTGTCATATCTGACACTAGGAGTAGCGTCTGTGACCCAAGTGAGGCCATTCAGTGCACCAACGTCCCTTAACCACATCATTTGTTTCAGAGATGGTAACGAGTGAGCCCAAAGATGTGCAGGAGCTCCTGGGAAGAAATATTTTCTCTTCCCTACTGGACTGAATGAGGGAGATGATAAGCCTAGATTGTCAGAAGTCACCACATGGAGCCTGAAAATGAACTCACACAGTAGGAGGCAGAGTCAAGAGATGGAGAATTTTCTATTTGAATGCCTTTATTTAAATCTCTGACTCAAAACTTACCTGATGCTAGAGCTCTTCCCATGAGCATTGTGAGTGTGGGCATTGCCAGTGACAAGCTCATAACCACCAAAGAGGTCCTATTTAAGTCCATCAGCTGCTTCAACTTCTTAAACACCAGCAAATGCTAAGGTGTTTTAAGGATGTGAAGGATATTAAATATTATCCTTTTAAAGATTTGTGAATTATAGCAAATTTTATTTAAAAAACAGTTCATGTAAAGGTTTTAAATGAAACTATCTTTTTTAATTCCTTCAACTAAATGTCCTACTTTTCTAAATCCCAAAGTAATTTGAGTCACTTTTGTGGTCAACTTGTTTGTTTATCTGTCTCATTACCATAAATAATTTTAAGATTCTTTTGAGAAAGGACAGGCATTGCACATTTTGTAACAGTCCCCTCAGACCATGCTAGTATATATTCATTGAAGTTACTTGAAAGCATGTGTGAGGTCAGGTTACAGATGTTTGATATTCAGGAAGTAAGACAAAGCATTAGTTAAAGAGATTCAATGTCAAGCCAAGATTTATTGATACTTGAAATTAGCCGTAATTAATTGTTGGCCATCCACTAATAAAAGGGAGGAGGCATATGTAGACCCACCCCTCCAAATAGAACTTAATCCCTGTATAAGAGAGACTATGTTTCAAATCCATTCAGAAAATTATGCAGGTGGGGCAAAAGTAGATTTACTGTTGTGAGCACAGAAAACAGAGTTTATTCTTGCATTATTATTAATTAATTATTTCCATACAAACAACAGGAGACCTACTTTTGCTGCACCCTGTATGCATGTAGATAACACAGTCATTCCCCAAAAAAGGCAGATTTAAAAAGATGTCATTTTGTGTGTGTGTGTGTGTGTGTATATGTGTGTGTGTGTGTTTAACTCCTGCACCAGACTGGTAGCTCCTTAACTTATATTTTTAAGGCTTAATACTCAATATTTATTGAATGAATGATTATAGTCTAGAATGAATGAAAGATTTTCCTCTCTTGTTTTCATTTCTCATTTCACCTACTACTCTGATTGGTTTTTTTGCCTGCCATTTGGGTAGGTCATTGTAGGGTGTGTGTGTGTGTGTGTGTGTGTGAGAGAGAGAGAGAGAGAGAGAGAGAGAGAGAGAGAGAGAGTGAGTTGTGGTCTTGTGAACCTTTTTTATCTTTCTAGATCTCTAATATGAAAATATTTCTGCATCTTCAATTTCCTGTGTGATCATGGTTTTGTATATTTTATTTACATTTTATTTCAGGACTTAGGTGGACTATTAGAGTACACATGTCTTTGATAGTGTGTATTTTGGGTATATTGTTGGGATAGTGGTGACAAATACACCAGGAGATGCCTGTGTTCTCTGCATTGTTGCGGAGCTATCCTTGCTCACGGGGATTCTGGCTTTGTCTGTGTGAAAGGAATAGCCAGACTGTGAAACAGTTTGCTTGTGTTGGCCCCTTACATTTTTGGATCATTCCATAGCCCAATCAATTGTGTAGCAATTGGCTCTAAATTTGCCCAAATGTAGTCAGCTGAATACATATGGACACTTAAGCACTTGTACCCCACCCCCATTGTGTCTGGCCTGAACATCTTGTAGATGGGCCCACACTTTCAGTGGTTCAGGCCCTGCTGGATATTTTGGGAGGAGAGTGTAGGAGTTAACAGCACCAATTCTGGAGTCCTATTGTCTGGGTTCAAATTCATGCTCTGTTATTTACTAGTTTGTGGCCTTGAGTAGGATATTTATCTAACACTTCTGTGCTTCAGTTTCCTGACCTGTTAAATGGGGACAGATTTTACCTCATGGAGTTATGATAATCAAATAAGATAATCCATGAAAAATGTTTGCTTAATGACTGCCCATTAGGAATGCCATCAGCATCACTACCACCACCACCACCACCACCATCATCATCTCCATTACTCCATTACTATTAGCAACAGAATCAGGATCACCCTATATAGGACAGCCATTCTGACACTTAGACCAGAGGAGGGACTATTGGAATTAGAGGAAAGGATAAGGGATAGAAGAGACTTCATGCCAGTATAGATAATCCTATATAATAAAAGCCAAATATGCTAAGTGTCCGGTCGTCTGGTCGGCCATTCAACCAATCAAAGCATAATATGCTAATGATATGCTAAGGCCACTCAACTACTCGCTATGATGTGTACTGACCATCAGGGATCAGACACTCTGACTGGTAGGTTAGCTTGCTGCTGGGGTCTGGCTGATCAGGACTGAGTGAGAGGGGCCAGACATGCCCTTGAGCCCTCCCATCGTCCCTCCCTGGTCCTGATCGTACACCGGTGGGGTTCCTCAGCCTGGCTTACACCCTCTTGCAGTCCGGGACCCCTCGGGGATGTCGGAGAGTCAGTTTCAGCCCGATCCCACAGGGATCAGGCCAAGGGACCCCACTGGTGCACGGATTCGTGCACCAGGCCTCTAGACTCTAAATATTGAGACCACATGCAAATTAGGTTAGGGTCTAAGGCCCTGTGGATATATTTGTTTTCCCTTCATAAGTGGCTATTCTAGATATTGTCCTAGAGGACCAGGCCAAAAGTTGGATAGTGAATTGATCATTAAAAACATAACTGATTATGTGTAACTATTTGATGGTGCATTGTAAATAGTACCTTTATGTGAAAAGACATATGCATGCAAAAACAGCCACATGGCTCTAAAAAGTCAAGATGGGAAAAATAAAACTATATATATGTACACATAAGTCAGCATACATATCTATAATAATAAAAGCATAATATGCTAATTAGACTAGACATCCTTCCAGACGACTTCCCGGGCAAAGCCAAGGCTGTGTGGGAAACCCGGGTCCTGGGTGCCAAAGGGAAGCCAGTGCTGGCAGCTGGGGGAAGGAAGGCCTACTCTTGCACGAATTTTGTGCATTGGCCTCTAGTATATATATAAATAAATAAAATATCTCTCTATATGTATGTAGCTATCTAGATATAGCTATGCATATATACACATATCTATATGTATATATATAAATAAATACATATATATATATATATTTTTTTTTCTGTCTGGTTTCTCTTTTCTAATATAAATTTTGGGGCTCTCTGATATCTTCATACATAATTCCTTTCTAGATATGGCAGAAAAACAACTCTTGGAGATGTGAGCTACTGTGCGTGCATAATATGGGGTGGCTGCAGAAGGCAGGATTTGAAAAAACAAAAGAAAAAAAACAAACTGTGGGAGAGGTCTGCTTCTCTGTCCGAAGCCTGAAATGGATGGAAGAAATATATCAAAACAAGTTCCCTACAGAAGCAACAAAATAGAAGAAAGCCCTTATTGTGTCTTTGCAACGCTATCCTTGTGTTTTTTAACCATGCATTGTCCCGAAATGGAAGACATAAATTTCAATGATTTCTGAGGACATTAGCTCCATTATTCCTGTGTTCAGGCTCAGTCATTTTCTGTCCTACAAACAACAGCTCTGTCTAAGCCTAATTCTGCTTGATTGCTTAGAATTCCTGAAATGTTCTTCTGCATTCCTCAACCCAGCAGGTATAATTGTCATTTATGGAGGGCCCACCTTCTAATCACCTCCTGAAAAGGAGGGAGATAAAATGCAAAGGGAAAGAAGGAAATGTGAGATATGGTGACAGAAATCCAGAAACAGCCAAGACACTGACTGGATTAGGAGAAGGTGGTCCACGTGTTCCTCTTTGGGCTTGAAAGGACGTGATGGTTCATAAATCCACTATGAAGTTCAGTTCTGCTGGGTGCTTTTTCACTCCCTTGAAATATTTTCCTTTTTACAGAGCCGAAAAATATTCTGTTTGTTTTTCTCTAGGCTTCTTTCTTATCCTGGGTTGTGTTCCCTTTTAACAAGATTTCTCTTACTCTCCTTAAAACTTTGTCTTCCTTTCATTTGTGTTCCATAAGACCTTTCTGGTTTTCTCCTTGATTTCTTTAAAGTGTGTGTGTGTGTGTGTGTGTGTGTGTGTGTGTGTGTGTGTGTGTGTACATTTGCATGTGTCTGTTTGAAGAAGAATATAAGGGGAGGACATTTAAAAATTGGAGAAACCAGTTGAGTTTGGAAAAAGTTGTGTTCTCTGAGGCACATTCTTTTTGTGCTTTAAGAGACGTGTCTTTTGTGGTATGGTATACCCAAAACCCACAGTGAGTAAACAGTGGAAAAACTCCTTTCCTTGCCTGCGTTCATTAGGCTATGTGGACCTGAGGCCATGGTCTCTGCATAGGAGTGGTGTCTCCTTTCCATTGAACAGTCGGTCAAGAGACAGCACACGGCACCTAGTGTTGGAGTCTGCAAGAAGATGCGGAAGTTGAGTTATTTTACATGTTGCACAAGGAAAGAATGTTGTTTGTGCAAGATCTGATGAGTAGAAGTGCTTATTAGGTGTACCTTGTTAAACCAGCGCTGATTTAATCATAATGATTGTCTTTTGTGGTGGGGATTAAATTACAGAGCTTCTGCTATGTAAACAGGTACACGATTGAAGTCCTGCTGAAAGAAAAGACACCCACCCTGGCGCTCACGGAAATATCTGATACTTCAAGGTAGAGAAGAATTCGAAAAATCTGACATTGCAGCATTCAGGCAGTTCGAGAAAGAAGATATAGCTTTTGCTCCAAGAGATATAAATATATCTGCAGCCTAATGTTCGGTCCTGCAGGATTAAAACCAAACCCAAACATGTGCTAACTCATAATCACTTTTCTTATTCTGGAAAACCCTGAGGAACTGCTTTTAAAAAGTTACAATTCTTTTGGGTTTGCTTGACCTTTAAGTCTTAGGTAGAGACTGCAATTGTAATCACTGTGCCTCTCCCTTCCAAGACCTGAAAAATTGAATGGGTACCCTAACAGGAAGGTTTAATTTTGTTCTAAAACTGCTATGGTAAAACTTGAAAATGTTATTACTTATGTTCTCATTTCAAATCAAAATCATTATTTAAAAAAATAAAAATTTTTAAAAAATAAAATTTTGAAGAGTAAGATTATACCTCAAGGCCATGTCAAAATCTTTACAATACCAATTCCCATGGAATTTATACATTCTAAAATACAAGGGTTATTTTCATTCTTTGAGATTATTTGAAAAAAAAAATGGAAAGGTTTTTTTTTTTCCATCTTAAAGAAAGAATACACACACACAACATTTAGAATGATCAAGATGGGTGATGGAGGCCTGGGGTGGGGGCCGGGGGTGGGTTATAAGGGGTCAATGGGAGAAAAAAGGGGACATGTGTAATACTTTCAACAATAATGATTTAGAGTGATTAAGATGTTTGGCCCAATCTGTTACAATTTATTATCTCTCTTTAGTGATTTCCCCTTTACATATGTAAAGTTCCATTAGATTCTGCTGTGTCATTTGATGCCCATAAGGTGAAATGCTATTTGAAAAATTTCTGTTAGATAACATGGAAAAGAAAAGAAATTTGAAATAAATGCCAAATATATTCACACTCAGATGTAAATGATGCCAAGAAAAGAAACATTAACAAAAAATTTTACATTGCAGACGTGCCATCAGCTCTAAATATTTGTTCTTGCAGCGCATGCACACCTGCCGTAAGCAGTCTCCAAGAGCCCTTTGTGACTGTTCATGACACACGTGACTGGATCTGGACCTTAATTTACCCAACCCCTAATATAATGTAAATATGATAAGTGTGAAGTTAAGTTAAGTGATGTATGTCCTATAAAAGTGATAAGTATGAAACAGTGTGATCTAATTTTCTTTATTTTGTTATATGTGCTTTTTTGTTTTCTAATAAATATTAGCTTGTTTTTTCATGCCTCCAATAGCAAGGGATTGGAACTATATATGACTTACTAAACCCTGTTATTATACAAACTAGAGGCCTAGTGAATGAAATTTGTACACTTGGCGGCAGGGGTGTGGGGGTGGGGGAAGGTCCCTCAGCTTGACCTGCACACTCTTGCAGGCTGGGAGCCCTCAGGGGATGTCTGATTGCTGCGGAGGTGGGAGAGGCTCCTGCCACTACTACCACCACTGCACTCGCCAGCCATGAGCCCAGCTTCTGGCTGAGCAGTGCTCCCCCTGTGGGCGTGCACTGACCACCAGGGGACAGCTCCTGCACTGAGCGTCTGCCCCCTGGTGGTCAGTGCATGTCATAGTGACCAGTCGTTCCGCTGTTGGGCTGAAACCAGGTCCCTGATATCCCCCGAGGGGTCCCAGATTGCAAGAGGGTGCAGGCCAGGCCGAAGGACCCCACTGGTGCATGACAGGGGCTGGGGAGGGACGTGGGAGGTTGGCCAGTCGGGGAGGGATTGTGGGAGGGGTCCAGGGTATGTCCAGCTGGTCTGGCTCAGTCCTGATTGGCTGGAACCCAGCAGCAAGCTAAACTACTGGTCGGAGCATCTGCCTCCTGGTGGTCAGTGCATGTCATAGCGACTGGTTGACCAGTTGACCATATGCCCCCTGGTGGTCAGTGCACATCATAGTAAACCATTGAGTGGCCTTAGCATATTATTAGCATATTATACTTTGATTGGTTGAATGGCCGACCGGACACTTAGTATATTTAGCTTTTATTATGTAGGATAATTTTTTTCTTTCTGAGGAAGTATAACTTTGGACCTATTTGAGCTGAACTCTTCCTTCTGAAAAACGTTTCACTTAAAAGTGATGGCTTTGCCCAGCCGGTGTTGCTCAGCAGTTGAGCGGCGACCCAGGAACTAAGGTCACTGATTGGATTCCCAGTCAGGGCACATGCTCAGGTTGTGGGCTCAATCCCCAGTAGGGGGTGTGCAGGAGGCAGCCAATGGAGATGTTTCTCTCTCATCAATGTTTCTGTCTCTCTATCCCTCTGCTGTCTTCTCTCTCTAAACCAGCCGTGGGCAAACTATGGCCCGTGGGCCGGATCCGGCCCGTTTGAAATGAATAAAACTAAAAAAAAAAAAGACCGTACCCTTTTATGTAATGATGTTTACTTTGAATTTATATTAGTTCACACAAACACTCCATCCATGCTTTTGTTCCGGCCTCCAGTCCAGTTTAAGAACCCATTGTGGCCCTCGAGTCAAAAAGTTTGCCCACCCCTGCTCTAAACAATCAATAACAATATATTTTTTAAAAAGTGATGATGTTTTTCAGATCTAAGTCAACACTGCCATATTATTAATTCAAAAGTAATGAAATAAAATATCTTAACTTTTACTATACCTCTAGGTTTAAAGGCCTTATTAAATGACCAAGCCATGCAAGAAAATTTGAGTACCATCCCAGAATGTAGGCACAATGAACTTCACATCCCAAACTTGGTATGAGATAGTCTATCTCTGGAATGTCTTTCTCTCTGTCCTCCCAGGTCACCGACTTTTCTCTCTCTTTTTTTTTTTGTTTTTAGAAAGAGAGAGAGAGAGAGAGAGAGAGAGAGAGAGAGAGAGAGAGAGAGAGAGAAAGAGAGAGAGAAAGGGAGAATCAATTTGTTGTTCCACTTATTCATGCATTCATTGGTTGAATCTTTTTTAAAAAAATATTTTTAAATTTATCTCCATTGTTGAAAGTATTATAGATGTCCCCTTTTCTTCCCTCAATGATCCCCTCCACCCAGCTCCCACTGCCTTCCCAGGCCTTCACTTGCACTATTGTCTGTGTCTATGAGTTATGCACATATGCATATAAGTTCTTTTGTTAATTTTTTCTGCTTCCCCCTGCTCCTTCCCTCTGAAATATGTCAGTCTGTTGAATATTTCAATGTTTTTGGGTCTATTTTGTTCGTCAAGAATCATTGGTTGATTCTTGTATGAGTCCTGACCTGGGATCAAACCTGCGATCTTGGTGTATCGGGATGATGCTCTAACCAACTGAGCTACCTGGCCAGAGCCCCAAGTCACTTAATTTTCACAGATGAAATCAAATGCCACTCTGTGCAGTCTTGTCTATACCTCCTGTCTGCTTTCTCTTACCTGAAGAAGTAGAGGTTCCCTCTGCCATGCTCCCAGCATACCTCTGCATACATCATTCATAGTATTCATTACATTATAATTGTTTGTGCATATGTATTGTTAGATAGTAAATTACTTGAAGGAACTAACCATGTATTCAGTTTTATTTTTATTTATTTATTTTTTAAATAAATCTTTATTGTTCAGATTATTACAGATGTTCCTCTCCCCCCCCCACACACACACATAGCTCCCCTCCACCCGGTTCCCATCCCATCCCATGCCCTTACCCCTGCCACTGTCCTCATCCATAGGTGTAAGATTTTTGTCCAAACTCTTCCCGTACCCCTCACACCCCCTTTCCCCCGAGAATTGTCAGTCCACTCCCTTTTTATGCCCCTGCTTCTATTATATTCACCTGTTTATTCTGCTCATCAGATTTTTTTATTGACTTGATTTTTAGATTTACTTGTTGATAGATATGTATTTTTTGTCACTTTGTTGTTCATAATTTTTATCTTTACCTTTTTCTTCCTCTTCCTCTTCTTAAAGAATACCCTTCAGCATTTCATATAATCCTGGTTTGGTGGTGATGAACTCCTTTAGCTTTCTCTTGTCTGTGAAGCTCTTTATCTGACCTTCAATTCTAAATGATAGCTTTGCTGGGTAGAGTAATCTTGGTTGTAGGTTCTTGCTATTCATCACTTTGAATATTTCTTGCCACTCCCTTCTGGCCTGCATAGTTTCTGTTGAGAAATCAGCTGACAGTCGTATGGTTACTCCCTTGTAGGTAACTATTTTTCTCTTGCTGCTTTTAATATTCTCTCTTTGTCTTTTGCTCTTGGCATTTTAATTATGATGTGTCTTGGTGTGGTCTTCTTTGGATTCCTCTTGTTTGGGGTTCTCTGTGCTTCTTGGACTTGTAAGTCTATTTCTTTCACCAGGTAGGGGAAGTTTTCTGTCATTATTTCTTCTAATAGGTTTTCAATATCTTGCTCTCTCTCTTCTTCTGGCACCCCCATAATTCAGATGTTGGTACGTTTGAAGTTGTCCCAGAGGGTCCTTACACTATCCTCATATTTTTGGATTCTTTTTTTCTTTTTGCTCTCCTGGTTGGGTGTTTTTGCTTCCTTGTATTTCAAATCTTTGATTTGATTGTTGGGATCCTCTAGTCTACTGTTGAATTTCTGTGTATTATTCTTTATTTCAGACAGTGTATGCTTAATTTCTGACTGGTCCTTTTCCATTTTTTTGGTATTCTTATTAAGATTCTTGAAGGTCTCACTAAGTTCCTCGGAGGTCTTACTAAGTTCCTCAGAGGTTTCTAGAAGATTCTTGAGTAACCTTATAACTGTGGTTTTGAACTCTATATCCAGTAGTTTGCTTTTCTCCATTTCTTTCATTCATGACATGTTTCTTTGTCTCCGGATTTTGGCTGCTTCCCTGTGTTGACAGAGTGGCCTTGTGTGGTAGGTGTCCTATAGCGTCCAGTGGCTCAGCCTCCCCAATTACCTGAGGTGGACACTCTTGGTGCACCCCTTTGTGGGCTGGGTGCACAGTCTTGTTGTAGTTAAGCCTTGATTGCTGTTGGTATCACTGGGAGGAATTGACCTCCAGGCCAATTGGCTGTGAGGACCTGCTATGTCTATAATGGAAAAACTGCTGTGCTGGAGATACCCTTATGGGGCAGGACTTGCTTCAGTGGGGCTTTGGTGCTCACTGAGTCTGCCTCTTGAGTGTGTCACTTATGGATGTGAGGAGTTGAAATCTGGTATGGTCTCACACTGACCACTAGGTACACTGGCTCCTGGATCTCCAAGGAGGTGCAAAGTCAACCACTGCCTGAGGCCACCCAGCAGTAGCTACAGCGAGAGATGCAGATTTCTCCTCTTTGTTTGGGGTTTGAAAGTTTTGGAGCTCTCTGACTCAGCTGCAGTTTGTTAGGTTAGGCTGCAAAAGGACAGGCCATTCATATGCAAAAGCCACTGCACACAGTTTGGGTGGGCCTGTAAATTGGGTGGGGTGGGGTCTCAAGGAATCACCAGGGCGGAGCAAACAGTAATGGCTGCCAGTCAGCCGTCTCCCTGTCTCTGTGTCTTTGTGTCCTGCACCCCCACACAATAATGATCCCTGCGAGCACCTCTGTGAGAAGGCCACGCTCGCTTTCCAACCTGATACCAGATAGTCCAGTTTCTCCCCGTAGGAGTCTGGGTCCCCAGAGTCTTGCCGGAAACTGGAGTTCAGAGAAGTTGGGAGTTTGTATCTCCCTTCCAATTGAAAAAAACAGCGCACCCAGTTGCCAGCCTGTTTCACGCGCCTCCGTACCTCCGCTCTTCCGCGCCTCTGCACCTCCTACCCAGTCTCAATGTGCTTTTTTCTTTCCTTCTGGTTGTAGAACTTCCACTCAGCCAGCTTTCCCATGGTTCTGGATGATAGCCGTTTTGTCTTTTAGTTGTAATTTTGGTGTGGTTGTGAGAGGCAGCATGTACAGGTGTACACCTTTTGACGACATCTTGGTTCTCCCATGTATTCAGTTTTGTGTTCTCATAACTGAATCCAGTATTAGGTATAAAATAGAATCAGGGGTCCTCAAAGTTTTTAAACAGGGGGCCAGTTCACTGTCCCTCAGACTGTTGGAGGTCCGGACTATAGTTTAAAAAAAAAAAAACTATGAACAAATTCCTACACACACAGTGGCGGCAAAAACACCCGGCTGGCCGGATAAATGTTTTCGGCAGGCCACATGTGGCCCGCGGGCCGTAGTTTAAGGACCCCTGAAATAGATGCTTAGTAAATATTTGTTACATGGAACAATATATTCAACAAGAATCTTCAAGTCCTTCCATTTGGTAACCAGTGGCTTTCAAGCTCTTTATACAGTAATTCTCTGTAAAACATATTTATTTACTTTTTATTTAAGAAATTTTAAATTTTTTATTCTTATTGATTTCAGAAAGGTAGGGAGAGGGAGAGATAGAAACATCAATGATGGAGAGAATCATTGATCAGCTGCCTTCTGCATGCCCCCTAGGGGATCTAGTCTGCAACCCAGGCATGTACCCTTGACCTAAATCAAATCCAGGACCCCTCAGTCTGCAGGCTAATGCTCTACCCATCTAGGGCAAAACATATTTATTTTTATTTTTTAATCATTACGCAGAGTGCACACAAACACAACTGACAAAGAATTTTTGATACAGCATTTTTCTTCCCTTAGTATGTCTGATCAATACATTGATGTTACTATTCTACTCTGTTCTGTTCTGTTCTATTCTAAAATTTGGTTCAGATATACTAAATTGATTACCTGAACTACTTGGTTGTGACTTGCAGCTTGTAAAGCACTATTTTATCTTTGTGGCTTTAGACAATTCATTTCTTTCCTTATGGTTTCAAGGCAATCCATTTTAAAAGGTTAATCTGTTTAAAGATTTTAAGGATTATCAGAGATTCATATTATTTTAGACATGTTCTAAATACTTGTTTTATTAGAGATTACTAATGTATAAGTTAAATGTTGTTTCAAAATCTACTACTAAATTTCTTCCTGTGCTTCTTTCATAGGTTTTGTTAGAGAGATTGGCAAGTGAAAAGTTATCCAATTTTGGTTTTACTTAGTCTGCTAGTCTCCCATAAGGGTTAAGTGCCCAACAGGTCATGTATCCTGATAGCTGACTGGTAGCCATGGCATATAGTGTATTTGAATTCATATAACAAGGAATCATTTCTTGAAATAACTACATGGAAAACTCAAAGTTAAAGACTTAGGAACTGATTGTAATTCTTTACTCCAAACCCACAAAAGGAAAAAATATTGAACAAAATCATTTTGATGATCCAGAAAGTTAACACCACAAATCAACTTATAAAATCATATGACTACACACCACGGTCATCTTGCTGTACTTCTTTAGTTACATTGGGACAATGACTCACCCAGCAACTTTATTGGAAAATGTACTGTCAGAAGGCAGATCCATCTTTTGTGAAGTCAGAGATCACTAGTCAACCTTTTCCTGAATTCCATGATCTTATCATCCATAGGCTATCCAAGTAGACCTGGAGATTAGATGGCCCTATGAGTAATTAAAAGTAAAAATGTTTTTGAAGTTTTGTTATCTTTGAGCTAAATATAAGCACTGCATGTTATTATCTTTTAATATGGAGCTTTTGATATGTTGGTAAACACTGGTAGACACCACCTTTGAAATCCAGCAAAGCCACTAAACTATAATAATATAAAATTTTCAGAAATGCTTTGAATTTATTGACTCAGCAAAATTTTATTCTCTAGAGCTGCCACTGTCCAATGTGGTGACATTAGCCACATGGGGCTATGCAAATTATAATTAAATTCAATTAAAAATTCAATTCTTGACTCACAGTGGCCACATTTCAAGCGCTCCATATCCATTATTGCAAAGTTTCTATTGGACAGAACTATTCTCAACAGAGAACATTTTATTTGATTAATATCTGATTCCATTGGTCACTTGTCTAATTGTTGAAAGGAAGGGCTGCAGGGAGGTTGAAATGTGACAGTGGAGCCTGTTCACACTAGAAAAAACACTTATTTTAGCCTCAACAGGACGCTTTATTGTACAGCTTTCTATTCTCACTATAACTGGGCTAATGACAGGGGTCCATTCTAATTCCTAACTCGAGTCTCTCCAATTTTTCTCACCGTTTTCAGAGTTACCAATCTAAATCACAGGTCAGTCTACAGTATTTTTTTTTTTCTAAGAAAGCTGTGAATATTTTTTAATTGATTTCAGAGAGGAAGGTGCCGGGAGCCGGTCCATCCTTGCTGTTTCAAAGGACCTGGCATATATAGCATACTGTTCTTAAAATGTTTGCTCACCTTCTTGGCACTATGTGTTTTAACCAAGGTCTCCTCTCTGAGAAAGGTTGTTTCCCCAGGTAGGGATTTTCCCATGAAGTTAGGGAGGGAATAAAACCCCTCAACTAAGTGCCAGGCGGATAATTAATCACTTTAACTACGAACAATCATGCTTAAGCTACATAATCTTTACTCCCTGGAATGGAGATAAGAAACACCCTAACCTTTGTAATAGAGATTGATAGGATTGAATCAACTGGTATAAATACAGATGTAACAAGACAGTGAGAGACAGAACTAAGAAGACAGAACCTACACAGAACTTAGAAGACAGAACCAAGAGAGACAGAACCTAGGCACAGAACCTACACAGAACGTTCTCTAGAGACAGAAGAACTTCGCTGGAGAGAACATGGCAAAAGATCCTGGACAGAAACTGGCCTCAGAACCTAGAGACAGAACCTAGCGAGAGAACATGGCAAAAGATCCTGGACTGAACCTGACTACAGAAATTGGCAAGAGAACCTGACTAGAACCTGGTGACTGAACCTGGCTGGAGAACCTAGCGAGGGAACATGGCTACAGAACCTGGCTAGAGAACCTGGAGAACCTAGCAAGAGAACATGGACACAGAACCTGGCTGGAGATCCTAACCAGAACTTCGCTGGAGATCCAGACCAGAACTTGGCTGGAGATCCTGGCTAGAGATCCTGGCTAGGCTACTGATCAACTGAATGCTGTCTCCGTGTCCTTCCTTCTTCACCGACTCCGTCCACACCTTTGGGGACCCCTGGACCTGCTGGGGACCCCAGCAGGAAGGGAGAGGGAGAGAAAGATAGAAATATCAGTGATGAGAGAGAATCATTGATCGGCTACCTCCTGCACACCCCCTTACTGGGGATGGAGCCTGAAGACGGGGTATGTGCCCTGACCTGGAATGGAACCATGACCTCCTGGTTCATGGGTCAATGCTCAACCACTGAGCAACACTGGCCAGGTTAAGAAAACTTTGAATGTTTCTCATTATTCACAGAGGCGATTCTATTTTTGGTTTGGATTCAATTGGGTCCAAATCAGCAGTTCTTATTGTCCTCCTCTATGCAGTCTGTGCTCTGGCGACATTCTTACCCACCTACCCAAGCATCTACAGTCCTTTGCTCACCCTGTTTCTTGCAGCTCCACGAAATGTGTCCCTGCCTCTTGGTGCAGTTCACATCCAGAACCTGTGTGAAAACTTCTGTGACCCCATCAAACCAAAACTTAAGACCACCTTTTAAAGTGCTCAGAACATTTCACTTGTACCTCTGTTAATTTAATTTAATTTCCCCATTAAAATTTTAAATATCTAACTCTCCTGGTGATTTATAAACTTTTTGAAGAACAGATCCCCTGTTTCTCTGTATCCTCACTAGTTTTCTACACATAGCTGCTTACCAAGAGCTAAAGAGAAAGAGTTGATTTAATTTGGAGTGAGGAATAGGAAAACTGCCTAATGGGAGTCGAGTGAGGATTTGCTAAGAGAAATATTGCTGGGGGTTGTAAAGTCTGCAGACAGGAGGAGGACTGAGGTTAGGACGAGAAATCTAACCTTGGCAGTGCTGAGGAGCATAACAGAATGGTGAGGCGGCATTACAGGCTGCCAATGCTTCATAGGTCACAGAACACCACAAGGCATTCCTCCTGGTGCAGATCAACCTCAGGCAGCATGAGTCACTCTCTCCCTGAGCTCATATGGCACTTAATCCATAGCTCCCCTGGTTCTGTGTCCTCAGGCTGAGCGCTTCTTGGTGTCAGCACTACTGTTTTACTCTGTCTCCCCTCCTCACCACATGCTCTGCTCCGTCCATGCTAGGTCCTAGCTTCATACATCTGGCAAGAAGGCTCTCAGGGACTGAATAAATCCAGCTATGAGCTAAGAAATGAGTGAAAGGTCACCCCAGGTAGAATGTAAAACATGTAAGATTGCAATAGGAATGTAGATTGTGTCGCCAGAGTTATTTATTTTCAAACAGCATGGGGTCTTGGGGTCATCTCCACCATTTAGCCCAGAGATATGTTGGCATGCCTGGAATTCGGAATACTGTTTGATCAATCATCACTTTTTTTTTCCCCCTCATAGAAGGGCCTGTTTTTACTAGAGATAAAACTCTCTTTCCTCATCTTCAAAAGGAAGCTCAACATGTTTAAAAATGTTTCCCGCTTTGACTTTGCTCCCTCTGGGTTTCCTGGGGTCGGTGCGAAGTGAAGGAGAATTTGGAGGCTTGGAGCTGAAAGTGGCAGGAGTGGGGACCTCTCTTCCTGGAGCTGGAGGGAAGTTCATCAAAGCACACGTGTGGTCGAGGAAGCTTAAAAATAAAGCTCATTTCTACAGAAAAAACAACAACATTCATTAAGCTTTCAATAAGCTGCTTTTTTTCTTAAGGAATCATTGATTTACTCACCAAAAAAATGCTGCCAGCAGAGGGAACGGCAACACACTCTTCCAAAAGGATCCTTTGAGGAGAAGGAACACGTAAATTCCAAGAAAAGTTAGCTAGAAAGAACAGTTTATTCTCACTGGTTCCTTCTCATCACATCACTATTTATTTCCCCCAAATGCCCTTTATTTATTCATTTTAAGCCATCAGAGGTGTCTACATGTTGGGCAGGGCATAAAGAACTTTTCTTACCACAAAGCCCCTTTTGGGACACCAAGCGGAGACCTCAGCTATCCTTTTAAATTCCCAGGACTCTGAAACCTCATGTCTGCAGAGACAAACAGGAGGGCAACGGTGAGAAGGCAGAAGCCGAAGTAGTTAGGCCGCCGG